>NW_026294562.1:157548496-157855996 GCF_007827085.1 Peromyscus californicus insignis
ATGAAAAATTAAATGTCATCTTGGTACAGTGGAAAACTTTTACCTTTCAGAGAACAGAATATGCTCCGTTCTGTAATGATGGATGATTGCCCGTGGCTATGCTTAACCTACTTAGTAATGTCATGTAGTGGGAAGCATGTTTACCTAAAAAAATGGCAGAAGACATAAACTGTATCAAGGTCTGACATCAAAGCGTTTTCCTTCAAATAAAGTGACTTTTTATGTTGATTCTCTGATAGAAAATAATTTTTTCTCATCAGCATTTGTGGCTAGGACTTGTCATGGGAGGCTGAGACCAAGCATCCTTCTCTCTCTCTCTCTCTCTCTCTCTCTCTCTCTCTCTCTCTCTCTCTCTCTCTCTCTCTCTCTCTCTGGGACACACAATGCCTTTGCTACTTGACTCAAAAATGCTGCTATCTCTTCTGGCCACAGCTTAATCGCCTAGGTCCTGAAGAAGGGAAGAGCCAAGATAAAAATATTTGAACTGTTGAAGAAATAGGAATTCACAGAACCCACCACCAAGACTACAGGAAGGAACATTTTGCATAACAACTTCAGCTTGCCTGGTAATTTTTCTCTGGAGCCCAGTACTTTTTTTTCCCTTTCTTTCTTGTGACAGCTTCATTTGTTTAACGCACAACCACTGGCACTCTTGAGTTCTAGATTATGACACTGGTCTTCTGTGCATTATTAGACCTCCACTAAAGGAAGAAATTTGGGAATACCCGTTTCTCAGACGTATAGCCACCGAGGGTTTAGCCGGCTTATTACGACCTTGTCTTGCAGGCACGTGCGAGATGTTCATCTAAGAACTCTCAGCTCAGCGAATCCGGGCTCTTGCTCAGTGCCGAACGCCGGGGCTGCGATATTTATTATTATGAATACCATTTGTATTAATCATTACGATAAATGACTGGTTTGGCTATCTGAATGCCTCATTTAGAGAAACTTCTCTTCTATGTCATTGTTATAAATTACTGCCAGAGCTTTGTTTCACCCAAGGCAGCTTCATTCAGTCTTTCATATTTTTCTGTCCAAGACACATTGTTACCCTCCTCCAAGCAATAGTCTGGGAGGGCGACAGTTATCTCTGCAGAGATGTCCATGCACAAGGCAAGAGAGAGTTGTGGAGTGTTGTGGGGGATTTTTCCCCCCTTTTAGGTGAACAAGAGGAATTCTTTCCACATCTATATTTGATTAAATTATTCAGCGCTACAAACTACAATCATGCTTTATTAAAAATTATTACAAATTCATGCAAGGACTACAGATGTGAAAGAATTTATTGCCTGCTTGTTTTTCTAATTTGCATCATTGATTTTGCAGGGGAGAGTTTTAAAAACAATCTTTATTACATAGATTTTAAGGGGAAATCACAGAGTAATGTCTGGTAAGATTTATAATGCACTGCGTGTTGATTTTATTTACATTTTTTTTATTTCTTTGCTTTTGAAGAAAGGTTGAAAGATAAAATTAGGTTTGCACTTGTAAACAATGAGGCACAAAGATAAAAAGAAATGTTTTCCTAATAAAGCAAGCCCACAGACACGAGGAGCAAAGCGGAAGGTCAGAAAATAGTTGCCAGCTTTTGAGTCAATAAGATAAAAGGGATAATGAATTACACTGTAAACACCTAAAACACGGCACATCTTTTCAATGTTGTTAAATCCATCTTCTCAATTCAAGAATGTTATTTGAACAATTTATCATTTATAGAGAGTGCCAGCTCAGGCTCCAACCTAGTGTGTTCCAACATGCCACCACCACGGTGGTCAGCAGACCCTCCTTTACAACATCCCCGCAGTAACCAGAAGTTAACCCAGAAGGTCTGATGTAAGCCAAATGGGGCAGAACGTGCCTGGTTGGGTCGTTCTAGACTAAATAACCCACCCAGCCACTGAAGAGAGACTACAGCAACGCATGCCTGTCTCCTGAAGAAATGTCATGTTATATCCTAACCAATTTATAAACATGAAATATGCATGTTTAATTTGCACGTAAAAGTTTAATTTAACGTAGAAGACATTACTTACTCTCTTCTTGGCTAACCCTGGCTAACCCATGAATGATTAAGGAGAAACCTGAGGACTCCTGTTTCCCTGTTATTCTTTTTTCTTCCCAAAGACCATCTCCACAGCTTCCCAAGTCTGCTTCCCATTGAATTCTGAGCAATGACTGGCTACTTTAGCAATTAAAATCCAGGGGCAAAGACACAGCAGCTTCGTTGGGCTGAGAGACTCCGCCATTCATCATCTCGGCTGCCATAAAATAGCACTAGATGGAATCTTTGATTTTAGCTTTAGAAGAACATAAATCAAAATCTAAAGCGCGGCTGTCAGAGGCATCACCAGGATTATCCATTGGAGAGGGGCTGCAGTCCAGGGCACTCGCCTCTATTGTTCCCACTGAACTCACCTCCTGATGCACAGAGAAAACTCCAAGCCAAGCACTTGCCGTTTGTATAAGTACTTTATCCTAAGTGACCCATAAAAAGACTCTCAAATATGAGGTTTGTAACTACAGTCACAGTAATTGGATGCTTGGTATGTCTGAATACAAAATCAATGGGCAGGCCCAATGAGGAGGACCCTCCTCGGTCCAGTCTCTTGCCCTCTTTGCCTGGTCAGCTCTCTTGCTTATGTACCATCTGAGTCCCAGAAAGCGGCAAGAATGCAAGGAGGCTTTGGGTAGATGCACCTGTCGGGCCTCCTCTCTGGTGGGTTGCTGGGGATGCTGAGGATGGTGACCATGATGGAGGAGATGCAGCCAAAAGAACTCCATCCTTAAGGGGAGGAAGTGGGCTTTGCATTTATCAACCCAAAGCCATTGCTCATCCTCAATTAATGGGACAAAGGAACATTAAATGCCCTGAGCTACTGAACAAGTAAGAGAAGAGATGAATCCAAGACAGCCCAGATATGGCGCTCAAAGTAACTCTACCAAATTCCCACCGCAGCAGAAGAGCCTGGAGTAACACTCTCCCAGCACCCAGCTTTGCAAACCCAGCTCATCAGCCCTGCAATCAGCACTAAAGGCAGGATGACGTGGCCTCCCACCAGATTGTGCCATCCCAGCCAGTGGGTGGTCAGAATGAAAAGATTTGATGCTTATGACTCACAAGGAAACAGGCCAGCATTTTTCCCCCTCTGTTGCTTCTGAGGCTTTTAGGCCAATAGCCCAGAATAGCATCTAGCAATAATGTGTCCAAGAGCAGAGGAGAATCACTGTAACCTATAGCTGAAAGCATGCCATCTGAGGGGCGTCCTCTTCTCAACATCACAACCTCAAGCTATCTGGACTCTGCTAGCTGGCTCTGTGGTTCTCAGGCCCTCTGATCACCCCAGACAACCCTTGTCTTTCACTGTGCCCGTGACATTCATGGTTCCAAGGCAGCTGGGGTGCTGGTTTGTCTTCACTGAGCTGTGGAGTCAGTTTTCAAGCAAACAGCTGGTACAACGGATGGTGCTACCCAGAAGATAAACAGCATGCCATGCTCCACAGGCATTTTGACTGCTAATTTGAAGTGAAAGAAAGAAGTGCCATGGTAAGCCAGTATCTCCCATTGAATGAGAATCCCACATCTACTTCCTTCTAGTCATTTATTAAATTAATACAGAATGGTGACCAAAACAGGAGCTGGCCAGGAGGGCAGGCACCAGTTTTTTGGCTTTTTTTTTTTTTTTTAAAAAAAAAAAGCTCCATTTCTACATTGGAACCAGGTATCAGATGCATGGCATGGCTTCTAGACCCACTTCTGAGGCTTGGCTAGTTAGCTCATACCCAGGGCAGCTTTACAAAAGTGCCATGCATGATCTGGTCCCCAGAAATCCTGGTCTTCAGATGGGACATGAATGTGGGGAGTCTCGCTTACAAACCTCTTTATTGTTCTGACGAGAAAGCCAGGATCCCTGTTCTAGATCAGTTGACTCTCAACAATTTTGATTCTAGAACTTGTAATAATGGTCGTCAGTCACTGAGCCAAGGGCCACACTGACACACTCTCTGAATAAATGTTGTTCGCACACCTCATCAAAGACACTTCTTTTTTGCACCAGATGGAGGCTGTTACAGAGATACATAACTGGCCACCATTCAGGGAAGAAGTGACCTGGCGTGCCCAGCCCTATGTGGGATCTCTGTGATGTGGCCTACACTTATGGCAGAGGGAACAATGCAGAACAGGGCACAGGAGACCTGGACTGAAGGGACACAGGCCACCACAGCATGTGGCTCTGGTGGCCTTGCCCTCCTCCCCATTCCCTCTGCCTTGCTAAAACCCCTCAGATCACATTCCTAAAGCTAGCCACAAGGTCCATTCCCTTATTTGGCCACTTCCTTCTCCTGAGGCTGACTACCAAGGTCCACCAATCAGAAGCCCCCTTTGGCTCACCTAATTAACATGCCCAATTAAAATGAAACACTTCACAGTAACACAGGGATTCCCCTTTACCTTTATATACCACCGTTTTCCTGTGTGCCACGTCTGTCTCCTCTCTATCCAGAGACAGTCCTTTGTCCCTCTGGGACAAACACCCCTGCCCCCTCTCCCTTTGTCCCTCATCCTCCATCACCTTTACAACAGCACCCTAGCCCATTCCAACAGACCTCCCCTTCTTCTCCTTTTAAAATTACACACAAAAGGTCATTGGCTGCTGTTTCTGCCTGAGTCAGAGAGCAGCCACTCTAACTTTTCTTTCCCACTTAATGAAGAATCTCTCTGTGGAAACAGGTGTTTGGGTGTGGGTTGTGCCTCATCCAGGGTCTAGAAGTGTGTCCCTGCTGTGCAGGAGTCCACTTGAGAGACAACTGTTGCTAGTGACTTCTTGACACAGAAGAGATGTTGCACACAAAATCTCCACAGTATGATTGCCTGCACAAGACCATGCCAGTCAAGCTATCGGCGTAGATGGGAGAACACTCATAAGGCCCCACCCCTAGATGAGAAACTACAGCCAATGGTTGCTGAGAGTGGGAGAATGAATTTTAATCAGGAACCAGTGACCTGGTAGGTTGTACAAGCCTAAGAGACCAGCTGTAGCACATGTACTTAGGGGCAACACGATTGGACTCAATAGATTATACTTGTGAGTTCATATGTGTGTGTGCACATGCATGTATACATGTGTGTATATAAGCACTAATTGGACTCAGTAGATTATACATGTGTACTTGTGTGCATGCATTTATGTGTGTGTACATGTGTATGTGTAAACATAAATTGGACTCAGTAGATTATACAAATATATACAAGAAAAATTAGAGGAGAAGGCGCCGTGGATACTAGAAGGGGCATCAGGATAGACCAGGGCACAGGAGAAGTTGGAAAGAGGAGTTAGGGGAGTGGAAACAGTGAAAATACAGTGTGTTCACAAGGAATCCTCAAAAACTTAGAATTAAAATTTAAAGCGGATGCTAGTCATGGAGGATAATAAGTGTGTTTGCTGAGCGGGAACACTAAAAACAGAGATGAGGAAAACTCTAGCCTATTGATTTAAGATCTACTCATCTGTATTAATAAACCCACTGTCTACTCTCATATCTAGAGCATTTTCGTTCTATACACAAAGCAGTCTGTTCAAAAGGTCGGCGGCAAGAATGCACCTTTGCTCCTTGTTGTGGACCCCTGACTTAACACACATCAGTTGTGCCCTCTGATCTGTCTCACCTCCGGTCCCTCGCTGTGTTTGGCATCCTTCAACACAGCCAAAGTCAAGCCAAACACACGTATTGACAGCCTTCACTGAACACTCCGGATGCTCTCCTTTAATGCTACATCCAAACTCAACAACCGGTAGTGTCTCAGGAGTTAGCTGCAGTGTGGATGCTGAAAGCTGATGAACATTTGTACTCTGTGGTGTTAAAATCAGCACTCTGGCTTTGTATCAGAAGGAATACTCAGCCCTTGTACGGTTTTGTGACATCTAGAATTTGTTTCTTGAAAAATGCCCAGTCTTATGGAATGATCAGATCTTCCAGTATTGACACAATTCATTATACAATCTCCCAAATATCATATTCATTAGTATTTCTAAGTGTTGGGAAGCCATCAAGCTTACGGTCGCTCATACAAGGTTTTTTTTTTCCATCAAAATTCTTGAATGCTTGAATTTTATCATTGGCAACAAACATTGTCAGTTATTTTCTTGGAAGTGACAGAATTAATTTGTTCATTTTCCAGATCATGTCTGCCAAGCAGTCAAGTTTGAGAACCCGTAGTTTGTCAGCTGTTATTTAATATAAAAATGGCGCTCTTCTTTAGGAAGGCAGTGAACCACAGCTTGACATTTCAAAGGTCATTCTGGTGTTGCTGGGACTTCATGAGACTGATCCAAGCAGAGGTCTCTGCCTAACATTTATTATATCAGAGTATTTGAAAAGTCTAGCCATGGATTGGAGGCTTTTTTAAGTTTTCATTATGTATGTATGAGTATATGTCATGTGGGTGCAGTTCCCAAAGAGGCCAGGAGAGGGTAGTGAACCACCTGAAGGGGTTCTGGGAAGAGAACTGGATCCTCGGCAAGAGTAATACATGATTGCACCATTGAACCCTCTCTCCAGCCCCTCAGGGGCTGAGATTTAGAAAAAGAAAAGACTCCATCCCTTCAGCAGGTACATTCTGTGACGGTCACACTTCCCGTGTCTGTGGCTTGGCAGAAAGAAAAGGAGGGGGGCTTGCTCCACTTAGGATTTCCATTCGCGGTTGCTCAATCCAGTGTGCTGGGAAGGAACATTATGAGCTGCATGCATGTGTGGTGCAGGATTTTCTTTACCTTGTAGACACCAGTAGGCCAAGACTGAGACAGGAAGGGACCAGGGCAAGATGTAGTCCCCTAGGACATGCTTCCACCAACTCCCACCTTCTCCCACCACGCCCCATCTTCTACAGTGCCACCAGTTCCCAACAGACTGCAAATTCAAGTCCCATCAATAGCTTAAGCCCCTCATTGTGTCAGAGTCTTCATGATGGAATCTACCTGAGAACAAACACCTTAGGACACATCCAGAGATATATGTACCTTTCTAATATTTTAAGCATTTCTCAGTCTGATCAAGTTAGCAATCAAGACTGACCATCACACCGTTATTTTTTTTTTTTTTTTTTACTTCATGAGTCTTTTTGTGATTGACATGAGTTACTTAGCATCATATGCTTTAAGGTTTATCCACACTGTGCAACATAGCATGGTCTTCTTCCTTTTGAAGGCAGAATATTATTCTACTGTATCATTCTACTATACTTCATCAACAGCACCCTTAAGAGACACTGGCTTTGTTCTTCATATGCATACATAGCACAAAGAGGCAAAGAATACAGTGGCTCAGGAGCCTGTAGTCTGGGTCCTTAGGCTTGGGTCAAAATGGAAAGGTAAATAAACACCATCTTATCATCATAAATATGGCTTTGCTCATGCAGTTACCTGAGAGTCTCAGCTGACTTGTAACCTTGGTTCCATATCGAAATGTCTGCTTTGACTGTGACATATCCACACTAGGAGAAAGGGAAAAGAAAATGTGCTGTGGTGGTTTGGATGAGAATGACCCCCAAAGGCTCATTTATTTGAATGATTGGTCCCCAGCTGGTAGAACTGTTTGGGGAAAGATTAGGAGGTGTGGCCTCATTGGAGGAGGTGTGTCACTAAGGGTGGGCTTTGAGGTTCCAAAAGCTCACACCAGACCCAGTCTTTCTTATTCTCTGTCTCCAACTTGGGAATAAGATATAAGCTCTCAGCTACTGCTCCAGGGCCTTGCCTACCTGCCACCCATGTTCCCTGATATGAGGATCATGATGCCCCCTGAAACTGTAAGCAAGGCCCCAATTAAATGCTTTCTTTTATAGCTTCCTTAGCCATGGTGTCTCTTCACAGAAATAGAACAGTGACTAAGACATATGGCCAACAGTCCTGCAAGTCTGAGACAATCATTGCATGGATGCTTCTGTGTTTTCTTCTAATGTTTTCTTACAAGAGCTGCTCATAAAATGTGCTGGTTCAGGACATAGGTGAAGGACTGAATGACATTTTACTGGACAGATGTTTGTATTCTCTCTATAAACAATATGAAAACAGGAAACAGGCTTGGGACTAAATCAGCATTTTTGAATGCATCAATTAAATATGCATTTAATTAAGTATGCAAAAGTATTTAGAGGCTATTTGTCTTTCATTTTTACTCTAAATTGTCTTGGTATGAAGAACTGAGAATCCTGGACTCCTGATCTATCAAATTTTTGATTCTAAAATGTGAGGAATGCTGGTTTTTTACTGACTGGAGTAGGGATTATATGCTATGATCATAGTACTAGTTGCTTGTGTTGTTATGAGTGTCCCTAAGGCTTGGTGACCAGCCTGTGGCATTGTTGGGAGGACATGCCCATGAAGAAAAAGCTGGGATTCTGGCCCCTCCTCTTCCCATCATATACTTCCTGGTCACCATGACGTGAGCCACTTCCTCTGCCATTTGAGGCCTGCTGTCTGAGTACAGACCAGAAAGCAACCTGAATCCTCCGAACTGTCAATCAAAATGAACCTCTCTTCCTTTTAGATAGCTTCCCCAAGTCACTTTATCATAGTGACAGAAAGCTAACATACCTAATAAAAAGCAAGCACAGAGCAGACTCCTTTGAATGAATTCTAACTCAAGGAATAATAGAAAGGTGTCCCTCTGGACACTGGCCTGCCTTGTTTACTCAGAGACTCCCAAAGCAATGAGCATCAGGGTTTCCCACTCGCCCCATTCACCAGACAATGAAAGTGAGGCCACAAACCCTGCTCAAGGCTGCATGATACAGACAGCAATGACTCAGATGCCAGAGAGAGGAAGCCAGTTCTTCCAGGGAAGATATTTGACCCTTCGTGTCCCCTTCTCAGAGATATTAACAAATTGAAATATGTAACTATCTAAATAAAGTTTGTTCTCTCTCTTATCCATGTTATTTAAAATCACTTCATGGCTGCCCAGAGCATATGAGCCCTCCATGGGCTCCCAACTCTGGGCAGACCATGAAGGCTTACCATAGTGGTAAGGCAATGCTCTAAACATCTGTAACTGCAGCAACAGCTGAGGGCTATTGCAAGCCGGATACACAACTGAGGCTGTGACGTCATCTGTGTTCCTGAACTCTAAATCCTCTTCCATCTAAGCCTTCAGAGCGATCTTCTGTTTTCACAAATATTTACAGCTATAAATTCAGGGGAATTTTGTCAAGTGGGTTGGATACTAGACTGCAATGGCCAAGGTCATTGTCAGGGAACTGATCCTGTAAAGGTCAGAGCTGGGTGGACAGGTGTCAATGAGAAGTCAGGTCAGAAGTTGGAAGGGGAATGCTGTCCCCTGGTGATCAAGATAGTTTCCCCCAGTAAACATTGGGGGGGGGAGGCAACCCTTCCAGAAAAATCCAGAGCCAAGGACCTAGTATCCTCTTGCCCCAAGAGACCTTGGGGGACAGTGGAAGAGATAAGACAAAAGAGTGAAGGGAGGCATTAAGCCTGTGATAGCCAGCATACCCATCAGTACCAGCCTTCTAAAGGAATGCAGAATTCCTTGTCCCACAAGACAGTCAAAGACACTGTCTTCTCAATACAACATTAATCTTTAAAGCCTGCCACGATGGCCACATGTCGCTGGCCTCCCTGGCAGGCATGGAAGGCTTGAGGACTCATTCACGCCCCTGGGTCCCTGATTACCATCTCTCTAAGACAGACACAATTGGCTTGCTTCCTCCATGAAGCAGAGGGAGAGCAAGAGCGGTGGGATAGATGTGGATCCAAGTCCATCCATCCATCCATCCATTCTCCCTCTGCCACACACACACACACACACACACACACACACACACACACACACACACACACACTGGATCTACTTTGGATACAAAGTAAACATACAAGCAAACGTTAAGTTCAGCTGCTCCTGACTTCCGCCATTGTACAAGGAGAACCCAGAAAATCAGCACCCTAGGAGACTGTTCTTTTCTGCTTTAAAAACTGAGGGGTTTTGTTCTTTTTTTCTTAAGCACAAACCCAGCTGGACTCAGGGAAAGAGTTACCATGCTACTTACTTAGTCTGGGAAGAGGACCACCGAGCCCATGTCAGTACTGAGTCGATACACTTGACTCCTCCACACCTTCCTATGCATGTCTGAAAGGGGATGTCTCTCGAAGAGGGGAGGCCCCTTGTGGGCAAGCAGGAGAATCCTCAGATTAAGACAGAGAAATGCAGGGGCTGGAGTAACTCAGAAGCCAGGGTCAGTTTACAGCACGCATGTCTGGTGGCTCACAGCTTGTAACTCCAGCTCCAAGAAACCCAACGCCCCCTTCTGGTCTCCACTGACACCCACACACGTGTATATATAAAGTAGACATGCACACATACACACAAATACATATTAAAATAGATTTTTTAAATGTGAAAGAAGCCAGATGTGGCTGTGTACACCCACCTTTAATCTTAGCCCTACAGAGGCAGAGGCAAGCAGATACTCGGTGAGTTTGAAGCTAGCCTGGTCTACCTAGGGAGTTTCATTCAGGCCTGCCAGGGCTACATACTGAGACCCTGTCTCAAGAACAATAGATGGGGAGGGGGTGATAAATGCAAGCATTTTTTTCTACCTTCTGTGTGCCCCGCCCTCAGCCCTACAGTTATTTCCACATGCACTGAGGTTTGTATCAGTACTAGCTCTGGTCCTCTTGTCTTCAAATTTATGCTAAAGTAAGAACAATCATCAGGCCATAAGGAAGAGTAGGGCAAGGAGGGCATGTGGATGGAAGTAGCTCTCTAATTGTGTTATATAAGATCACTTCTAGGTCCCAGTAGCAGAGCCCAAGGCCATGAAAGGAAGCAATCATGACCTGTACCGTTGAGAAACGTAACAGGAGATGAAACTGGAGAGTAAGTGAAACCTGCTAGAGATGCTAGGGCAGCACACATCCTGAAACCATCCAGTGAGGGAGCCCAGGACAGCAAGCCTTACCTGTCTGCCTGTCATCACAGGGGCTGTGGCCCAGCCCTCAGAGGGGGCATGGCTCAACCCTTCAGGGAGTCCTTCCTTGCCTAACTTATGCAAGCAAATTCCATTTACTACACTGGGAAAAAAGGATGAGAACATGGGAGAGGGATATAGGGGGAGAGGAGAAGGAGAAAAGAGGCAGAGAGAAATTCTTCTGAGACTCCTCTGCTGGCTCCTGAATGCCTTTTTTTTCTGGAGCTAGGACGTTCACCTTCTCTTTCTCTCAGACATCAGATCCCCAGGTTGGGGGTCTTCTGATTCTGAAACTAACCCTGCCACACCCCTGCCTAGGGTTCTCACATACTGGGATTCTGACTGTTCTTCAACTTGCTGTTGGTACATGGTGGGACTTCTTGGCCTCCAAATCTCACGAGTCAATTCCCATACATAATTCATATCCTATCCGTATGTATGAATGCATATGTATGTATGTATACATACCATTGAGTCTTTTCTCTAGGGACTTCTGACTAATAACAATTCCCATCCATAAAGGATGCAAAGTATCAGTTACCCCTTGGGCTGTTGGGAAGATTCATAGTGGTAAGACTTCAGCAGAAGCTGGCCTTGCCTTATTAAGGATCCAATAGCATGAAGTTGGTTTTGTGTTGGTCGACTACGCCTGGGCACGGAGCCTGTCTTGGAGTGTGGTTGATATGCCCTGTGACACCGATGGAGAAAACCAGTTTTGGTTAGCAGGTATTGATTGCAAATAGCTTCTCATTTAGGGGTGGGACATTCCGTGTGCACTTCCTTCTCTCAGGACTGGGACCCTTATCTGACTTGAACCTACTCAGGTCTCATGTATCCACAGTCTCTGTGAGTTATGCATAAATCAGTCGTGTTGTGTCTGGAAGGCACTGTCTCCTTGGAGTCACCCATCACCTCATCCTCTTAGAATCTTTCTGTGGTTTTGTTTGGACTTTTAAAATTTTTTTATTTATCTATTTATTTATTCATTTACTTAGGCTTTCTGGGTTTTGTGTTTGTTTTGATTTTCATTTTGGTGGGATTTTTTTTTTTGAGAGAGAGAGAGAGCATACACACACATACCCACAGAGAGAGAAAATATAAAATTGGGTGGGTAAGGAGATGGGAAGGATCTGGGAGAAGTTGGGGAGTGGGGAAACATGATCAAAATATATTGCATGACAACATTTTTTAAATTAAAAAAGAATCTAATAGCATTTACTTTCTCCTATCATACTTGAGACTACTATAAACTATTCATTCCCTCACTCACTTACTCATTCGCTCATCCATTTGAATAGAAAGTTCTCCCTACACAGTCCAAGTGGCTTGGAACTCACGATCCTCCTGCCTCAACCTCCCAAATGCTAGACGCCTAGGAGTGATCTACTATACCCAGCCAACCCAAGCTGTTCAAACAAAACATCTACTTTTCCAGGGCCAGAGAGTGGCAGGTCTGAGGATTCCTCCCTTTCAACTCCCAGTGGCCTCACAAGCCCCTGTCCCACCTACGCATCTTGGGATGCCCTTCATGACCCCCTACCGGGAGGTGAGTGAACAGGGTACCTCCTAGGTGACCCTCCAGCCTTCTCTACCTGAGACTCAAACAAGCTGTGTGACTCTGAGTGGACCGATTTTTTCTGCTCTGTATGCCCTCTGGAGAGAGCCACTCAGAAGCATCTCTACCTGGAGGCTAGCCTGGGCTTCAGAGATCTTGTCTCAGAGGGCAACAACAACACCAAAATGGCATTTGTGTGGTGGTGTCTTGGCTAGTGTTCCTAGGTGACCTTGATGAAGCTGGGACAGCCTAGCTGGTGTACACTGTCCTGGGAGTGAAACAAAGAGGATAGGCTCACACAAACTTAATCCTCTTGGCTCCCTGCTTCCTGCAGCCTAGGGTCTCATACTGTGTGTTCCCTTCCTCCTCCACTCCCAGATCAGGCACCCTCCTCTCCCCTCCCATTCTCTCCCTCTCTTCTACAACTCCCCCCCCCGCCCCCCCCTTCCTCTGTTACACAGCTGAGTAGGCTGGCCTGCAGCCTTCAGCCCCTTGAGGCACAGAGGGGCTCTGTCCCTCCTGTTGACCAGATGTCCTGGCAAGTACCATTGATGAGTCTCTTAGGACAGGAAGAGCCCAGCCCCCCTCCCCCCACCCCCTGCAGACAGCATGCCAGGCTCTTGTGTGAGGCCAGAGCCCCAGACTCCGCTTGTTGGTGGAGAAGCCAGCTTTACAGGTCCCTGGTTTTGGTCTCTGAGACTTATCTCTGCAGCGTCCTTACCCTGACAATTTCTCCATACCTTCTCTGCATTTGCAAGGGCTGAGAGCGGCACACTTTAATGGCAGAGAGACTTCACATTCACTGGTCAGGGACACTGTGTGGCTGTAATCTGATACCTGTCTGTTCCTGGGAGCCCTCACTTCTCCTTTTGGGACAGCTGCCTCTAGATGCCATGCCTCATGGTGCTCAGTTCCCTGCCACCTCCAGAAAAAAGAGCCCTTGGCTATGGCTGTAAGGAGTGCTGAGGAGGCCTCGGAAGACAAGGCCAGGTCCTGGAAACACTCAGATCAGGAGCAGCGCCCATCCGTCCAGCAGTCCCCCGCTTCCTCTCCCCTGTGCAATCAGCCTGTCCATCTGCATCTAGACCCGGTTCACCTTTTGGGCACCACCATGATCGGGTGCTCCACTGTGGGCCTGGAAAGTTTATCTGCTGTCATGCACTTTATATCCCCCATAACTCTGCTGCCCAAGCCCTCCTATGCATGTGTTTAATTTTTACAGTCAGGAAGACAGATGGGGATAGTGACAGCCCAGACATCCTGGAGGGGTGTGCTCCAGCCCTCCCCTGGAAGAACCTGTCGATGAATTCCATTCGTGGCTGAGGTGGTAGTTTATGCATAACGCCCCTGTGGTTTTTAAATGTCTTTCAGCTTTAGATGACTGAGATAAAGGAAGCAGCAGTGTAAACATGAAGCCACCATTTGGGAAGAGCAGCCAGGACCTCTATACGCCACTTTATCTGGTCACTTGAGTTTTGTTCCCGGCTTACATAGCTACTCCATATTCCTCTACAATCCACTTGGTGGAACAGTGAGAGATCCTACCCCACCTAGCTCAGACCTTTCCCAGACACACAGTAGGGTGATTGCCATGACAATGACCGTGACCACAAAGAGAAAAAGGAATACATAAAAGACGGAATGAGAAACCATGCATAGTTTCAAAATGATGTTTTTTATGGACCATAACTCACCATCAAACACAAGCAGCACTCTTGTTACACAAACCAGCTCCAAGAAAGATCCTCAGGAAGCCGCACCCCATTTTGTTACCCCTACCACAGGGCAGTCCTGCGGTCCTCATGATAGAACAAGGGTCTGAAGTTACAAATCTGCTAACAACCGTCTGCTTCAAATGCCTCCCCATCATCTGCAATCTGTGCCCATCCAGGAGACCCCTGCCTACCTGGCCACCTTCTAAGAAACAAAAGCAGAAAGCGTTATGGTGATCGACATTCAGCAGGGGAGTCTGCTAGGGACTGTACCCTTTCTGCCCCATCACAGCCCAACAAGGCAGATGCTCCTTACTCAAGGCTCACAACAGATGCAGCTGCTAAGGTCACACTGTCCCACCTCCTAGAAAGCCACCTAGAAGGGCTGAGAAATTACCAGAATGGGCCACACAGAATCTCGGGTATAACTCCAGTGGTGGGAGAGAGGTTGTACTGTGGTGCCTGCTTGCCTGGCTCCCTCAGTGGGCTACCTTGGAGATAGGCCCTTAGCTATTGCTGGCTGTACCACCAGGACTCAGGGCTTGGCATCTGGGAGACATGGTGGGACTCTGAGATGGGCTCTGGTTCTTAAGCCCCCAAGTTTCTGTTAGTTTCAATGTCTCCCCAGGCCTATGGCCTGCTGGGGTAGGCTCAATAATCAGAGGAGAGTATCCAGTGAATATAATTCTCCCTACTTTATGGGGTTACTCATATAAAGAAGGGGCTGCTTACAGCCACACATTACTTGGAGTACAGTTGTATCCACTGGATTTTCTTCAAATATTTTTGCTCTAACAGTAGAGATGCAAGTGAGCCTATGGCCCCAGGTGGGCTCCCTGGTACAACAGCTGTCCCAGAAAACAAATATTTTGCATTATAAAATAAATGGGAGGCAGGAAGGCCCCACAATGCTAAGATCTAGGACCAGCTTGTGCAAAGCAGAGGGACCCAGAGCCAAAGCAGGACTGATCGTAATCAATACAATCCAGCCTAATTGAATTCATTCACCCCGTATTGAATATGATCTTTAATATACAGGAGACATCAACTTTTATTAGGATCTAGGAAATCATCTTTGAAAAGAGGCAAAATGGGATCAAATGCGTAATTCAAAAAACATTGTTTTCAACATCTTTCCACTTCATTTAGCATTTTGAGGAACTGAGGAGATATTTTGTAGCTATCAACCTGAATTAATCACCTTGAGACCTGATGGAAGATAACTGGGATTCTAATTTTGGCCTGCTTTTATTCTGCTCACATGGACTGTGGGTATCAGAGTAAAATATCTGCTGCTATTCAGAAACTATCACATGGCAGACAGACCCCTAAAGCCTACGTCTGTGCTATTGGACGTGGCAGCCACTGCTGGCAAGCACAGACTGAACACTTGGGATGTGGGTGCTCTGAACTGAGACGGATCTCACCAGCTTGGTTTTTAAAATGTAAAATATATCAATAGTTTGTGCATTAACTCTAGGTTGAAACATAAATGAGAATATCTTAAAATATGTAACTCAAGTTAATTTCACCTTTAAAAGTGTTGTCAATGTATTTTATTTTATGTGTATGTGTGTTTTGCCTGCATTTATATCTGTTCCACATGAATGCAATGTCCACAGAGACCATAAAAGCAGGTTTGATCCCCTGAAACTGGAGTTGCAGGTGGTTGTGAGCCATCATATGGGTGCTGGGAACTGAAACCAGTCCTCTGAAAGAGCAGCCAGTGCTCTTAACCACTGAGATATATCTCTAGCCTTAATTTCAGCTTTACTAAACTTTCTAGAAGATTTGGAGTTCCACATTGTTTCATTTCATTTTTCTGTTGGACAGTGCCACTCAGTGCAATTAAATATTATGGAACAGTCAGGTGATGTTTGCCTAGAGTTTTCAACAGCCTGTTGAAATACTTCAGATGTCATTCAAAGACAGAGATGAATTTAAAAGATAATTGAAACCAGGTAAAGTATACATTTCTGTTCACACAATGGATGGGTAGGTGAATGAGTCGATGGACACATGGATGAACAGGTGGATGGATGGGGGATGGATGGATGGATAGATAGATAGATAGATAGATAGATAGATAGATAGATTATATAGATAGGATGGATAGAAGTGTGGGTGGGTAGATAAATAAGTGGATGGTAGGTGGGTGGGTGGATGGGAGGGTGTGAGTGGATAGGTGGATGCTTGAATGTATAATGGATGAATAAATTGATAGATGGGTAAGTGGATGAATGGATGGGCAGATGTTTGTATGGATAATGGATGAATAGGTGGGTAAGTAGATGAATAGATGTGTGGATGGGTGAATAAGTGGATGGATAGATAGATGAGTGGGTGGACTAATGGCTTTATAAATGGGTGGGTGGATGGGTGTATAGATCAGGAAGTAGGTAGATGTATTGGTGGTGAGTGAGTGAATATATAGATGGGGTGTGGATGAATGGATTAGAGGATGGATGGATGGATGGATAGATAGATGAATGAATGTGTAATGGATAGAGGAATGGGTTTATGTATTGGTGGAAAAATGAAGATAGATGAATAGGTGGGTGGATGTCCAAACCTGTGCAACCTGCAGGAGTTCAGGGTCTATAGATGGAGGTCCTTTCAACAGTGCTTTATGGCTAAAAGAGTCATCTCAGGGTGGTGGGATGAGAGTATGCTAATGATTGTCTCCTAAACAAAGTATACATGTTCCTCAAAGATCTATTGATTATTCTCATCACCAAAGAAAATAAATGTTGTTTTTTAAGAAAACAATTTTTCATAATAATTAATATCATTCTGTAAAGCTCTGTGTCCTGCTTAGTATTTGTCAAAGTGAATAGTTTACAAGCACACTTTGTCCTTATCCCTAAGTGACATCTTAGCACAAAATATTCAGACTCCTGAAAGTCAACTGGGTTTTACCATAGAACATTTTCCCCAATTATTCCTCACATCAGCAGGATACGGTCCATTAAGAAAAAAATGGTTGTCACCATTGCAACATTACTTTGGAAAGAAAAAGTTCATTACCAAAATGTGTTCATCCAGAATTCACTTCTGGTTGTCTGGTTCCTGAATAGAAAGGTAGGAATAACTCAATGAGTTCATGACAATTAGTCCTTTGAGTGAGTACCTTTCCACTACCTGACAAACATTCTCAAACTTAGAAAATGGTGAAGAACAAAGATTTGGCCTCATCTTATGACATTCAAGACACTCTATTTAAATGACTTTTCATATTGTTTGGACCTGCTCACTCACTCATCACCTCACTCACTTATCCATCCTTATTCCATCCATCCATCCATCCATCCATCCGTCCATCCATCATCCATCAATTCATCCATCCATTGAACCATCCATCTATCTGTCCATTTGACTGTCCGTTCATCCATCCAACCATTCATTCATTTATTCATCTATCTATCCATCTATCCAACTGCTCATCTACATATCCATCCATTAATCTTCTTATCCACCCACCAACTTATTTATGTATTTATCCATCTATCTATCTATCCATCCATCTATCCATCTACCTACCCACTCTCTGATCTACCTGTACACCTAACTATAGTTACCTACACATAATATATCCTTGGACCCACCTACCTCTCCATCTATATGCCTATTTTTACATCTACCCTTTATCCAGACACATAACTATTTACCAATCCACCCATGCATTTCTCTACATAATCACCCAGCCATCCTCACCTCCATCTATTCATTTCTCTATCTACCCACATGTCCACCTGTTCATCCACCTACCTGTCCATCTGTCCATCAAATTTTCATTGAAAGCTAACTTTGGCCAAGAATCTATCAATATTCTGGGGCTATGACAGTGAATAAAACAGATCCAAGCTTGCAGAGAGGTAGTCTATATTCTAATAGAAGTCACATAAATAACAAATTCAAAACCCCAACCCAAAAATTTTAGAAAATTATCTGTGCCCTTTCAGAAATAAGACAAAGGCAAGAAAAACAGCTAGGACATGCTATTTTGAATAATCCCTTCCAATTGATAGAATGTTGACCCGATGGTTGAATATTAAAATGTGGCTTAATATCAAGAATAACATTCCAGTCAGAAATCAGGACAAAAACAAATGTCCTCAGAGAGAAAGCACCTTGGCCAGTATGAGGAGTCAGGGTCCCAGTGTTGCTGAACTGCCCAGATAAGAGGGTAAGGCATCTTCACAGAGGCCTCATGGTGATAAAGAATTTGGATTAGATTCTGATATCCATAGGGAGTCACTGGAGAGGTGCAGGCAAAGACACCAGTCCTTCCTTCCAAGATTCCCTCTCCAGCCTGGCTGTTGTGTGGGTAAGGACTCTAAGGGTGGGGAGGAAATAGGGGACCCTTTCAGGGGTGTACTATGGCCATCTAAATGATGGATGAGTTTCAGCACTTCAGACCAGGCAGTTCTTCTGGATTTGAAACACATGAGATTGATTATGGCTGGCCTGAAGAACTGGGACATGGTTTATGGTCCATCCTTCCTGAGAGCAGGTTGTGGAAGAGCACCATACAGCATGTATTTGCCTATGCATTTGCCTAAATGCATAAAATATTCAAGCGTCCCAAATCACACTCCAAGCAAAAAGTCCCCTTCAAGGTTCCCAGAGGTTCAATTCCACTTACTTTCCCTGCTTTTCATTTACCTCAAATGCTTCCAGCTGGATCTGGATGCTGACGTGTCAACACAGTGTCTGCCCATAAATGCTTCCTAGTGACCAGGAAGCAGGCAGTCCGTTGCAATCTCCATGGAACGTCTGATTCTGTCAGAGGCTTTCCCACCCCCACATGGATGTGCTGTATCTGGATACAGGTTCCCCACTGGCTTCAACTGAGAGTACAATGCCCCAAGCTGCACTGTCACAGGGGAGATGGTGACAATTCCCTAATTCCAGGGGGTCCTGGCATACTTGATGTACTGTCAAATCACTCTTGGATACACTTGACCTTCCAGGAATCTGCCTTGGCTAGCTAGTTTCTGATTAACTACCTTTCTGGATTTATCAACTGCTGGGACTTTCTGGCTCCCACCCAGACCCATCTGGGTAGAAGCATGGACCCAGTGATCCTGGCATCTGGAAGCATTTGTCTTAAAAGAGCCAATTCCCTCTTGATGTTGATTATCAAGTTCAGCTTCCAGCCAATGGAGCAGAAATTCTCTCCCACAGCCCAGATACACCTAACACTGACTACAGTGTGTATAAAATGCCCCTACTGTGGGCCCCTTTACTGTGGCCAGCCACTGACCCACTCCTGCCTCCAGCTTGGTGGGGAGGATGAACAAATATGAACACGTCAACATCATTTGCCATACAGAACACACACACACACACACACACACACACACACACACACACACACACACACACACACACACAAGAAGTGCTGTGACAGATGTGACTAATCCTGGCAAAGAGCATGTCAGGTACAGAGCAGGGCAAGTCACAATGTCCCTAGGGTAGGAAGCCTGGATTAGCTCAACATGCACACTCTCTGACAAAGGTACAGCAGAGCAGAGACGAGATACTGCTCTGAGCTGCATGAATCAAGATTTCCAACAAGAGAGAGACAGCATGGTCGTGGTGAGCCTAATGCTGAGACAGGCTAGCAATGAGAGAGCACGGGAGAAACCAGTGAACATAAAAAGGAGAGTGGAGGAAGGCCTGCAGTATCCAGCCCAGACTCTGTCCTCTGGGCCTGAGTGCTCCCCCTCCCTGGGCTCTGCTCTCCTATTCCCACAGCAGAAGCCAGCCCTCATCAGAGTAGCATTAGAATTGCCTCACACACAGAGCCAGGAGCCAGACCAAGAGCCTGCTGACTCAGGATGGCTCCTTAGACTCCCTTAAAGAGGAGGCAGTACGGCCTTGCATATTCAACCCACCCCACAATACTTTTACATGCTAATATAGAGGACGGACCATGAGTGCATATGTAAAATATGAATGTATTATGCAACTTTGGCAATTCTTCCTTTGCCAAGCAAGTATATGTAATTCATAAATATGCATTAGAGAAACAGGATCAAGTACATTACATTTCCTCAACTTGATGCTTCTCAAATCCCATGACCTGACTTTAGGACCATCTAGCTGGGCTGGATGTTTCTAAGACAGTTATGTTCCTGGGAGAACTTTAGGCACAATGAGCAGTCATGTGAACACAACCAGTCAGCCTTTCCTCCATGGCAAATCTCCCAAAGAGGGACTCCTCAGGGCACTCTATGTCTCTGAGGTTCTTCACCCTCACTGGGTTAGAGGACTGGGGTCTATTTTAACATCCTCCCTGGAGGCCTCCTGGCTCTGTCTCCACTGATCTCCTCTCTCAAGACACTAGCTTAGGAGGAAATGGGACCTTTATCAAATAAGCCCTGTTCTGCAGAAGCAACTGCCTAACTCTCCAGCCCTTCTGATCCAAAGGTAGGTAGGCACTGAGGGCTCCTTCTCAAGATCTAAAACTTCCTGAAAGTTCCTCATTCATAGCCGTTTTCTTATAGGCCTTTGAAGAGAAGGTATACAGCTCAACCTTATCAGGCTTTGTTCTCTCCCTGCCTACGTTCATTATAACTTGAAGCGTTTTATTTTGTAATTTAGTACCACTCATTGTGCAAAATAATAGGTTTGATAATGATATTTTCATTTGTGCACATAGTTGACTTCTTTAGTCCTTTTCTTTCTAGTTTCCTTTTCTTGCCCTGCCCTTCTTCCCAAATAGTCCCCTTTCTGCATTCATGTTCTATTTTCAATTTTAAACCTATTTTCTAAAATAGGAAGAATGCTGGTTTTGGTTTGCCTAATACTTTTTTCTTTAAATTAAAAAAAAAGTATTACATTACATGTATATACACATGTACATATGCATGCCACGGCAAAAGTGTGGGTAGTCCATTCTCTTCTCTCCTTCCCTCTTGTGAGCACAGGGGCTCCAAAGCAGGTTGTCAGACTTGGCAGCAGATGCCTTCACCTGCTGAGCCATCTCCCTGGTTCCCATATCGGACTTTCCGAGTCTGGCTTATTTTGCTTAACATGATGATATCAGGTTCCATCCATTTTCCTCGACTTTGTGACCGCATAAAGCATGGTTGCCCCTTTCTTTTTCATTCACCTAAAGAGTACTTTTTAGAGTTTCGTGGAAGTCACAATTCCAGATCAAAGTCTGATCACAAGAGACGCTGGAGACGCTAAGAGGGAGGGCAAAACTGATACAAACAAGCTGCCCCCTTTCCTAAGTAGGTGTCGTGGGTGCAGGGTCTCCATGGGGTGAGGATGAGGCTTCAGCATGCCCACAATGCATAGTAGGGAAGCACTCTTGTCATGGCGGGCTTCCTGGGTGGACTTGGCCTCTGCTCCTTCATCTGTGGAAGGAGGGCGCCCCAGGCCTTTTGGCACCAAGGGTACTCTTAGAGCCCCGACCTTCCTGGGTAATGTGCCTGCCTCTCCCCGCCAAAAGTATCTGGGCACAGGTGCGGATGCTGCCAGCCTCCAGGGCCAAGAAGCGGAAGCTCGGTGGAGGGAAATGAGACCGCACAGCCACGAGACCGTTAAGTGTTCCCAGAACACAAGATGCTCCCAAATAAATGTGTCTCCAACATTATAACACCACAATATTCATACAGCTCATTACTGGTTTTAATTTTGCCTGCTGCTTATTTACTGTCTCCTTCCCCACTTTATGGCCAGGGTGGAAGAGTTACACACCCACGCCAAGAACGCAAGCCTGAAACTGAGTCTCTCAGCAGCCGCTGTTCAGCTCTGTGCCCACACAGCAGGGCAGGGCCTGCCTGGCAAACCCGCCTGGTGCCAGCAGCCTCCACCTCCTACAGTGTTGCTGTCTAGCTACAGTAGTTCCCACTCATGGAATGATTCCCTTCTTCTGGTGGCTCTAAGAGTACCCTTGGTGCCATGGCCACAAACTATGGCCATGTTCTGTGACTGTCAGGCAGACCCTTGAAGCCCATAGAGACACCAGGAAAGCTGAAAGGCATTGACATCCACAAAGGCCATTTCTCTAGCAGATAGTAGAGTTCTTCTGTCCTTGCTATGATGACTGGCCGACTCCTCCTCCAGGACACTCTGGGTACCAGGCACTGTTTGTCAGAAGCAAAGAGCCATCGCTGCCCTATACATCACACTGAGTGTGGTAATCTCCCCCTGACATATCTGCCGAAGAGATTCCATACCAGACTCCATACCAGCCTTGAAGGTCAGTGCATGGACTTAATGACTTACTGAACAAAGAAACTAGAATCAACATTCATAGGCAGAGTGGCACACCTCTAATTCTAGCACTAGAGAGTTGGCTGCAAGGGGATGGGGAAAGTGAGGCCAACTTGGGCTATGAGACAAAGAAAGAGGGAGAGGCACAAAATGGGAGGAGGGAGAAGAGGGAAGGATGGGATGGAGAGAGGCCTTTCTGCTCATCATTGGGATTTTTTTAACCTTCAGAAAATTCTACTTTTTATGGCTTTTCCCCGTAAACAAAACAAAACCAAAAAAATCACCCAAGCTTCTGAAGACATTCTTAAGCTAGAATCTTTTATTAAATCCTGTTTCCAAAGCTGTAAAATCACCCTGTGTTCCCTGTAATCCATCTTGAAGAAACTAAGATGCACAAACAAAACCATTAATAATCGATTCCATTCTTCCGCCTCCATCCTTGGAAAATAACTACTGCTACAACCTGGACCATCTCCTTCCTGAACTGTGTTTTTGTCCATAAGCAGGAGGAAAGAGAGGGGACAGTAAGAGAGAGGGGAAAAAAGGGAAGGAGCGAGGGAGAAAGAGATGTAATAAAATTTAAATAAACAGAAGAAAATGTCTCAGTTGCTAAGAGCACTCACTGCTCTAGCAGAAGACCCAAGTTTGGTTCCCAGCACTGGCATTAGTTAGCTCACAACCATCTGTAACTCCAGCCCAAGGAGATCTGATACCTTCTTCTGGCCTCTGGGGGTACTGCTTACATGCAGTGGTGTACATACATGCAAGCAAACCATTCATACGAATAAAGTAATATAAATCTTTGAAAAAACAAAAGAAAAACCTTTTTATAAGACTAAATATATGACAAAATAAGCTCTTGTTCTCATACATGTATGAGACTTCTCTATTACTCTTTCCCTCAGTGAATTGGCATGGTATCCCTTTGGGACAATTCTGTCTCTGTCTCTGTCTCTGTCTCTCTCTCTCTGTTTCTTTCTCTCTCTCTCTCTCTCTCTCTCTCTCTCTCTCTCTCTCTCTCTCTCTCTCTCTCTCTCCTCACTCCATAAATTCTGTACTTCTTATATACATAGTATGCTTACTCACTCCTCTGTTGATGGGCAGATTTCTTCCTCTCCGTCTTTGAAAACACCACTTACCCATCCACGAGTTACAGCTGTGCACTAGAATGTCTCAGTGACAGGCACACCAGTGCTAGGCACAGTCTGGTATTAGCATACATACATACATAATACATTTCCCAAAAGCCTAAAGCAGGTAACTTTCCTTCCGTGGCAGTAGCAGTGGCACCCATTTCTTTGCATCTTTGCCAACACATAACACAGTCACTCATACATTTTTTTTCCCTCAGTCTAATGCAGAAATCATAATATTTCACTCTTACCTTAATCTGTATCCTCCACAATTTGCAGGGGCTGAGGATTCTCCTGTGTTCCTTGTACCCTTACAAGTTTGTTTACTTGTATTCTCTTCTTGGGTTTGTCTCTTGATAACCTATGCCTGTTAGCCACCAGCTCACATTTTAGGGCTGGTTGGTGGTCTTTGCTTGTCTTGTAGGTTGATGCACTCCTCATCTGCCCAGTGTTTTAAAGTATCTGCTCCAATCTGTCTATCAGTGTGCAGCAACCAAACCTCTGCTTCTTTTGAACCTGCTGCCCTGGAGTTTCATGGTTTTAACTCACCATTCCCTGTTGTCATAGTTAGTTTCAGCTGTTAACTTGTCATAAACATGGAGTCACCTGGAAAGTGGGAAACTCCACAGAAGAATTTCCCCCAACAGATTGTTCTGTGGAGCATTTTCTTAATTGGTAATTATGAAGAAGGGCCTGGTCCACTGTGAGTCTGCCACTTCAACTGTATAAGAAAGCAAGCTGAGAAAGCCAGAGAGAGCAAGGCAGGAAGTAGCATCACTCCCTGGCCTGTACTCAGTTCTTGCCTCCAGGTTCTTGCCTTGAGTTCCTTTCCTGGCTTCCTTCAATGACGAACTATGATGTGGAAGTGTAAAACAAATAAATACCCTTTTCCCCTAAGCTGCTTTTGGTCAGTGTTTTATCACAGCAACAGAAAAGCAAATTATGACAGTTGCCATTGCTGGGCATGGGGCATCTCAGGCATCCTACCTCTGAGCCATTTTTAATTTTTATCTTGAGACAGTCTCATTAAGTAACTTTGAACTCACTCTGTAGCCCAGGCTGGACTAGAATTGTGATTCTCCTGCTTCATTCTTCCAAGCCATTGGGGTTCCAGACCTAGACCACCAAGCCTGCCTTCCATGTACCTTCAACCATCTCCAGATCACCAATAAGCCAGAAAGTGCAGTAGGTACTATGTATGTGTTTGTCTTCTTTTATCTTTTGAGGAACAATGAAAGAAAAAAATCTGTGCAGATTTAGTGTGAACACGGGCATCCTGGGCTTGGCTATGTACCTAGCACATGTTAGCCACCATCTCTTATTTTTCTGAAAATAAATTAAAAAATTGTTGACTCCCAGTAGATTGAATCCACATGGACAGAACCCAGGGCAATGGACAGCCAGTTGCTTGTTCTAGTGCTAGAACCAGATTCAATCAGGCTTGTTTCATAATAGTCTTTGTACTATGGTAGAGGCTCCCTAGCTCCAGTGAGTTCAGGTTTCAGTTTTTTTCCCATGGGTGTTTTGTAATGTGCATTGTGTTGGGAAAGTGCCCTGTGTTGTTTGAGCACACTGAGGAGCTGGCTCTGGAAGCACAGTTGTCTTCCCCGCTTTGAGACCCAAGCATATTTGTTGCAAAGTGTCCTCTAAGGCCTCTTGTCTGGGGATGGGATGGTGTCCTCGACTCTGTGACTTGGAAGGAAGAGACCGCAAGACAGTCCAGCACCTCCTTAAAAACAATGACATGAAACCATTTGCAAACGTCATTGCTGCTCTTTCCCCATGACTAAATGTGCCTGCAGTGGGAGAAAAGGTGAGAGTCCAGCCATAGGGAGAACGCTCAAAGGGAAACGCTAGCTGACAGCTTCAACTTCCCCAATTTCTGCCGGGAGTTGTGAGTGACCAGTTTAATGATGTTTTGCTATGTTCCTATCAATGTATCTGTCTGTCTGTCTATTTATCTATTTATCTATCTATCTATCTATCTATCTATCTATCTATCTTCTATCATCTATTATCTATCTTCTGTTAATCATCTATCTCCTATCGTATATCTATCATCTATCTATCTATTGTGTGTCTGTCATCTGTTAATTATTTGTCTATCATCTATCCATTCATCAATCTATTAATCTGTCAATCACCTATCATCTATCTATCTTCTATCTATGTCTCTATATCTCTATGTCTCTATGTCTCTATGTCTCTATATCTCTATGTCTCTATCTATCTATCTATCTATTTATCTACCAGTGATCCAACTGTCTATCCATTTATATACCATTCTAGCTACCTAGCAAACTTGATATGTGTTCTTCAGTTTTACTTGCTATTTACTTAATAAACTTATTCAAACCAAAAGCATGACCATGATAGATCATTCTTTGAACCACACAGACATTGTATAAACTTGTTCTATAGGTATGTATTACACATGTTTTACTCCTTACAGCACCCTACAAAAACTGCTCCTCATTTTGAAAAGGATAACGCTGAATACCCAACCTAGTCTGAAGATAATTTAGACACTCTGTTCCTTTATTCAGTTATAGTTACAGTTTTTTAATTAAAAATTGATTTTTTAAATCTCTACATCTGATTTTTTCTTGTTTTATTCCAGTAGATTCCATTCATTCATCTACAATTTTTTCCTGATTATTATTCCTGATTCTTTAATTGATCTTTGCTAGTATGTTAAAAGGGGAACTTTTTATACAATTGTAATTTATAACTAATTAATAATTATAAAACCATCTTCTCATATAATTATAATGATACTATTTATGTAGAATGATGGTTGACTATTTTGTTATTGGAAAATACCAAAATTATTGGTCCCATTGACAATGAAATTATCAGCCACATAAATTTTAATAAAATTGTTGCTAATCACACTTGAGGTCTTTTCAAAACTCATATTCTTCATAGTCCAAGGTGCTGTGGACTTTTGTATATGGCTTTTGATTCAGATAGTTTGGGCTATTTTGCTACTAATCAGCAGAAAATTCTGTTGCAATTATTTTGCATTCTCAATATCAAATTAGGAAGCAAAGGCTTCTAGCAACTGATGGACTCTGTCACTTGGCTGAATCACCATGGTACTGCTGACAAACGTCATGCTTGGAGGTTGGATTGTGATTCAGCTGGAGGATTATAGGCAGGTAGTCCCTGCTGTGGGGTGAACAGGCTTGGTGAAGAACCCTTCTCAGCTGCTATGGGAATAGTTTCAAAACAGATCATAATTAACCATGACCCCACGGGCATTTAATCCAGGCCCAACATGGCCAGGCTGTGTCCTAAGGTCTTGGCAAGGGGTCTTTATTATCTTATTTCATCTTTATTGAGGTATAATTGATCCACAGGAATAGCAATATTTTCAAGGCATACTAATTGAGGTTTTGATGTAAGTATACATTGAGAATAATCAACTCAATCAAGACAAATAGCATATTATTGCCTTGTGTAGCTACACTTTCTTCTCCTCCCTCATCTTCTTCTCTCCTTCACTCTTTTCTTCCTTTCCTTTTCTCTCCCCTCCTCGATACTCTGACATAAGGTCTCATTACGCTGCTCAGTCTGGCCTGGATCTTCTGGGTCAAGCATCCTTGACTCTGCATCCTGAGCTGCTAGGGGTAGGGGTGCCCACCTCTAAGCCTGACTCTTCCATACTTCATTGAGGTAAAATCATTTCAGATTTACCTACCTATACCTTTCACCATAGCTGAGATGTAGAAGAAACTGAATAGCCTCCCAGTGAACTGCTGGGTAAATAACTGTGGCCTACATACTTACGGGTGTGAAAATTACTCAGCTCTAAAGAAACAGTGGCCCGCCATTGACAGCAGGGATGAACCTGGAGGGTATTATGCTGAGCAAAATAATACAAACACAGAGCATAAACATACTTCGCCATTCTTCTTCCATGTGGAAGCAGAGTTTGAACACATGTGCCCTAGTTTACCTTCTGTTGCTGTGATAAAGACCAGGACCAAAAGCAACTCCAGGAGGAAAGGGTTGACTTCATCTTATAACTCCCAGGTCATATTGCATCACTCATGTAGGGAAGCCAGGGCACAAAATCAAAGCAGGAACCTTGAGGTTCCTCTTCCAAGATGAGTCTAGCTTGTATCAAGTGCACACACACACACACACACACACACACACACACACACACACGTTTTAAAGAGTTGTTTTAAATTTGTGTGTGTGTGTGTGTGTGTGTGCATATGTGTGTGGATGTGGATCTGTGTATGCATGTGTGTAGATATGCCTGTGTGTGGATGTGTGCATTTGTGTGTGTGCATGTATGTGCATGTGTGTATGTGTGCATGTGTGTGAATGTGCAAGTGTGTGTATGTGTGTGTGAATGTGTGTATGTACATGTGTGTGTGCTTTGTGTGCACATGTGTACATAAGAACCAAGGAGGACATCAGGTGTCTAGGAAGGCAACCTGCAGTCCCCAGTGATCCTCCTGTGTCCACCCTCTCTGTCACTGGGATTAGCACATAAACAGCCATGCCAGGCTTCACTGGTGGACACTTAGGATCCATCTGAAATCCTTGTGATTGAGCAGTGTCTTAGTCACTGTTCTACTGCTGTGAAGAGACACCATGACCACAGCAACTTTTATAAAAGAAAGCATTTAGTTGAGGCTGGCTTACAGTTTCAGAGGTTCAGTCCATTATCCTCATGGCAGGGAGCATGGCAGCATGACATGGTCACTGAGAGTTCTGCATCCAGACCCACAGGCATCAGAAAGAGAGAGACACTGGGCTGGCTTGAGCATTTGAAACCCTGAAGCCCACTCTCGGTGATACACTTCCTCCAACAAAGCCACACCTCTTAGTCTCTGTCTACATGAGCCTATGGGGACCATTCCTATGCAAACTACCATGAGCAGCAAACATTCTTACGCATTGACCCATCTCTTCAACTCTTAAGAGTTTAAAATGAAATGTATACAGAATTCAAAAGTTTTTAAGGAAAAAAAGCATGCAAACTTTCTGTTCTGATAAGGAAACAGAACGTTTCCATGATGCTCATTCTCCCAGCTTGATGCTGGTTTGAGTATTGTTTTGTGTGTGGTGATGAGGATGGATTCCAGGACCTGGTACATGCAAGGCAAGCATTCTACCACCGAGCTACAACCCCAGCCTACAGTCTCACTGACTTGTCCCAGTTGGCCTTCAACTCTCTGTAGAACCCAGATAGCCCTTCAATATGTAACCTGCCGGTCTCAGTTTCCCAGATAGATAGGATT
This sequence comes from Peromyscus californicus insignis, assembly GCF_007827085.1. Lineage (NCBI taxonomy): Eukaryota > Metazoa > Chordata > Mammalia > Rodentia > Cricetidae > Peromyscus > Peromyscus californicus. Next base: position 157,577,368 of record NW_026294562.1, read on the forward strand.
GTGGGTGTACCCCACAATGCCTGGCCGTTGGGCAACTCAGAACAAAATCCTAACAGATCTTCTTTGGAGGATGAGGTGAAACTTGACAGAGTGATTTTACATCATCAGCAAAAGCTCATTGCTGATGATGCCAGAAATTTTGAGAAAAATCACACCCAGAAACAGTGAATTTCAACCATTATGTATGCACGCACGTGAGTGTCTACAAGGGATAGGCTCATATTTTTTTGTTGGACATGGTTTGAAGAAAAGAATATTTTACCAGAACCTTTCAAGGAAATGACTAGAATTTCTCAAAAAAAAAGAGAATACAGTCCAAAAATAAAATGAGGCTAAGTTTTAGTCTTAATTTTAATTAATATATGTTTTAAAATATACAGTAAGTGACTATGAGATTCTTTTATGCATCTAAGAGAAAAACAGACCTGTGATAGAAAAAGGAAAATCCTCTCTACCTAAACTAACTAGCATGCATATTGTAATGAGTCTAATTCTTTTTAATGTCAGGAAATGATGAAAATATTGCCTGACCTTGAAATACAGATTCATTTCAAGGAATGACAGGTAAATCGTGTTGCTTCTCAATCTCTGTCCTTTTTCTTCTCCTGTCCAAGCACGTGCTACAGATCTGGGGGAAGCAGTCTACAATGCTTGTTGTTTAACTTGCCTGGATTAAAAAAAAAAAAGATTTATTTTTAATTGTATGTGTGTGTGTGTGTGTGTGTGTGTGTGTGTGTGTGTGTGTGTGTGTACATGCATCCATGAGTGCAGGTGCCCATGGAGTCCAGAAGAGGCTGTCAAATTCCCCCATCTGAAGTTATAGATGGTTGTGAGCTGCCAGATGTGGATGCTAGGACCTGAACTCGGGCTCTCTGAAAGAGCAGTATGTGTGTGCTCTTAACGACTGAACCATCCCACCCACCCCCATCTGCCTTCTGAACAGTATTTATCAATATATGTAATTATACCAAAAGGTAAAAATCTTACAGATGTGAAGTAACCATTCAGAACATCTGGAATCTGCTTCTCATGCATGGATGGTCTTTGTTCATAGACACTTACACATGTATGAATCTTGCATAAGCATGGTAGTGTCTCTCAAGCCCTATCCTCAAAATACCACATCCTATGCACACTCTGCCTACTACTCCACATATTTTCTTTCCGCTTGATATTATTAATAATATGCATGCATTATTTTAATATAAAATATCATCATCAATCTAAATTGCCTTTGTTAACTTCTATTGAATTACTTTTAAATAGCAAAATAATAAAATATTTCAATTAAAATCATTAATTATACTTAAATCTCACTATCATTGTTGCACATTTTTCTTAAATTAACAGTCATAGCACTGACCAGCAAAAAACTGTACAATGAGGGAAATGTTCCTATTCCAGGCTATTCAATACACTCCTCACTAGGTTTCTGTGAAGTAGGATACTCTAACAAGGGCATATTTGAGTGAGAACTGCATTGTAAATTTACTGAAGTTCAACAGCCTAATTGTGATAAAATGAAAGACAGAATATTAAAAAAAATATTGCTATAAACATATATAAATATATAAATATATTTTATATAAATATATAAAAATTGAACCACAAATTTCTCCTTTTGGCAATCGTGTTCCTTAAAAACATCATAGTAAGGGGGAAAACTCCCTCTCAGAAACAATAAAAGATTTTGGTGAGGTCACTACATATGAGCAAAATATGCAAAAATCGGTAGCTACTCAGTACTAAGCACTTGGCGTGGAAATAGTAAAAATGATTTCATTTGCCAAAGCAACAAAAAAGAACAAAACATGAGGCTGTTGAGGTGGCTCGTTTGTCAGGAGCACTCGCTGCCTTGCAGAGGACCCCAGTGTGTTTACCCACCTCAGTCAGTCCACAGCGGCCTGGAATTCCAGCTCCAGGGGAGCTGATGCCCTATTCTGACCTCCACAGACACCTGAACTGACTCATGCACATGGCCACACACAGACACTCTCACACACACATAAATAAAAATCAAGACAAAAAAAAAAAACAAATCACTAAATGACATACTTGGTAGGAAACCACATGACACAAATTTAAAGTTGTAGCCGAAGGGATGAAATAAAACAACATATCTAGAAACCAGTATCATGTCCTAGATGAAAAACCATATTAACATACATTAATTCTAAAATTAATTCTTGCATTTAATCAGTTACTGCTGGAATTCCAAAGGGTTAAGATGACCCTTAAGTTCGTATGGACAGTATGCCTAAGATGTGCCTCAGAAATGTTGTCTAAGTGAGTGGGCACTTATTTCACGTCTTATTGGAACATTCTCAAAATCCATAAAAAAAGAGAGCCAAGGTGGTGGTACACGCCTAAAACTCCAACACCCTGGAGACTGAGGGAGGTGGATCTCCTAAGGCTAGCCTGGGCTACATAGTGAGCCGATCTTAAAAAATGAAAAGAGGGTGAGAGAGAAGGAAAGAGGTGGGGGGAGGGAGACATAGCAGGGGAGGAGGGGAGAAAAGGAAAGGGATTGTGGGAGGGAGAACACGGAACCATGGGAATGAATTGAAAATCCAGATTTTGATCCCAGCGTACATAAAATTAATAGTTACAAATATCTTCATTCAGTTCTTAAGAAAGAAGAAAAATGGATCATTTGATGAATGATGCTGGAAAACTGCATTTTATTTTTAACTCATCTGGTATTAAATTTTGTAGTGAATTTTTATAACTGTACACAAAAATAAATTTCACTAGGTAAAAGACTTAAGTGAAACAATCTTAGGAGAAAACCCAAAGACCGATCATGCAAACCAGGTTTGCATGCTTCCTAACTAAGAATGGAGATTCAGTCTAAAAACGGTAAAAAGTAGTTACAAATGCGCAAACATGGCTTTGAAACATTAATTTGGAAAAAAAAATATATACCGTCAACAGAGGTAACGAACAAATGACACATCTTGAAAGCAGTGTATGTAATAAGGTTAATTCCGGCATCACTTAAGACTCAGGCAAACCAACTAGAAAAAGAAACGTAAACCAATGTTTAAAAACTGTGAGGCAGAGCATCATGAGCTGAGTGAGCATGCGCAGATGCAGCGAGACACCACGCCAGCTCAGATGGACACGCAACTGAACTTAGCTTAGCTTAGCTCTGTGGACTGCTTCTTGGGGCCTGTCAGTCAGCCCCAAGTATCTCTGAGCCAGGGATTAAAACAGCATGATCTTCACCACAGCCTCACAACAGGGAGGAAAATGTAGATTTACACTTCTTGTAAATCAGAAGCTTCCTGCCACCCAAAACACAAAAAGCAAAAGGACCACCTCCTGCCCCAGCATCTCTAAACCTCCGGACCAACACAGAGAGTCAATGGACACCACAGACCAAGGCCTCACCCCCTCATACTGTGGGCTGACTGTGGTGATAGACAGTCTGGATATGTGAACTTCGAAAGAGCTGATTGGAATCTTCCGGGAACCCCTCCACCAGCATCCAGGGCAGGCGATTGTCCAACCTCCAATTCACAGAGGCTGTCTGCCTCATTTCAAACCCATTTACTCGTTCGCTTGTAATTCCTGTGATGCTGGAGATGAAATCAGAGACTCTGCTCACTGGGGGATTCCAGGCAGGGGCTCTACCACTGAGCCACACCCCAGCCCCTCACTGAGGGATTCTAGGCAGGGGCTCTACCACTGAGACACACCCCTAGCTCCTCACTGGAGGATTTTAGGCAGGTGCTCTATCACTTATCCACACCCCAGCCCCTCAGGATTCAAGGCAAAAGCTCTACACTAAGCTACATACCAACCCCTCAGTGGGAATTCTAGGCAAGTGTTCTACCACTGAGCCATGCACCCAGCTCTTTCTTTCTTTCTTTCTTTCTTTCTTTCTTTCTTTCTTTCTTTCTTTCTTTCTTTCTTTCTTTCTTAGTGTAAAAACAATAACTATACCTTTACAGAGTTCATCAAGATGTTTTGAGACTCTTCTGTTTTCTGTGTTGATCAACTTAAGATGTTTAGGTCATCTATCATCTCAAATACTTTTCATATCTTTGTGATGAGAGCATTGACATTGTTATGACAACTCTGTGAACTGTACTTACTGTACGTGGAACACATTATCAACCTTTATTCCCACTGTCGACTACAACTCGGTACTGATGACTGTGTCTCTGTCATGCCCTTCTCCTTCCCTCCTCAGACTCTTCTGCTCACTGCCTTTGAGAGCTTACTTTTTGTTTTTTGTTTTTTATATTCTGTCTCTGAATGAGATCATGTGCTATTTGTCTTTCTCTATCTGGCTTGTTTGACTTAACATTATCATTTACATTTATCAATGTGAAGCAAATGACAGGATTTTGTTCTTCTTGCACAGCTGAATAGTATTCGTGTGTGTGTGTGTGTGTGTGTGTGTGTGTGTGTGTGTGTGTGTGTGCATGTGTGCACATGTGCATGAACCAAATTTTAAAGAAGGAAACAAGGAAGTAGACTTCCACTGAGGCAGAAGAAAGGCTTCCTCATTCTGCATTTGCAGTCTCCTCCCTCCACAGTCTCCACAGCAGGAAGGGCTTATTCTTCTGGAGAATCTGAGAGAGCCTATGCAGTGAGAAAAATCCTTGTGCTCTACCCTGGGTAGTAAGAAGCCTGAGAATTATTCAAGGCTTCATCTGGCTGCCTGCAGTGACCATCCCCACATCTTGCTTGCCCTGTGCAATGTCTCCTCAGCTTCTCAGGCCACCACATTTGCCTACAACAAGGTAGGAAAAAATCAACATTGCCCACTTCAACCTAGATTTGATTTATTTACATTCTTGGTGTTACGTGGAGGTTTTTCTTCAGGTCATCACCAGATGCCATCTTAGACATTGCCTTGTAGCCATAGCAGCCAAAGCAGAACATTATGGTAGTAGCCAGGTCTATGGTAATAGAATTGGAACTATTGCTGCTCCCTGGATTCCAGCTGCTCTGTGGCACTATTCCTGGGGATACATGAACAAATGCCTACTCACCATTGACAGGGAACCAATGATAGACCAAAATCCAATTGGGGAACCAATGAGTCTTGTTGGAGTTACTTATAGCAAGATGGATGAGGCCTTTCTTATAGGAGCAGAAATGACCCAAAGACAGCCGTATCATTAAAGCCAACCCCAGCATAGGTATCAGCTCATGAAAGCTGTGAACTCAGAGCACACTGCACAGCCTGCCGACAGCTCAGCAGGGCAGAGAGTGTCTTTTTCAGAGAGCTCATGTCATCTGAGCCTCTTCTAGGCAGCTTGACTGATCTCTGTTTCTAGGTGACTTGGTTGGTCTTTGTTCCAGGTGGCTTGGCTGCTCAGGGAGTCTCTCAGAAGTCCATGTTGCTTATACGTGCTGTGGGGCAGGGGGAGGTAGTGAATCTGGTCAGCTTCAGGGACTTCCTGAAACCTTTGAGTTGTTTACTTCCTGAGTTTTAGGAGCCTCCCTGCAGGATGGAATGTTTCACCTAATCTTAGAACATCCTGTGTCTTAATGAGGTTCCCTCCCACATGGGATGTTTTATCTCAGAGAAAATTGCTGTACCATAGTGACCTAATTCCACCAGTCAAGCTCTACCACCTAAAGACTCCACAGCCTTCCAAGATGGTGTCACCAGCTAAAGGACAAGTGTTCAAAGCATGGATCTGTGGGGAGCATTTCAACTGAAACATTGCTGCTCTGCTTAAGCTCAAACATGCTGCACAGTACAGAGACTCCATGGGAGCACAAGGACCTCAAGGCAGGCCCATTCCAGACCCATTGGACAGGAGTACTATTTGTTATCAGAGAACTTCCCAGACCTCATCAGAGAAACTGACAGGCCTCCAACTACCCCATGCTGGCCTGGCAGAGCTGAGTGACACCACTGTTCTGGGGGACTATTAATTCTGCACAGGCAAGTGATAGCTTCTGGCACTGTCACTTACTTACCAACCAGCATCACCTTGATTGACAGCCTAGATTGTTCGTCAACCTTACACATCATTGGGTATAATTGCTGGGATCTTACTAATTATTGTCATTAAGGCCTCATACGTGCACACTGGAGTGGCTTTCACCAGGGCTCACCCATCACAACAAAGGGTGCACCTGTGCAGCTACAACCAGAAGCCTGACCTCCTGGAATAATAGGTATTTCTGGGGGTGGATTGGACAAGGATGGGGCCACCTGCACACTGTGGTTGCCAGCAGTGACGGTGTCCAACACAGAGAAAGCATAAGACCTCATTCCCCCCCACCAAGAACCTAGAGATTGAGTCCAAAGTGTCTAAACAGGATGAAGAACACTCGTTGCCACCCAGGCCTTCTTTCTCACAGAACCCATCCAAGATCAGACCACAGGCAGCTGTAGCTCCCCAGCTCACTCCATCTTGGAATGCCTATGGTCAGTCAAGAGAACTAAAGCTGAGTGTGGCTCATTGGCTCACACCTGTGATCTCAGCCCTCAGGAGGCAGAGACAGGAGGATTGCTAGTTAGAAGCCAGTCTACATGTAATGAGACCTGTGCCAGAAAGAAAGAAGAAAGAAAGGGAGGGAGGGAGGGAGGGAGGGAGGGAGAGAGGGAGAGAAGGAAGGAGAGAGACAGAGAGAGAGAAAGAGAGCTAAATGAGAAAATCCTCAGTCATGATTTGTCTAAATTTTTATTTTATGTTATTTTACATTTATTTAATTTTATGTGTGCACATGTATGTGTTCCCTAGAACAGAGGTTGAAGGACACCTCTATATCCACCATCTGTATTCTGTGCATTGAATTCAGGTCATCGTGCTTGGCAGCAATCACTTTTATCCACTGAGCCATCTTGCTGGTCCTTAACCTTAATTTTCTAGACAAAGGTGTGACTGGGACTTGGGGAAGCTCTGAGACAACTCAAGCCAGTATGTCACCAATTCGTGAAGTGGGGAAGCCAGGATGGCTTCTTCTGCCAAGAAGGCCTAACTAGATTCAAAGAGTCACCAGAGTCACTGTATTTAAAATTGTAAATAGAATGACATGTATTGAGTGTGAGCTATTGCCAATAACCATTTTCTCTTGTTTTTATTGTATTCATCATTATCTTACCCAAACTCACCCTTAGGCATTTATTGCAAAGACTATTGCCGCTGTTGGTTTGTTGTTATTATTATCATTTTATTTTATGTGTATGGGTGTTTTGCCTGCATCTGTCTATGCACCACATGCAGTGACCAAGGAGGCCAGGAGAGGGTGCCAGACCCCATGGGACTAGCTTTACAGATGACTGTGATCCACCACATGGGTGCCAGGAACTGAACCAGGGTCCTCTGGAACAGCAGCCAGATCTCTCAACCACCGAGCCATCTCTCCAGCCCCTTTTGATTTTCAAATGCATACAGTTGTCAACTTTTTTAAGGACTTTACTGACCAATGTATTTTTTTTTTTTTTTTACTCTTTGTGGTGGATCAGAGTATTATTGTCATTTCATATTATCCACACTTTTTTCTCCTTGGAATTTAGGCACAAAAATGATCCATAAGCTTCCCAGAGCTTTGTGCTAATATAGTTTCTGATTCTTTTACTTGTTTTGCTGTTTCTGTTTCTGTCGTGGTTGGTCTTTAGAGACAGAATCTCACTATGTAGCCCAGGCTGTCAGCTTATGCCATTCTTGCCTCTGCCTTCTGGGTCCTGGAGTATGTCACCACCCTGCACTCTATTATTGTACTTTTGTATTACCCACAAAAAGCAAGACTAACTCAAACCCACAGAGTCCCAGGTGCGTGGTGTTGTCACGGTGGGGCAAAAACAGTGTGCCCTGGCAAGTTCAGTGAAAGCCCATTTATTTCTGCCTTGTTTCACTTCAAGCTCTTCACTGGGGAAAATGCTTTGCTCTGACTCATGTGTGTTCTCTAAGGTTTAACTGAGGAAAAAGAGGCTCCTTAAAGAACAAGTGGAATGGAAGCAGGGAGTGGGGGTTTCCTTAAACGTCAAGGCCAAAGTTCCAGACACAACCCTTCAGATACGCCTCCAGGGCTCAGAACAGATTACACCCAAAAATCATGTGTGCATCTATAATCAGGGAAGAAGGCCTTCATCCACGTGGACGGCCTTCCTGGGAACCATGTTGATAGCCCACATGAGTTCAGGGTCCTTGGTGGGTTTGCTTTAATATTTTACTAAACTTATATATTTTTTCTCAGAGTCATGGATAGACTCACACACACACACACACACACACACACACACACACACACACACACACACACACGTTGTACCAGGGACACTCATGTGGGAGATGCTGACTTGAACTGGTTATTGTTTGCTGTGTTCATAAACTAGGGCTTAATGAAATGAAATTTACCTCAGGAACCAAGCCTATGAGTAGGACAGGAGCAGGCCTCACAAAGCCAGTCATCGGGGGTCCTGAGGTGAATGTCTCTGACTTATGTGTGGACCCTCAACATTAAATTCTATCCTGGGTTCTCCAGAACCAGATGACTTCCCTAATCCAAGGGCCTCCCAGAACTCGAATCTCCAGGGTCGAGGCTCAGCACACCGCAGTCCATGGGCATTCAGATGCATACGCCTGGGAAGAACTGACTCCCACTGCTCTGAGGTTCATGCTTGGGATACATTTAAACCAAATCCATTCAAGTGGAGCTGAGGGGAGGAAAGCAGAGGAGCAGGCTTCATTTGGTGGTCTCTGGGTTGCGTTGCCATGTGTGTGATGGGAATTACAGGACTTGGAGGTCGAACTGGAGAATCCCATCTGGGCAGGATTGTACTGCTAGGGAGCTAACCCCGTGCTGATCCATGATTCTCCAGCACAGGGCTTTGATGAACAGTTCATCTCCAAATATGGCAGAGTCATCAAGAAACGCCTGTTTTCTCAAGGAATGACTAAGGGATATTCTTCTAGTAGTTATGTTCCTCCTCTTACTTCTCTTCATCCACATCTTGTCCAAGTTGCCATTGGCCACCTCCAAGCAGAAGCCCTGGGTGGTGTCCTGCCTCTAGCCATCTGTATTCTGTGTGAGCATCCACCCAGTGCTGCCTACAGGGGACATTTGCCTGATGGAAGAAACTGCATGACGTACTTAGCAGCTATCACTACCCACACAGATAACTCCAACCAGGGTGCCCTTTTCTGTAGTAGATGCTATCCCTTTTCAAAGATGTTGTTAACAATATAAAATCCACATTCCCCTCTCCACTATCTCTACTAGCTTTAGTAGTAGTTCATAGTCAAGTTCAATGCAGAAATTAAGTTTTCAGTCATTTCCAAGTGAATATGATAAACCAGGCCTGGTCATGCAGGGCAGGGATTCCGAAAATGTAAACATTGGCTTTCTCCAAATCAGTAATCTCAACACTTCCCATATGACAGAATTATCCAGAAGCCTTATCTGTTTAAAACTGTGGTGTCATGAATACAGGGACCAGTGTGTGGTTTTTTTAATCAGACATTTTCTAATATACAGGTGGAGTAAAGGAACACTGGCCCAGAATAGGGCACAGACCAGAAGCATCTATGAGGCAAAGCTCACTGAACCCTTGTGATGTGTCAGGGATCCAGTGTTGACATCTGTCTCTGACCAAATACGGAACAGAAAGAGTTTAAGGAGCAGAAGAATTCTCTTTGGCTCACACCCTCAGAGGATTCAGGCCATGGCCACTAGGCTCTGTCTTAACTTTTCCTTGGGAGCTGAAAACAATTGCCCCATCACCCTAGATGGGCACCAGCAATAGGCCAAAGTAGGATTCCACTAAAACCCATTCTTGAAAGCCATAATTGTGGGGGTTTTCTTACAGAGCACGGGTGAAGGGTTACTTACAGGAGCTTGAGTGACCTCCAAACCTCTGTATCACTGCAAAGTCCCATCCCACCGTGAATGGCAGTGTCCTAGAATCTGCATCGTAGAGCCCTTCTTTTAATCAGTCTTTCACCTCCACATGTAGTCTAGCCTCACCCAATGTTCTTTGAAGCTGGGGGCAGGGAGTAAGAGAATCCCGAGAATCCCATGGGAGGGTCTCCTGCTGGACTGCCTTTACCGTAGACTTGGCCACCGCTGTATTGTTCTGATAGAGTTGCCATGGCTACAGACAGGGTAAAAATGATGTACAGCTGGACCTGCTGTGATGTAGAGTACACTAGCGGCAGGTGGATGAAGCAATAGCTGTTCACATCATGGTGGACAGGAAGCACAGACCACAGGAAGAAGAGGGGGTGAGATACACCCAAAGACAAGCCCCCAGAGATGCACTTCCTCCAGCTAGTCCCAATAGCTCCCAGTAATACCACATACTAAGAACTCATCAGCATGTGAGTACATTCACAGGTTCAGAATCCTCATAACCTAATGAAGATACCATTGCAGACATACCTAGAGAAGCACTCTACTAAACTAGGTGTCTCTCAAGCCAACCAAGTAGACCATCAAATATACTCAGCGCTCACGGCTTGAGAGCAGGTGGGTCTGCGTCTGATGACCATATAAGCTCCCATGTGTCGTGTCTAATCTTAGTGTCAGTGAAAAGGTGAAGCCATCTTGAAAACTGTCTTTGCTCCCTCTTCCTTAGGAAGACAATGGAGTCTCAGATATTTAAGTATATTCTAATCAGACAGTGTTTCACATAACCCAGAGTGGCAGAAAGAAAACCCATGAGAGACAGAAGACAGAAAGGGTGAGACATGAGCAGAAAGATTGTGCATTAAAAAAGTTGCAAGCAATTCCAGGGCACTGACAAAGGTACATGCCGAACGCCAAAACTCGCGTGAGGATTTTAATAGCAGCATTTCTAGTTATGACTAGCAAACATAATTAGGTACTAAATTAAAATGTTAATATTCCTTAGAACAACTAAGCACTTGCAGTGGTAACAGCAGGGCCCTGGGAGGGCAGCAGAGGGGCTGCTTAAATGGACAGAGGATTTCAATGAGTTCTGGCTGAGGATTAAGGAACAGGGTTTCTCAGCCCTGTCTGCATAGGTCAAAACACACATCTTGGATGCTGATATTCTTCCTCTCAGAGTCACAACTGGAAAGATTCAGAATTAAGCAATCCTCGAGCAAAAAATGACAACTGTGCTTTGGGTTTGTAACACATGTCAGGAAGCAATGAGAGAAAGAGCCAGGACAGGGCCGTGTGCAAAGGCCACCGAAGCCGGTAAACTTGGACCTCCACTGTTTGTGTGGGAAGGGGAGTCCTGAACTCAGACATGTAATTTTTTGTAGCAAAAATAAAAAGAAAAGGTCTCTCTAAGGTCCCTTGTGATTGGGACTTATCTATTTATACCTCCATTTCATCCAAAAAGAGTATGAGGCGAGGCTCACCTGTCATCTGAAAGAGAATTAAAGTCACTTTTTAAAAGGGGCCAGAGGAAATTGAAGTAATGAGGAAAGAGAAAGAAAGAGGATAGGAGAGAGAGAGAGAGAGAGAGAGAGAGAGAGAGAGAGAGAGAGAGAGAGAGAGAGATTTGACTTCCATTCTGAAGGCCAATCTTTTTTTTAAGCCCAGTCTTAAACAGAACACAGTTTCCCTTTGCCTATTTCCACAGGAACTGGTTGTCTCCCTTCACGACTTCCATTTCTTTGGACTTTGTACAAAAGGTGAGTTTCCATACTGAGCAATACTAATTATCCAGGGCCATCTCCAGCATGTAACAAAAGTGAATATATTATCAGCCCGAAAGTGAATCTATTACCAGCCGTGGGAAAAAAATTCTCAGCTCCCCCAAACCCCAAAACATGTAAGCTCAGCATTTTAACCGGCTGGGGTAAAAGCCATTATTTTCATTAATGGAGCTCATTTTTATTTTATTGGGCTTTTTTACTATCAGATTAAAAGCATGTTTTTATTGTAGTTTTTTTCTAATGTAATCTTGGATGATGTGCTTAGAATGAATGGAATAGTTATTGTTTTAATTATTTTTTCATTTTGTGTTTTTATTTCGTTTGTTCCTTTTATTTACTACTTTTAAGTTTGCCGTAATAATGTGGACTGGGGCTCTTGGAGCCCTTAGTTAGCATCTGGGCAGTGGTTTCCATCTGTTAAGGACTACAGGACAGGAAATGGCTAAGGGCATGCTGATGCTCATAACCCTGTGTCAAAGCCCAGCCTTGTGGACCAGGGAAAGCAGCACCAGAGGTGGGACAATGAGCCCGAGGACGGAGCAAATGTCTAGCCTGCAAGGCCATTTCCATCTCTCCTGTTGGTCAGGCTGCCAGGCTCACTAGAGAAAAAACCTCAAGGCAGTGAAATGGGTCAGGAGACTCTTTCCCCCTAAGCCACACTTGAGGGTGAGGGAGACCAGATTCCAAGGAAGTACCTTGAGGATGTGTGGGTTCCGTCCTGGGTCCACCCACAGGGGCACATGGACTCTGGGCTCTGGGTTTCAGCTCTGCACTATAAGGGGAGAGGAGAGCACAAGGCTCTTCTGAGAAGTCCAGATGTCTCCAGAGGCCAGTATGTTTAAGGGACAGAACCAAGGACAGGTGGAATTTGAGACACATAGGAGAAATCTAGTATGCGACTTTGTTTTCCAGGAACAAATTCAAAGCACCCTCGGGACATTGCAGGCTTCTTAGAAGCCCCAACTTGAGACAGGCATTGACAAGGATGTGAATGAAAGCAGAGGATATTATGCTAAATGAAACCAACTAGGACTGAAAACTCAAGTGCTGAATGAGCTCATTTACATATAAAAATCTAAGAACATCCAAGTAACAGAGAGCGACTTGGCAAGAACAGGTTGGGGCTGTTGGTAAAGGGTACAGTATTGCATCTCTTGGAAGACCAATGTCTAGAAAGCCAACATCAGCATGAGGGTTGAGTTTAAAAGACTGTATTATATACTGAGAATTTTCTAGAAGAATAGATGTGGGGAGTTTAATCATACATGCATAACAATGCCAGGAGATTAACATGTTAATCTGACAATCATTCAGTATTTCACAGTGTATGTGTGTATCAAAAGTGTGTTTCATATCTTATATCTATTGATAGATAGATAGATAGATAGATAGATAGATAGATAGATAGATAGATAGATAGATAGACAGACAGACAGAATTACAAACACATGTATGTGAGGGTGGAGACATGGCTCAGCAGCTAAGAGGACTTGCTATTCTTTGCAAAGGACCTGAGTTCATAACCAGATTCAGGGAATTCAATGCCCTCTTTTGGCATCTGCATGCAACTGCTGGAATGTACACACTACACACACACCCACACCCACACACACACAAATAAAAACGAAATAAATCTTACAAAAAATAGATTAAGTGGGTAGAGTGCAACTGGCAGCCTGAGGCAGAGGATTACTTCTGCACCCACAAGGGTGCAGCCTGGGCTTTCCAATGAATTCCAGGCCAGCGTGAGCTGCAGTGTAAGATCGTGTCTAAAGCAACAACAGAAAGTATAAGACAAATAAGTACCTACAACTTCCTGGTCAAGATTCCTTTGACGTCAGCATGTACCCAAATTTGTATTCTCCTTGGGTCTGTTCCCCAAAACGGGGATGCTAACACCCACTGAGTCACTGCTATAGCTTGAATGTGTTCCCCAAAGTCCACAGGTTGGAAACCTTAAACCCTACTGTTGATGATTCAAGCCTCATAAGAAGTGATTAGGCCAGCAAGACTCCAACTTCATGAACAGGTAAATGCCATTATTGAGTGACTGGGTAAGTCATCACTGAGGGGGGTTGATATAAACATGTGTTTGGCCAACTCTTGTACTCTTGCCTCACCCCAAACTTCTCTTGCCTTCTCAGCTTCCATCAAGGGACTTTGGAAAAGTGAGAAGGTTCTTTCCTTCGAGTTACCAGCACCTCAATATGGGGCGATGCACTCTCCAGAACCAGGAACCAAAGAAATCTCTTTTCATAAGCCCAGCTTTGGAGATTCTGTTCTACCAATGGACTACAGCAGTCTCCTTGCCTGCCTGTAGGCCCTTTCTTTAAAGAGCTGTTCCTGAACTAGGATCCAGCTTCCCTACCTCTCTGGCCTCTTGATTGGGGTGTAACAAAGAACTCAAGTTCATGTTGCTACTCCATGCGAAGGGCTTCCTTCAACATAGAAACTGAACCCAGAGGACCCACTGCTGCTGACCCCTCCCACCTTCTGTATCTCACCCTTTCCCACTCTATCCTATTTGCTCTGATACAGTCTACCTTCAAGGGAGACAAAACTTCTTGGAGCATCCTCAACTGTTTGGGTCTCTCTTCAAATAAGGTATCTTCAGAGAGAACATTCAGCTTAGCCTGACTCCCCTGTACTCGCAAACTTTTGTCTCTGTCCCATCCCCCTTGAATCATCCATGCTTTTGACTGTGCTTTTATACTTGAGAAGGAGTAGATAAGTAAATGGATATTTTATCCCCAGCACAACAACCTTGGGAACTTAGAAGATAGCCAAGAGATATTTGTTGGGAAATATCAAGTGCATTTCTTCAGCCATTGTTTCCCTAACAATAGGATGAGTCATGAGCATATAGCAGATGTTAATAGACTCTTGTAGTTTAGGGATATATGAATCCCCAGGATTACCAGACCAAGACCTTGTTTATTGTCATGTGTGTTCCAGTGGATGAGGAGACTTTTCAGAAGACCATTCTACTTTGTTTCTAAGCAAACATAAGGTGTATTGTGTTTGAAAACAGGGGGACCAGAGAGATGGTTCAGTTGATAAAACATTCGCCACACAATCATGAGGACCAGAGCTTGAATGCCCAGAACCCACATAAAGCTGGTCAGGCTTGGTGGCTGACTATAGTCCCAGAATTCTGGAACCAGAGCCAGGGCATTTCTAGGGCAATCTAACTAGCTAGACTAGCCAGAACCAGCGAAATCTAGGTTCAGTGAAAGATTGCAGATGAAGCATTATTTCCGGAAGAGATTGGCCTTTGACTCAGTGGTTCGCATTAAGAAGATAATGCCTTACCAATGTGCTTGAGGACATCCTTTCTGCTGAGGATCCTTGTGGAATGAATGCAAAGGGAAAACATTTTTCTCTCCTGCAGCTGGGCCAGCCATGTCCTCTGCCCTTAGACAAGCAACTCCAGACTTCCCATCATTTGACTCTCAGTCTGTAGTCCTAGTACTGAGCAGGCAAAAGATTGTGGGGATGACATTGGCTTTGAAGACTAGGGCTTTGTCCTTGATATTGTGTCCTCATCATGTGTTTATTCCAGTTGGAGCCATCCATTCTGACCCAACAGGGAAAAAAAAGCAGGAGATAAATTCAGAACAGATTGAACATCTAGCATTGTGAGCTGGTCTCTTGGGGCCTACCATGATACCAAGTACCCAAGCCAGGGACACAGAAGGCACCAATGATTGAAGACTTCTCTGTATATGTGTTCCAAATCTTTACCTATGCGTGTGTGCACATGCACACACACACACACACACACACACACACACACACACACACACACACACACACATTGCTGGAGAGCCTCCAGCACAAGCCACCTCCTCGTGCTCACATGCACTGTAAGTCCAGGATTTAATGGCTGGGCTTATCTAGTGCGACATTCCTCAGGCTCCATTTTTCATTAAGCAATTTTTAAAGAGTTTTATGGCCCTGTGAACAATAATTTTTTTTAGTGAAAGCAGACTGAATTGTAAGTGGTGGTAATTACACCAAACTAATTGTAGGCAAAATTAGTAAGAGGTCAGACCATTTGGTGGCAAAAGAAAATATATGCCAGGATCACACCTCAAATGATCTCTAGGAAATTAATCCATCAGGAGAACAAAAGGAATCTTCCCATATCATCAGTGGCCTTCTCCAAAATCATCTCTGTGGACTAAGATGTCCTCTTTGGTATTGGTTCCTTTTAGATGCCTGGGCACCATTCAGTAGCAGGGTCTAACTAAGACTGAGGAATGGATGGTCTGCTACCACACAGGTAGGATGCTGGATGGCTGTTTTTGTTCACTATGCTACCCAGATGAACCTTGAACTCCTAGGCTCAAATAATAACCTTGCCTCAGCTACTGAGCAGCTAGGCTGACAGGCGTGCATCACTACTCCTGGAATTGTGGACCTTTTCCCACATCAGGGCTCCCAATTTATCTCCTCTAGCTTAGTTTTCATAGCTTCATCCCCAACTGCCCAGTAGCCATCTGAAATCAGGTTTGTGCTTTTCTCTCTGGACCACCCTCCCTGCACTTCTCCATCCATCTAACATCCCTTCAACACAGCTCTGGCATCAGTCTGGGGAAAGAGGGAACATACTACTCAGTTCTCCCATCCACCGGGTGTCTAAGCTCTGTCTCTCACTCCTATGTACATCTTTTTCTGTGTCAGGGAAACACAAGAATATTGGAAGGACTCCAGAAAACCATCACCTAAGGGTAGAACTCAAGGTCAAGTGACAATGAGGCATCCTTGTAGTGCCGAAAGTGGGCACCTGGTAGATATTGAGGAAATAAATCCATGGCTTCTCCTATCTCCATGTCACACATTTGATCGTCCTTTGACACTATATATATATAGTGACACTATATATATATATAAAGCATATACATTATAAGCATATATATGTATGTATGTAAACAGCGTTGATGGGATGGTATCAACTCCCCACCATTCTATCCTACCTGAATCCAGAACATTCCACTGCTGGGGTTGAAAGCATGGCCTTAGCTCTCCATCATGAGGCAAAAAAAAAAAAAAAGTTGAGGTAATAACTGAATAACTGGATCAAGAAAGAGGAAGAACAAGGAGAGAGGAGGAGGCAGAGAAGGAAGAAACCTAAGAACAAAAACTGACCTTCATCCAGGTTTGGATGCCTGGATACCCAAGAAACAAAAGCTTTAGAGAGTTCAGGTGGGTTCTGAATAGACAAAGTTCCCAGGAAGAAAAACCCAGCGTGAAGTTCAAGTTTGAAGGGAAGCAACATGGCTGCAGAGATGCAAACCACTCTGAAATCTTTCCGCAGTGGTTTCAGCCAAGTAGCTATGAGAAGGGCCCTCAGAGATACAAAATCTAAGAAAAATAGTCCTGGCATCTAATTACAACAGTGCCGTTTGCTGCTTTTATCTGTAATTGGACTGTATAGTCTTTCATTCTAATTTACTTTACATCTAAACTGTGGTAATCAAGACAAGCAGAACAGAATGCTCTCTAACTGGCTATCTCACTGACATCCGTTAATGCGTAATTATAACAACTAAATTAAAGATGCGACTGTAAAGAGGTGGAACATTGGTTGCGAGGCATTTAATTCTGGGGAAAGGAGCCGAGATTTTAAATCCTAAGTGAGAAAAATCAATATTCCGTCTCATTATATTGATATTGCTAAACAGATTAATGAAATTAAGTATTTGGTTGTGTTGCCTTTCTTTCTCCCAGTGTCCTCCTGGAGCAATGATGGTTTGTAATGAAGGAGCTCTTCAGGGGAAGAAGTCTAAATTGAGAACCAATTTATACAGCGAAATTGGGAGATAGCTAATCTCGCTGATAGAGCAAGGGTTTTCTTCTGATATGGCTGCGTTGTTTAGATAGGTATCATGGATCTAGACTTGTGCCATCTTGGGGAAGAAAAACAAATTCAGCTGAAAGCAAAAGGAAAGAACCACCTTCCTGCTTCTTTTGGCCCCACATGCCAGTGAGAACCAGCCCAGCATCATCTCTGACCACTTTGCTTTAGGATGAGCATCTTCGAAGCTTGTAGGCCACTGACCTCATGCAAACCATGCTACACTGAAAATGATTCACAGTGATGACACAAAACAAAAGGGTCAGAGGTAGGCTTGCTATGCATGGGCAAAATACAAGTTCTCCAAATGTGCTCGGTGATTGAAAGTGAGAGATGGAGTCCTATGAAGAAGCTGCTGGTTGAGTTTGAGACAAACAAAGCTTGAGAGCAGAAGGTCCAATGTTGAAGGGAAGACACACTCTTCCTAGGTACATTAGTGTTGAAGGGGACCTAAGCAGGCCCCCAGAAACTTCACATCACTTATTTGTTTATCTTCTTATTTGTCCAGTCGCCCGCCCATTCTCACTTCTAAGCCGAACGTCTAAAGCTTGCAGCGGGCTCAAAAACATGCATAAAGCTGGTCAAAGGTGACAATGTGGAGATCAAAGGTGACATCATGAAGATCATGTCCCTATGTCCCAAGGCCACAGAGATGTACCAATACAGGTCTTTAAAAGAATCCAAAGACCTTGTATAATAAACTGCCTATGCGGTGGAGTCTTTGGAAATCATTCACCAATGGCATATCCTGAGTGGCTGAGAGTGAGCAACCAAAGGTCTCCAGTGGGAAAAACTTTGCTGTTGCTGCAGACACAGACAAGAGTGACACTCAGGACATGCCCTGAAGGCTCACAAGTTTGACATATCCTGTAGACAGGGAGGAGCACAAAGCCAGGGCGTCCATTTAAGTAGAGAGTGGAGACATGGTCTTCCAAGTAATAAAATCAAGAGCAAAGACATTGAATTCCAACTTATCTTTAAATTTAAAAAAAAATGGTTGAAACTGTGGTTTTTACCTTTATCATCATATTTTCAGATTCCCAGGGTCTGCTCCAAGCTCCTCAACACATGTACTGACACAGAGGCAGGATGAAGGTACCCTGGAGGTAGTGTGATCATCACAGGCCAAGTAGAGGTCACCAGCATACCATGCAGGGCCAGGCAAGTCTCTAATTAGCCCAGGGCTACTGCGTCTCAGAAGACAAATACCTGTGGTCCCTCCCACTAGACATGCCCCAAGCTGCACAAATGAAGTCAGATAAAAGCTGCTGGTAGTCTCTGGTCCCATCCTGTCTGTTCTTTATATATAGATATAGATACAGATACAGATATAGATATAGATATAGATATAGATGAATGAGATAAACAGGCAGATGTAGCTTGTTCCATCCATCTTGTTCATAAAGCTTCAGGAACACTTCTGAAGTAAAGACCCTGCAGAAATCCTTGATTTCTGTGCAGGTACCTCAAGACTAAGCAAGGCAATTGGACAACTCTGTCTGCTAAGGACTTTTGACTCCTTTGTCGAGAACAGTCACAGGTACTATCTATAGGACAGTGCCAGCCTCATGAGCATCTCTCTCTACATTTAGCACATATACAAATCCATTCAGACGTGCATGGAGGACCTACCATGTAGCAGATAGGTTTTGCTTTAAGGTCTGTGGGCCAACTCCCCATATAGTAGCTTCTTCCTATGTCTGGCCTGTGTCTACTTTGCCAGAGAACCCACTACATTGAGGACACAGAGCCAACCATTGTGTGAGGGCTGTAAGGCCATTGAGCATCACTATGTTCATTCTCTTGATCTCAAACAAATGGCTCATGACATGTATGAAAAGCACAGAAGTCACCAGACTAAATTCTATGACTTGGAGCAGAGAGAAGGGAGATGAGTGTGAGGGAAGCCCAGACTTGAGGATTGTCTTTGTTTTCAACCTGATCTGTGCACAGCTGCCTCTTTTTCTCAGCTTTATGTTTTTATGCTGGATATCAAGCCAGCCCCACCCCCCAAGTCAGTGGCTTTAAAAATAACCACCATGTAGTGAATGAGTTGTGGGTGGGCAGAGTGGTTCAGTCAGTCACCAGATGTGTGCAAGCATCAGAGGTCAACTGGTGAACAGACTGCTGGGTGGAAGATAGATCAATGTCTCCATCAAATGACCAGCACCTGATAAACTGTTGAGGAAGACCACAGGCATGGTCAGGTCACATGACTCTTATCACTTGCACCCTGTTCCTAGGGGCTTCTTTCTCTGGTCCATATTTCCAGCTATTTCGGGGATTAAATCAAGTCCTCAGGCAGCAAGCTCTTTTAACTATTGAGCCGTCTCTCCAGCTCTTCAGATTTTTAAATGTATTGTTTTAGTGGGCATAAAAACATAATGAATTACATTATGTCATTTTGATACAAGTACATCATTGTACTTTGCTCTTATTCACCTTCTTTTACTTCACCCTATCCTCCTATAGGTCCATTTCCTCTCCATAAGTCATTCCCTCTTTTGCTAAGAAATGCTACTTAAATATAGAGATACAGGATATAAGAAGGTATGTGGACAATGTGAATGAGAAGGATGATGAAGTTAGAGTTAGAAAATGCCAATACAAATGATATTTTCAAAGATAAGAAGTGGCATGTCATATGGATTGAGCATCAATTCACCACGAAGACAGATGTACAACCCTAGATAAATGTGCATACAATGAAGCTTCAAATCACAGTGAGAAAATATTGACAAAATGAGTAGCAGAAATAAATTAATTATAATGGAAGACTATTATTTCTAGCAGTTGCTAGAACAAGTAGACCAAATAATATTTAAAGAAAAATGTTTGTAGAATATTACCAACCAATTTAACCTACTGAGCTGTATGAAACACTACACCCAAACACAAAATGAATACTCATCCAGCACATGAATATTCCCCCCTAGACAGACCATCTGTTAAAGAAGATTCAGGAGATGTTCGGCATTGAAGTCATATTTCTCTGACTATAAAAGAATTTTAATTATTAGCATTAAATTTGGAATCAACAGACATAAAATATGTATTTTAACACTCTATTGTGTTTGGAAATCAATGTCTTCTAAATATCCCATACTTCAAAGAAGGAATCACAATACAAACTATAAAATATTTTAAGTGGACTAATAATTTTTTAAAAAGACATTTTAAGACTTGTGGGATACATCTAAAGAACCATGTAAGGTGATTTTACAGTTTTAATCTTTTATATTAGAAAAGTGGAAGTTTTTTTTAAAGAAAGATCTAAATTTTCAATTTAAAAGAATGAGTCCCACAAATATTAATAGAAGTAAACTATAAAGACAATCAATAACATATTGCTCCTTTGAAATGCCAAACACAACTGAAAGTCTCAAGTTGATCAAGAACAAAAACATTACGAATAGCAGAAATAAAGGGTGAGACATCACCACAGATCCTACAGACATTCAAAGAATACGACAGAAATGCATCAATAAACTGTCAACTTTGTTGAAATGGAAACATTTTTTTGAAGCATCTGATTATTCAAGTACATCCAAAATACAAAGAAGATATAACCAGTCTTGTACTTAATACAGAAATTAAGTTTGTCATTAAAACTTTCCCACAGAGAAGGATTTGTGACCAAGTGGCTTCACTGGTAGATTCTGTCAAATCTGTAGAATAAGTAATATCAATCTTTCACAGCCTTTTTTTAAAATTGATTTTTTAAACAGGGACTTGATGTTTGCAGGCTATCCTAAAACTAACATTTTTTTTTTAAGAATGGAGTTTTAATTTATTTAAGAAAAATAAAACTTGTCAGATTTGTTTGGTATCGATTTGAACCAATAAATCAATTTGAGAAGAATCAACATCTTGAAGATATTGAGAATCTAAGCAAATGGTGGTAAAAAACCTATAATCTCAGTATTTGAGAGAATAACCAAAGCAGGAGTATCCAATGTTTAAAAAAAAAAAAAAAGACAAAAGTAGCTCTTGGACCACATCAAAGAAGTCATTGTTATTGTCTGTTGCTGTTGTTTTGTTTTTCAATAAGTGGAGACTATTGCAGAGAACAAACTGATCAAAAGGCAGAGAATAAGAGACCCTGGGGTGCCCTACAACTAAGGTTCAGGGAACATTGTGGAAGATGAGGTGGAAGTTTCTAACAACCAGAGGGCCAGGCCACCATCTCCAAGTTAATGGTTTTTAAATATGACAGGGATGTTACACTCCTGGATTCTCAGCAATATAGCTGCCTAAACAAGACCTGTATAATGACAACAACCAGTTGACAAGGTCCCACCTGCAGATGAAGAGCTATGGGCAATCAATGGCTACTAGAGAGAGAGAGGATCAATCCATTTTCTCCAGGAACAAGGCCTCCCAATAAGTCAGCTCAAAACACATATATGTATGAGCAACACTAAATGGACTCAGTGGGCTGCCTGCCAGTGTGTGTGTGTGTGTGTGTGTGTGTGTGTGTGTGTGTGTGTGTGTGTGTATGTGTGTGTGTGTGTGTAAAATGATAATTAAAGAAGAAGAGGTCATGAATTTGAGAAGGAGTGGAGGAGCATTGAGAAGGAATGAAGAGAAGAGGGATGGAAATTATATAAACACAGTACTCATGTATGAAATCCAAAAAAAATTTAAGTTTTTAAGATAATAATAAGTGATGATAAAAGAGTTATTGCAGTCATTATTATGTGATTGTGAAATGTCCCCTGCTGACATGTATTTGAATACTGAGGAGACTGTGGAATTTCAGAACAGCGGGGGCTGGGCAGTGGAAGGAAGTCTCTAGCCCTCAGTGTCTTCCAAGCCTCAATCTGTTTCTCTTAGCTTTCCAGCCCTGCCACTTCCTGGCCCCCTTCCCCCTCATGCTCCCTTTGCTGCTGTAGTGGGCCCACATGCTCTAAAGCCATACTCTGAAGTGAATCTTCTCCCACTTAAGCTGCTTCTCTCAAGTATTTTGTCACAGTAGTGCAAAAATAACACGGTGGTTTTTATATAAAGATGAAACAATCATCAGAACAGATTAAAGACTCTGGAAATCGTTTCACATCTATCAAGTCAGAAGATGTTTGATAAAGGCTTCAAAGTGACAGTCTTATCAAAATAAAAGTCTTTAAGCACGAAGTTCCAAATCATTTCTATGTCTATACAGAAAAAAAGAAAACTTTGAAAATAAAACCAATCTTTTGCTGCTATTTCCCACCACAGAAGATATTTCATAGTAAATTGCAGCACTGGGTCCCAGAAAAAGTTTAGAGGGCATGACCTAAAGGCAAGAAAAAACTTCCCAAAGCAAAACAGAAAGCTTCACATATGAAAGAAAAATAAAGAGTTGAACTCTACCAAAATTAAAATCTTGTACTCATCAAAAAAGAAAAATTAAGGGAAATAGAGGGATGACTCAGTGGTTAAGAGCACTGGCTGCTCTTCCAGAGGGCATGGGTTCAATTCCCAGCACCCACATGGTGGCTCACAATCACCTGGAACTCCAGTCTCAGGGTATCTGACACTCTCTTCTGGACTCTGCAGAGAGCAACAATTTATAAATGTGACCTCCTGAAACAGAATATGGTAAATAAGACGAAAGGACAGCCTACAGAATGGGAAAAGATCTTCACCAACCTTACATCTGGCAGAGGGCTGATCTTCAAAAAATATTAAGAACTCAAGAAACTAGAAAGCAAAATACCAAACAATCCAATTAAAAAATGGGCTACAGAGCTAAACAAAGAATTCTCAACAGAAGAATCTCAAATGGCTATAAGACACTTAAAGAATTGTTCAACATCCTTAGCCATCAGGGAAATGCAAATCAAAACAACTCTGAGATATCATCTTACACCTGTTAGAATGGCTAAGATCAAAAACACTGATGACAGCTTATGTTGGAGAGGATGTGGAGTAGGGAGACATGCCTCCATTGCTGGTGGGACTTCAAACTTGGGCAGCCACTTTGAAAATCAGTATGGCAGTTTCTCAGAAAACTGGGACTCAATCTACCTCATGATTCAGCAACACCACTTTTGGGCATACACCAAAAGGATGCCCATTCATACCACAAGGACATTTGCTCAACTATGTTCATAGCAGCATTATTGGTAATAGCCAGAACCTGGAAACAACCTAGATACCACTCAACTGAAGAATGAATAAAGAAAATGTGGTACATATACACAATGGAGTACTACTCAGCTGTAAAAAAACAATGACATCATGAAATTTGCAGGTAAATGGATTTAACTAGAAAGAATCATCCTGAGTGAGGTAACCCAGACCCCAAAAGACAAACGTGGTATGTACTCACTCAGAAGTGGATATCATACATAAAGCAAAGGATAGCCAGGCTACAATCCACAACCCCAGAGAAGCTAAGTAACAAGGAGGACCCTAAGAGAGACATGCATGGATCCCCCTAGGAAGGGGAAATAGATGAGATCTCCTGAGTACACTGGGAATTTGGGGAGAGGGGCGCGGGGAGGAGGTGAGGGAACTTGGCAAAGAGAACATGAAGGAACTGGATGGTCTTCAGGGAGGGACAGAGAGGGAGAGCAAAGAAAGAGATATTTGGGTAGAGGGAGCTATTACAGAGTTAGGGAGAAAGCTGGTGCTGGGGAAATTCCCAGGAACCCACAAGAAAAAACCCAACTCAGACTCCAAGCAATAGCAGAGAATGTCTCTGAACTGGCCTTCTCCTGTAGTTAGATCAATGACTACCCTAATTGTCATTACAGAACCTTCATCCAGTAACTGAGGGAAGCAGATGCAAAGATCCACAGCTAAGCACTGGATGGAGCTCCCAGAGTCCAGTCAAAGAGAGGGAGGAGGGATTATATGAGCAAAAAAGTCAAGAAATTAAAAATATTTTTAAAAGAAATTGTAATAAATTAGCATGATGGCCAAAGACTAAGAAGAATGGGTCAAGAATATATAAAGTCCTCATAAGACAAACAGCACAATATAATTGAACAAAACATTTGATTACATAAGAAAGCTAAGCTATAGGAATGGTCATTACACACATGAAAAAATATTCAACATCAATAATTATCAGGGACATTCTAAGACACCCAAGGCACCACTTCAAACCTTAAGAGAGCCATGGTAGAGAGAGCTGAGCTGTGTGGCCGCTGACTCTTAAAGAGTTGGCACTGGTGGCGTGTGGGGAAATGCCCAGGCCTTCGGGAGCCAATCCAGCACCCCACTCTCCAATATCTAGAGAAATCAAACACAAAAGAGTGCCCATACACAGTATGACTAGCAACACCAACTGTACAAAGAGGAGCCATGTCAACTGCCCACCGGCAGCACAGTAAATAAAAGAAACTATTTTCATCCAATGGTTTTGCTTCTCAGCCATAATGTGATCAACTACTGGCAGAGGCAGCAGTGGGGGCGGGGGGGGGGGGGGGGTAGTGTCAAAAAAAAAAAAAGGAAAAGACAAAGAAAGGAATGCTGGCTGTGTGGCTCCATCCACATGAATTTCTAAATAAAAACATTACAAAAATGTGTGTAATTCAGAAGTGAGACTGGTTGACTCTAGCGAGAGAGCAAGGATTTCCTGGGAAGGGCGTGAGAGGTTTCTGGGGAACAAATGTGCCTTGTACCTTCCTATGGATGTGGGTCACTCCGTGCATGTTTCAAAGCTGATCTAACTATGTGAATAGTGCCCACCCACCTCTCTGTTACCTCTACATTGCTAAAACATTTAACTCCTCACTGATCATTTCATCTCTTGCTGACAATGTCCTTTCCTAACTGTGGTTCCCTAAAATGAAGCCCACGGCTCTGACCATGCAAGACTGTTTTGCAACTGCCAGGAGAATAAAATGGTAAAAATCCAGGCTGGTAGACTTTGACGTTTTACTATTCCTCATCCTCAAGAAGCTGAGGAAGGAGGGTCAAGAGTCCAGGTCTAGCCTGGGCTACAGAGTGAGACTCTAACTCAAGGTAGATAACATGAATTCAATTTTCTTTTTCCCCAGCAGCATTATCTTGCATCTGCAACATTGTATTGTGAAAAAAAATGAGATAAGCAAGTCAGATGGAGTCTCATCCACATTTCTAATTCATTGTAGATCCCAGATGAATGGCTGCACCAGCTCTCGCCAAGGCAGGCCGATAAAACACATCCTTCTGAGTGCTTTGATTGCCTATCTAGTTTGGAAGGTTATACATATTTTAATAAATTTTGATGTGGTTGGTCCTTGCTCTAAGGGTTAGCTGGTTCAAACACTTAAAACAGCAAAAGCTGACTGAAATAGTAGATTCATTTTATTCGGTTGACAAGGTCCCTTCCATTTTCCTCTCTTGTCCAATGAAGATCCTGTCTGGATTCTTAAACTCCAGGGCTCCTGGGCAGAGAAAGTCCTTAATAGAGGAAGTAAGTATTCAAGAGGTTCCTTGTATAAGTTATTTTGTGTTGCTGTGATAAAAAATACCATGACCAAAAGATCTTATTCTGGGTTATGGTGTGTGTGTGTGTGTGTGTGTGTGTGTGTGTGTGTGTGTGTGTCTGTACACATGCATGCTTACAGTGACTGCAGAGACCAAAAGAGGATGTCAGGTCACCTGAAACTAGAGTTCAGGTAGTTGTGAGTCGCATAACATGGGAACTGGCAACTGAATTCTGGTCTCATGAAAAATACAGCAAGTGCTATTTCTCCAGCCCCGGGCTCTGCTTTTGTATAAGAATTTCAGCAAAGATTCCATCCCTTAGTCTCAAAAGGAAAACACACAACTAGGACTCAGAAATCTATTTTATTGTGCAACCAAATCCCACTACCCTCAACTCTAATATTAATGGAATGACAATTAGCTTCCTATATAAGGAGACATTGGTAACAAGCTATCCATGCTAGGTAACCCTTCCATATGGCTATGGCTTGGCTCAGGTTTTAGTGTCTCCCAAAGATTTATGTGTGGAGGTATGGTCCTCTATAGGGTAAAGTCAAGTATTGGACTGTTGGTGGTAGGGCCGGGTAGGTGAACATTGGCTCTGACATGAGTCACTGACTATGAGGTGGCCCAGCAGGGGTCCTCCTCAAAGCTTGTGTAATCCTCCTTGGTCTTTTAACATCTAAGATGTGGAACTAAATGAACCACTTTGCAAGTACCCATCCTCAGGTATTCTGTCATAGTCATGGAAGGCAAACTGGTAGACAAGTTCACAACCAACACCTATTTCTTGAAAATCTATTAGCTGTCAACCCTTGCTCCTTTGAAATAAACCTGGATTCAAGTACTTAAGATTTTCCAAAGAGCTTTCTCTTACAAATGGACAAACATGCTTCTAACTTTGTCTCTCCCCAGTCATCTCAGACTCAACTCTCTATCTGGTCAAGTCAGGGAGATTAGCACTCCTTACACACGGTGTCATAGGGTGGGGGGAGAGGGATGGGCAACCAGCTTTAGAGTCGCAGGCAATTCCCCCCTCCTGCTCTCCACAAGTCCTGGCCTGGAAATCTCTGGTTTGGTCCGTTTGACAGTTACTAGGGCCACTTTGTCCAAATGATCCTAACGACATATCAAATGGACTGTGGGGACTCAAACAGCATCCTACCATCATCAAACTCCCCAGCTTCCCGCATCTCCTCCCATCTTTCTCTCCTCTTTTGCTACCGTGAGCAACTCTCCTCCAACCCCAAGAGCTATGAAAACCAAGGGCAGTGTGTGTGTCTCGGGAGAGCTGGCATGGGGGATGTGGATTGATCTTAGAGGTCCTGGGACTTTAGTCAACCAGGGACATCTGCTACAGTACCACAAGACTGCCATAAAGTCATGTTGGCATCTAATTCAGATCCCCCCAAGCCCTGCACCTCCCACTGCACCAAGACCGCCAGGAGTGTTTATCTCTTCCACACACCTCCACCTTCCCTGTGCCTTCCCCACGGAGTCCCTCCAGCCTGGAGACCCTGCTGCCGCAGACCCGTCCCACTACTGCCTCACTGCCAACTTCAGCACTGACTTCTCCTTCCCAGGCATGGAACAATTTCTCTCTGAGACAGGCAAAGAACATAATGAATGAACAAGACCTTAAGGGGGAAAAGAAGGAGAGTAAACCATATTTTTCTTTCTTTCCAGATAAAATAATACACCGGCATGTCTGAATCTCCTGTGACAGAGTTAATGTCCAGGAGCCAAAGAGAAGAAAGAGCTGCTTCCTCTTGCTAATGTGAGCACCATCACCAGCCCCTTTGTCAACCAAAGGGGCACAAAACGACTAAAGGGCCGAAAAAACATCTGGAGCAGTGGGGCCAGACTTAGACCTAAGGAGTGCTGGGAGGAAATTCTTTCCTTTCCTTCATTTTCTCTGTATTCCTTAAGTACAGCCAGGAAAATATCTGTAAAAATTAACCTAAAGCTTAATGGTTTATGTAAGAATGCCTTAATAAAAATATGTTGGCAAGGGTATTGAACTGCACAATTAAACCCCTCCCATTCTGCACTTGCCCGTCTAATTTCTGTCGAAAGCTTATTCAGCAAACTAAAATGCCAATGTTCTCTTTCAATTTCCACGTCTCTGAAGCACTAACTCACGAATAAGAAAGGATTTATTTGTATTATTCGCTGCCTGTTGAAAGAAGTTTTAAATACTGGAACCCTGAGATGCCTCAAGATCCCCCAACTATCTAAAGGGTGGTTTTGATTTTCCCCCCTTCTGCAAGCTGTGTTTGATTTACATCAATTAGGTCGTCCCCATAAGGTATCATATCACAGGAAGGCTAATAACCCAGAAATAACCTCATTAAATGAGACAGCAGATCGGTCTAAACAGAATGAACTCTAAGCAGAAAAATTAGTGACCTGGAAAGAAGCAGGGAGAGTTAATGGTAGTACCAAGGGGGATAAAAAAGCTTTCCTGTTAGCCAGTGGAAGGAGAACCCACCGGCAATAAAGCACAAAGACAATCAGAGCAGAGGCACCGGCTTCTCTTGTGTTTCAAATCCTGTAATGCAATTATTTTCCCTCGGTCAAAACCAGACTCTGGGGACATGCCTGTACTCCCCATACACCTGAATACAAAAAAATGACCCGAGCAGGGACCCCTTCCTATACCACATGTCCTAACTGCATCCTGAGGTCGTCATGTTAGGAAGCTGTGAATCTCTCCACCCTCTTTGACCGCCACCTACCCAGCCTAAGCATAAGCAAAACCCTTTTCCTTGGTAGCATAAGGATGCTGTGCCTAAACTCGGCACAAGCCACCAGGGATGCTGAGTTCTCTCTTTCTGCCACTCCATGTTGACCCCGGATATCCCCCTGCTTCAGTGTCCACCATACAGATATTTTGTAAACACGTTTTTCTCCCAACCACTTACTGTTTTCCTGAAATATTGCATACATGTGATTTGCTTTAAAAAGCAAACAGCTACCAGAGATTACAAAGAGCCAAATGGTTGCATCAGGAGGAAGCCATTTCTAAGTACGAAAGCCAGTAAGAAGAGATGCCTACCCCACAGGTGCTGATCCCTGAGAGTCTAGCTTCTGTGGAGACCCTAGGAGGCTGCATTCAAATGGCTTCTAGTTCCTGAGTCAGTAAGAGGGTAGCTGTGTGCTTGAGAACCATCCTCACTGGAATTTCTCACTGGCCACTTCTGAGTAGGCAAAGCTGCCACCCTGAAATTGCCTGTATAGACAGAGTCTTCCTGTGTTGGCAGCCGTTTCCCAAATAATTACTCAGAAATTTAATATAAGTTATAAAGTTTTTTGCTCAGCCAATAGCTCAGGCTTGTTACTAGATCTTACAACTTATTTCTGCTAATCTATATGTTACCCTGAGGCTTGTGGCTTTTACCTCTATTCCATTTTGTGTGTCTGACTCATTCTCGGTCTGGCCAGTGACTCCTCTGACCCCACCCTTCCTCATCCCATCATTCTCAGTTTGGCTTTCCCACTTAACTTTATCCTGTTCAGCTATTGGCCAGTCAGCTTGTTTATGAAACCAATCATAGTGACATATATTCACACAGTGTACAGAAGGATTATTCCACAGCATGCCTGTTAGCTTTCCGTTGCCCTGACAACATAGAGAAGAACAACATAAAGGAAGGAAGACTAATTTCAGCTCACTAGTTCAGAGGTTTATGCCCATGGTTGGCTCACTCTGTTGCTTTTAGAGCTGTGGCAAAGCAAGAAACATCACAGTAGTGAGCATGACAGAGCATATGGCAGAGTAAAGGTGCTCACCTCACGGTGACCAGAAAGCAGAGAGGAGAGGGAGGGGTGATAATCTCAGTATCCTCAAAGGTATACCCTGTGATCTGCTTACTTCACAAAGCACCATCAGCTGGGTTGATGACTGGCTGGATTAAGAGATGAGTGGGAATTACACCCCTGTGTGTATTTGTGGGACATTTCTGGAGATGACTGACATGTGAGACAATGGGTGGGATAGTCCACCCTGAACATGAGCAGCACCATCTGATGGGCTAGAAGGTCAGATAGAAGGATGCAGAAGAAGGTGTGTGTGCATATGTGCATATGCATGTGAACCTGATGGTGGTGGTGTGCTGAGTAGGTGTATCTGTAGATACTGTCACTGGACCAACTTTCTTTAGCCTTTCAACATCAGATCAACACCAGTGACTCCCCAGGAGTGTTCAGCACCCGATTTAGATTGCCAAGGACCCCAGTGGCTTGTGCTGGGTAGACTGCTTCTCCAGGATGAGGTTGGTCCATGTTGGACTACCCAGGCCCTGTGGTATAATCAAATTGCCTTTTAAAACATACACTATATGTGTGTGTACACATGTGTGCGCTTGTGTGTGTGTATATATATATGTATATACATATATACGTGTAGGTATATATGTGTATGTATATAACAATATATTATAGTAACATTTTAACAATATGTTACATATCATTTTATATATTGTCTATTAAATATATATTCTATTAGTTATGTTCCTCCAGTGAACCCTGACAAATACAGCATTTAGTATATGAAACTTCAGGAAACATTTGAGCTCTAAACCATGATATCAAGTCTCCAGGGACCTGAGGTTTTAAGAAGCAAGAAACACAGAAGGGCCCCTGCTCAGTCTAAGGCTTGAATCAGAAAGGCCCCCAGCAATGTTGTGAGACATATACATCTGTGTTTTTCCAGCCTAGAACTCCTAAAATCTTTACAAGTCTCCAAAGTGAAAATTATCTTGGTGTTATCTTAATGGGCTCATCTTGGCTGGCAGCCCAAGGTAGCTTCAGGGTTGAAGCTGGTCATCAGTAATGGCAGCCCCATCCAGAAACATTCCAGCAAGATGCAAAGACTGAGGGGTTCCTTCGTGTCCCACAAGTAACAATTTAGTCACTCGTGCCTAATTAGTGACTCACAGATTGTCAGGAGTTGAGGGTCACACACTCAACCAAGGAGAACGTGGATTATAGTTTAAATTTGAAATGGGCTCATGTTTTGATTGCTTGGTCCACACCTAATGGTGTTCTTTTGAAGGCTATGGAGTCTTCAGGAGGTGGGGCCGAACTGGTGGAAGTGGGTTACTAGCTGCAGGTCTTAGAAGATTACTGTCACTAGTTCTAGCGTGTGCTCTCTTTCCTGGTCTACTGCCCTATGAGACCACATGCTACCACTACCATTTCCAGAAACCGAGCTGCTCTGTCACCATGCCTTCCTCACCACAGTGGACTGAAATCTGCCCAAAACCATAAGCCTAAATAAGCCTTTCCTCTGCCCTTTCCATGTCCTTCTGTTTCTCTGTCATTATAATAAACTGATAAGCACATTTCCCTGAGTTCTGCAAGCTACTCCAACAAATTAATCACACTCATGAAGGAGATCATGAGAACCACAACTTACAGCTAATTAGTCAGAAGCCCAGGCCCCACTTAGGGCTTGTGTGTAGTGAGAGCAGGGGCAGTCTCGAGAACTGATGCTCTCATCAGAAATGAATCGAATTAGAGGACACTTGGCTTCTGTTCCCTGCAGAATCAACTGTTTACTTGGTGTGCATGGAGAGCCCCTCACGGGGGTGGCCACAAAAGTCCTCTATGTTGACTGCTGAGTGAGAGTAGAAGAGAAACTGAGTTTTCTCTACTCCTCACAACATGTAGTAGAAATCACAGGGTCCTGGAGACCTCAGGAAGAGGCACGAGGTCTCAGCCCTAAATCATGTGAACTAAGGCCACCTCTAACAGTTGAAGACCTTAAGACCTGTCCCTTGCCTCTATGAGTAAACCTGTGCCTCATTTTTTTCCAACTCAAATAACCTCAGAGAAGTTGTTCAAACAAAGAAGTAGCAATTTATTCAGTAGCTAATGAAGGGCAGAGAGTGGGAGTCAAGGTCTCAAACAAAGCCCCTTGCAGGGAACAAAGTGAGGTAACATGTATCTTTAAGACGGACGTGGGTGGGATGTTTGCCAGTTTTGTAAGCCCTATGTCTCCAAGGATTCTAGTTCCCCTTCCTATCTGATCATGCTTGCCCAGTGCCAAGGATGGTGCCATAGTCTGCTTTCTACTGCTGTCAGAAACTTTCAAAAGAAAGAGTTTATACCAGCTTGCAGTTGTCGTCCATCAGGGTAGGAACTCAAAACAGGAACCTGGAGGCAGGAACTGAAGCAGACACCATGGAGGAACACTGCTTCCTGGCTTGCTCTCATGGTTCCCTCAGCCTGCTTTCCTTTTTTGTTGTTGTTATTTGTTTTGGTTTGGGGGTTTTGGTTTTGTTGTTGTTGTTGTTGTTTGTGTGTTTGTTTTTCATGATGGAATTTCTCTGTGTAGCCTCGGCTGTCCTGGAACTCTCTCTGTACACCAGACTGGCCTCAAACTCAGAGGTCTTCCTACCATTGCCTCCTGAGTTCTGGGATTAAAGATGTGCATCACCACCACCCTCAGCCTGCTTTCTTACACACCCCAAGACCACTTGCTCAGGGTTAGCACCACCCACCATGGGCTGAGCCCTCCCACAGCAGTCATTAATCAAGAAAATGCCCCCACAGATTTACCCACAGGCCAATGTGATGAAGGCATTTTTACAATAGAGGTTCCCTCTTCCCAAATGACTCCAGCTTGTATCAAGTGGATAAAAAAGAAAAGAAAAACAAAACTAGTCAAGAAATTATGAACTTCAATGGCACCAGTGGGTGGGAAATTTACTTCAGTCATGGATCACAGGGAGATGGCAGTAGACATGGAGTGCAACCTGGAGGCCAGATGGTATCCAGGGTACCTTCAACAGCCTGACTCTGCTAGATCTAGTGTCTTGTTTTACTCAGAAACTTACTAACATGACTATGGTAATTTGAATAAAAAATGGCCCTCAGGCTCATATAGTTGAATGTTTGGTCCCTAGTTGGTGGACTGTTTGGAAGGATTAAGAGGTATGGCCTTGTTGGAGGAGGTACGTCACTGGGGGTGGGCTTCGAAATTTTACAAGCCTACACCAGGCCCACTATCAATCTCTCAGATGTGAGCTCTCAGTTATTGCTTCAGCACCACACCTGTCTGACTGCAGTCTTATGCCCTGCCGTGGCAGGCATGGACTCACCCTCTGACACTGTCAGCAAGTTCCTGACTAAATGCTGTCTTCTGTAAGTTACCTTGGCTGTAGTGTCTCCTTACAGCAGTGGAACAGTGACTAAGACAATGATGTAAACCAGACTTCCTTAGGGTGCATACTGATCATGCATGAGTCCTAGGGGTGGAGGTCAGGAAATAAAGGAGAATACAGGGAGAATGTAGAAAAAGAAGAACATTTCCTGGCATGTGGGGGTGGCAGTCCCTCTTCTGAACCCTCCCTACTCCAGACCTGGGCTCACCAGTCTTACAACCAGACACTGGGTTGAGGCTTAAGGAAAGATAGAAAAAACACAAAGGGAGGTGACTATGAGGTAGGATAGGTCACTGGCTCCTTCCTGTCCCAGTCTTTGTGCCCTTTCTATCCATGCACATCTAGGTGAGCAGGTGGCTATAGGTCTTTGTGATCTGAACAAAACCATGCTCCAATTTGAGCCTAGACTCTTCTCCCTTTCCCTGATGGTCTCTGATGTGACCCTGTGTGATGATCTCTCCATGGAGCCAAGTTCATCCCTGCCCTTCTCATGTCTTACATCTCATCCAGGTGCCTGTGGTTTGTCTCTGAAATGTTCCACACAGGATCAAGTGTTTTACCATCTGATCCCCAGCTGGAGAAACTGTGTTAGGGATGCTCTGGTCCATGGCTGGCAGATGGTGTCTTTGGGTACTGGCCGTTGAGTACTTCCTATCCAATCTGAGCTCTTGCTTCGTGATCTGCTAAGGTGTGAACAAGCCACACTGCAAGCTCCTGTTGTCACAGACCCAGCCATCATAGCACCAGGCATTTGTGAGCCTAAACAAGCCATAAGTTGCTTCTGCTGGACATTGTCTCATGCTGACAAGGAAAGAAGCCAATAAACCTTCTGTATTGATATACCACCTGAAGTCCCAGCTCCCCTCCGTGTCCCGGAGGTCGCGTCTGAAGGCTTCACCCAAGGGTGCCCTCAACTACTCCCAGCACCACCTTCTTGCCTGACTCCAGACTCAAGGCCCCTCTCCTTTTCTCTCATTTGTTCCTTAACTGTTGTAGGAAGGTAATTAATGCACAGGCTGCTTCTCTAGGACTTGGGCTGTGACCCAGCTTGGCACAGGGGACTTGATAAGGACAGTAGCCCAGTGGAGTGGCTAAGTAAGGCAGCTGTTTCCACTGTTACCAATTTTTGGGGGGAGGCAGAAAAGGGATTTTAGTGTGAAATGACCCAGAATTGCTAATTAACTCAATAATCGTTCTACATTATGCTGTCCATCAGCCTGGTGTCTCATCTGGAGGCCATGTGATCCCTCTCTAAAAATGTTGGCAGCTTTCTGGGGATGGACAGTTGTCCTCCTCTCCCACACCCCACCTGGCTGCAATCCAGAGATGGGAAGATGATGCACAGGCAAGGGAAACTGAGGCATAGTCGTCAGGAAATCAAGCTCCTCCCACCACTACTGGGGCCCATGTTGCCTTTGTTCATGGCATTCTTAAGGTAAAGAGCGACCATAAAGTACCTCACTCCACTCCGTGACGACTGCCAGGGAGTTAAGAGCTTCTTAGGAAGATTCATTCCAAGCCATTTGGGCTCCTCCTATAAATAAAGCTTTAGACGATTTTGGAACCGCGTATTTATTTACCTGATAGATCATAACAGCTCTCTCAGTGCCTTTAGCCCTGTTGGGTGATCTTCAAGCACTTAGCTCCTTTGCACTTAGTTAGCCCTCTTTCTAGGCAGCAAAATGGAGCTTAACTTCTTGAACGAGCAACACGCTGGCACCTGATGGGATGTGGTCCTCTTTGCCACGGACTCACTCTGATAGGAGCCATTAACACGGAGGTGGCAGGTGCCAAAGGGAAATGAGTAATCAGAAATGTTGGATGATTCCCAGCCAGCACACACATTTCTAAAGTGGCTATTGGCTGCAGGGAAGAAAAGGATGGAGGAATGGGTATGCCTTTTTCAAAACATCAGGAGAAAAAAGATTCCTCATATGAGACAAACCATGCAGTGCATTTCTTTCTCGGTCTGGCTTATTGCACTTAACATGACAATCTATATTCCATCCATTTTGCAGACAATTATGTGTTTTCACTCTTCCTCCCCTGTGTATACACTCCAGGTTTTCTCTATGTATCTATTGTTTCTGTATCTTGAATATTGTGTCTAGTGACACAGCAAAAGCGGATTTGTAGCGATCTCTGTGGTGTGTTGACACAGGTTCCCAGAAGCGGTACTGTATCTGAGTGAATTAGGCAAGATTCTCTAGAGGAACAGAACGAATAGGATGAAAACACAGATATCATACCTACGCTCCCCCACACCCACACGTGTGTGTATGTGTGTGTGTGTGTGTGTGCGCGCGCGCGCGCATGTGTGTTATGTTAAAATAGTAACAACAGCTGAATCATGCCTGAGAGGCTGAGAACCGGCTAGTTGCTCAGTCCTTGAGGCTGGATGTCTCAGCCATCAAAGTAAAGCCGCAATGGCTGTCTCATACTACAGAGGCCTGCAACCCTCTCCATCCATAGGGCCGGGCACCCCCACAGTTCCAATCTGGTGTGTAAACCTAGATAGTTCCTGGAGAGCTGATGGCCCATAGTCCAGGATGGGAGCCTGGGAAGTCTGGTTCTGATATCAGCTCTCAGAAGAGGAATGAGCAGCAACAAGAGAGAGTAAACCAACCAGGCTGCTACCAGAAGGTTCGAACCACACACAAGGCCCTCAGGACACTTCTGCAGTTGAGCGTTTCCACTCGGGCGCTTCCAACTGGTGACGAGATGACAGACAGTTCTCTGTTCCAGAGTTTGAGGATCCTCCCTACTGATTCCCATGGTGGCTGCATAAGCTTTCATTTCCATGAGCTGTGTGAATGTTTCTTCTCCAGAACACCCTCTCTAGCATTGGTCATCATTTCTGCTTGATGATAGCAACACACTCACACACACACACACCACATATACACACATACCATACACACACACACACCACAGAGACTACACTTACACAGCACACACACAATACATACATACACACCATCACACACACCACAGAGACTACACATACACAGTA
The DNA here is from genome assembly GCF_007827085.1 of Peromyscus californicus insignis. Lineage (NCBI taxonomy): Eukaryota > Metazoa > Chordata > Mammalia > Rodentia > Cricetidae > Peromyscus > Peromyscus californicus. The sequence goes on from NW_026294562.1 coordinate 157,613,419, forward strand.
CAATCACATACACCATACACACCACAGAGAACACACTTACAGAACACACATGCACACGCACCTCACACACCCCACAGAGACCACACTTACACAGCACACACACAGCACACACACCATACATGCACATACACACACACCACATACACACACCACACATATACACACATACACTATACATACACAGCACACACACAGTACATACTCACACATATATGAATACACACCATACATACACACCACAGAAACCACACACAGCACACACATAGCACACACACCATACACACACATACACACACACACACACACACCCCACAGAGACCACACATACACAGCACACACAAACATCACATACACATCACACACCAGAGAACACACACAACACACACGTATGCACATACACCACACATACCACACTCACCACACACTTACACAACATACAACACACACATACACCACATACAACATACATACACAACACACACACAATACACACACATATACCACACACACATATGCACACACACCATATATACCACACACACAACACACATACACAACACAAAATGCACGCATGTATACCACACACAACACACACACATACACACATAACACACACATACACATACACATACACCACACACACATACACACACAACACACACCAGAGAACACACATACCACACATACACAATACACAAACATACACACACAACACACACATACCCCATACATACCAAACCCACACCCACACATACACATATAAATGCCACACACAAAAAAACACACATACAACACACACATACAGATACCACACACACACACACCCCACACATATACACACTACACACACACATACACACCATATACATACACCCCACACACACACCTCTCCACACACGAGTATAAAGAGGATTATGTTGGTGGACTGTTCAGGTGGGAGAGGGAGTATCATGAGTTGGAGGCCAGGCTGTGCTACATGAGACTCCACCTCAAGAAAAACAAACTGAATCAACCTCACAAACCATTTCTTTCCAAAATCTCCTTGATACTTTCCCACTGCATCTTGGTAACTGGAACGATGAAAATCCAAGTAAAGGGTAACAAGAGCCTTCCATGGCCTTGTTAAACTTCATTGTCGCTGCCGGAACAAGGCTTACAAACTTGACTGATCTGATGTCAGAATGAAAGGAAAAGTCTGGGCCGAGGTAAGGCTCAGTGGAGTGTGAGTTCAGTCCCCAGTATAGGAGAGAGGAGAGAGATAGACAGATGGGCGAGAAGGAGATGGAGAGAGATAACGCGAGTGTAGATGTAACCAACCATCTTATTCAATAAGAAACACAGAGCCAATGCAGAGATAAAAGCCAAGAGGTCAGAGCAATAGCCAAGAGCTGAAAACCTTACCCTTCACTGTCGCTGTGCCACTCTGAAAAAGAGACCTACTTCCTGGGTCTGTCTTTTTTTTATAGAGTTTCTGTTTTGCCTTCTCATTGGTTGTAAACCCAACCACATGACCTCCTAGTCACTGCCTGTCTGTACAGACCTCCAGGTCTTCTATGGTTGGTATTGAGATTAAAAGCATGTGTCTCCATGCTGGCTGTATCTTTGAACACACAGAGAACTACCTAGCTCTGCCTACCAAGTGCTGGGATTAAAGGCGTGCGCCACCACCGCCCAGCTTTCGCTATGGTTTGCTAATAGCTCTGACCCCCAGGCAACTTTAATTATTAACATACAAATAAAATCACAAATAGAATATCACCGTATTTCCCCTTTTCTATTTTAATAAAAAGAAAAAAGGAAAAAGGTTATGACTAATATAAGAAAAACTATATACAAAAGTACAATAACTATATACAATATATACAAGTAATAAATACCTAAACAATGTCTAGTCCATTTGTATTTGACAAATTCAGAGAAAATAATTCCATTATCTATCCTATTTTGGTAAGTCCAAAATGTATCTAATTCACTTTCTATCCTAATTAATCTTCAACTATAACTAACTAATCTTCACACGAGTGAGCTGGAGAAGATGGAAGATGCTGGGCCATAGGCTTCCATTCCTTGCACTGGGGTTCACTGCTTTCTCCCACGTACACCGCCCAGAAGAACTGTCCCCAGAGCTCTCAGACCATGGCCCCATCCACCTCCAGTCCTCACTTCCTCCTTTCCCCCCAGAGGGACAAAGCTGGACCTCTGCACCCACCATCTTCTCTCCCACCCATGTTTGATTCTTACTCCAAGTAGGAATGCAGACTCAACAAACGTACCTGGAAAGAAGTTCCAGACATCTGGAGAGATGAGCAGGAAGGAGCACAGACTCTGGCAGGCTGGAGTTCATATCTTCAAGGCAAATGGGAGTGTGGGCTGGCAGGTTCCTAACCATTGATTTGTCGACACATGAAACAAGGCCTGAGAGCCATCTTTTCTGCTGAGGTCACCACTTATCCCGGAAGAGGCTTTTGGCATCAAAGCACGGCGTGTGAGCTCTCCTCAGATGGCAGGGTAGGGAAACGTCAGACACACAAAGAGAGCAACTGGGCAACTGAGATGTATTAATATTTTAGATGTGGAGGCCTGTACTACAGGTTTAATCGCTGTGTGCAGGGGGAGAGCCACGTAAACAAATTCACATCATTAAAACCAGAAACACCACTTTCTGTCTTATTCCCTCATCCAGAAGAGTGCTAAGCTAATTTTGTGGGTGTAAGTAGCATCTTCCAGACCAAAAAACAAAAAACCCACACAAAGTCTTAAGTATGTAGCCATGGTTCCCCTCTCCTAGCATCCTAGGGACATATCTTAACTCATAATTTTATTAATGACACTCAGAGGATGGGATCAATTTTTCCATGGACTCAGAACTTGGCAAGAAAGATATTAGTCTGAAAACTTTCTGAAGACTGAAAGTAAACGGGACATTGTGTTCCCCAACATTGAGATTTTTCTACTCAGATGAATCTGAAAGAGAAACAAACATAGAGAAATAATCAGAGGTCGTTTTGCGGACAGATTCCTCAGCCAGGATTTCCTGAGATTTGTTCCAAGAAACAGGACCCCATCATCACACCCTCAAAGATGACTCTGAAATCAGTCAGCCCAGGTGATAAAAGTCTGGAGGCTACACAGTGGTGTCCTGGATTACTTTGGTTTCCTAAGGAACACTGCTAAAGACAGGAAGAAAGAAACCCACTAGAAGAGTAAAAAAAACAAAACCAGTCATGTGTATGTGTGTGTATGTGTGTGTGTGTGTGTGTGTGTGCAGGCAGGTATGTGTGTGTGTATGCATGCAGGTATGTGTGTGTAGGTGTGTGTGTGTGTGTGTGTGTGTGTGTGTGTGTGTGTGTGTGTGCAGGCAGGTGTGTGTGTAGGTGTGTGTGTGTGCATGCAGGTATGTGTGTGTAGGTGTGTGTGTGTGTATGCAGGTATGTGTGTGTAGGGGTGTGTGTGTGTGTGTACATGCAGGTATGTGTGTGTAGGTGTGTGTGTGTGTGTGTGTGTGTGTGTGTGTGTGTGTGTGTGTGTTGGGTGTGACTTGGAAGTCAGAAGACAACCTGAGGGATCTATCATTGCCTTCTCCCTTGTGTGACACAGGGTCTCTTGTTTGCCCCTGCGTACACCACACTAACTGGACTGACAATTCCAGTGATTCTCCTGTCTACAGTCCCATCTCCCTGTAGCAATTCTGGGATGTGTGCATTTCTGTGTCCGACTTTACACTGCTCTGGAAATCTGAACGCAGGTGTTCATGCCTATGCAGCAAGCACTTTCCCTACTGAGCCAGCTCCCTAGGCCTGCCTTGCTTTACACACTATTTAACCAACTGACTTGTAAATTGGGCTTTGGCCAACCCATGAGGGCCTTCAAAGGTTTACGGTCAGTCTTTGAACTGGAAGAAGATGCCTTATTAAAACTAATATTTTTTTAATATTACAACTATATTTCTCCCTTCCCTTTCTTTCCTCCAAACATTCCCACATACCTCTACTTACTCTTTTTCAAATTCATGGCCTCTTTTTTCATTAATTGCTGTTCCACGCATATATGTATATACATACATATTTCTAAATACAACCTGCTCAATCTGGATAATGCTACTTTTTTAAATTTTTTTTTATTTTTATTTTGTTCTCCCCCCTCCGGCCCCCTTCCCCTTCCCCCCAGCCCCACCTCCTCCAGGGCAAAGCCTCCCCCGAGGACTGAGATCAACCTGGTAGACTCAGTCCAGGCAGGTCCGGTCCCCTCCTCCCAGGCCGAGCCAAGCGATCCTGCATAGGCCCCAGGTTTCAAACAGCCAACTCATGCAATGAGCACAGGACCCGGTCCCACTGCCTGGATGCCTCCCAAACAGATCAAGCCAATCAACTGTCTCACCCATTCAGAGGGCCTGATCCAGTTGGTGACCCCTCAGCCATTGGTTCATAGTTCATGTGTTTCCATTCGTTTAGCTATTTGTCCCTATACTTTATCCAACCTTGGTCTCAACAGTTCTCGCTCATATAAACCCTCCTCATTCTCGCTAATTGGACTCCCAGAGATCCCCCGGGCCTAGCCATGGATCTCTGCATCCAGATCCCTCAGTCATTGGATGGGGTTTCTAGCACAACAATTAGGGTGTCTGGCCATCCCATCACCAGAGTAGGTCAGTTCGGGCTGTATCATTGCCAGCAGTCTGTTGTGGGGGTATCTTTGTGGATTTCTGTGGGCCTCTCTAGCACTTTGCTTCTTCCTATTCTCATGTGGTCTTCATTTACCATGGTCTCCTATTCCTTGTTCTCCCTCTCTGTTGTTCCAAAATGTGGTACATATACACAATGGAATACTACTCAGCAGAAAAAAACAATGACATCATGAGGTTTGCAGGCAAATGGATGGATCTAGAAAAAATCATCCTGAGTGAGGTAACCCAGACTCAAAAAGACAAACATGGTATGTACTCACTCATAGGAGGATACTAGATGTGGAACAAGGATGACTGGACTGCTCCTCACATCACCAGGGAGGCTACCTGGAAAACAGGACCCCAAGAAAGACATGGGGATCGCCCAATGACGGAGAAATGGAAGAGATCTACATGAACAGCCTGGACATGAGTGGGGGTAATGAAGGGCGAGGGTCAAGGGAAAGAGAGCTTGGGGGAGCAGGAGATAATGCTACTCTTCCGCATGTGTGCAGGACAGATACTCTTACGTATCTGTCCAACAGATAGATGGATAGACTAACCATTTGGCACTACACAGCCAATTGGTGTGCTCTTCCCTGGGAAGACTACTTCTCTTGCTCTTGGCTTTTCTCTGTGTGGGGTTGAGGCCTCGTGGGCTTTCCCCCTGTGTGATTTGGCATGTTCATTGGTGCCATCCTTCCTGTTCAGCTCACATCTGGACAGTCATGCTGGTGAGCCTCCATGGGTGTGGTTTCTGACGTTACTAGGAGACACAATCTCACAGCAAACTCCCTAATTCTCTGGCTCTTACATTCTTTCTGCCCCTCATCTACAGTGTTTCCTGAGCCTTAGGTGTGGTGGTGTTTTGTATATGTATCTATTGGGATAGGATTCCACAACTTGACATTTTGATTGTGATTTTCTGTAATGGTCTCTGTCTGTTGCAAAGAAAAGTTTCCTTGATGAGGGATAAAGACTTCACTAAGACTAATATGTTAAGAAAAACCCTTCAGACTTTATCTCATAATTAAACTGTATTTAATTCATCTTATATTTGGCCTGGAACTCCAGCCTAGAGCTCTGAACCCCAGGTCTTCTCTGCCTGGGATGCTCTCTTTGAGGTCAGTCCTACCTACTATCAGAATGAACTCTTCTTAAGTGAACTTCAACTTCTTAGCTCTGCTGTCTTCTTCCAGGTCTCTTGTCTCCTTGTGTTCATCAGTTTCTCGTCACTGTGGCAAAACATCTGACATCAGCAACTTAGTGGAAGTAAAATGTAGCACTAATCTTAAAAGGACTTATTAATAAAAACAAATCTGGGAGCCAGGTATTAGGGTGAACGCTGGAAGATCAGAGAAGTAGAACAAGCCACAGCTACCTCACCTTGCCAATTCCTTAGTTGATCCTGTTTCCTCAGACTGGATGCCTCTCAGCTAAACTGTGCTGTCGAAAAGCCTAAAAGCTTAACCAGCTCTAGTTCCTGGTCCTCATGTCTTAAATACCTTTCTGCTTTCTGCCATCACTTCCTGGGATTAAAGGCTCACTTCCTGGGATTAAAGGCTCACTTCCTGGGATTAAAGGCGTGAGTCACCATGCCTGGCTGTTTCCAGTGTGGCTTTGAACTCACAGAGATCCAGATGGATCTCTGCCTCCCAAGTGATAGGATTAAAGGTGTGAATGCCACCATTTCCTGACCTCTATGTCTGTCTAGTGGCTGTTCTGTTCTCGGACCCCAGATAAATTTATTAGGGTGCACGATATATTGGGGAACACAATATCACCACAGTAAAATCTCCGTAGTTCATGGTTTTAGAGGTTTCAGTACTTGAGGTGGCAGGATAGAGCAGCTGACATCATGATGGCCAGGAAGCAGATATAGATAGATGGATGGATAGATAGATAGATAGACAGACAGACAGACAGACAGACAGACAGACAGATAGATAGATAGATAGATAGATAGATAGGATAGATAGATGCTGGGTAGATAGATGATGGACAGATAATAGACAGATGATAGATAGATAGATAGATAGATAGATAGATAGATAGATAGATAGATAGATAGATAGATGCTAGGTAGATAGGTAATAGATAGATGATAGATAGACAGATAGATATAGATAGATGATAGACAGGCAAACAGACAGATGACAGTAGTTAGATAGATAGATAGATAGATAGATAGATAGATAGATAGATAGATAGATTAGGCGGGCAGATGAGTAGACAGATAGAGAAGGATGATAAATAGATGACAGACAAATAGAAAGATGATAGATAGAGAGATAGAGAGATAGATAGACAGACAGACAGACAGACAGATAGATAGATAATAAACAGACAGACAGACAGGATACTGTAATGGTCCTTTACCCCTTTCTAGTTCACCCAGGCTCCTGGCCTATTGGATGGTGTCACTCACTTTCAGAATGGGGCTTCTCCCCTCTGTTAGTTCTCTTTGGACACACACATGCAGACACACCTTAACCAGCTGAATACACTGTCAATCAAGGATCATCATCACTGCCCACTGAGTATGTCACCAGCATTTGAAGAGATATCTGTTATTGCCCTAGCCTGTTCTCCAGGCCCTAGAGGTCTTCAGATTCCATCTCCAACACCTGGTAAGGTGAGTGAGTGAAAACATCATCCAGTGGAATCAACCTATCCATGGCAATGACACCCGAGTCTAGGGATGACAAGTTGAGAGAAAACTGCCATCAATTGTTTATAGGTTTTATCACAGGTGTACCCAGCTGCTTGTGGGTCTGTGTGGGAACACTAGGCAATCCAGACTGGGAATCAGGTCTGGGCCATCTTGGAGGGTGCTGTGGTGGGGTTTTGCCCATGGGACTGATTTGACACAATAAGCAGGGAATTTGTGTCTCCGCATCATGTAGTGGATGGAGATTCCCCCAGCAGCTCAGATGCTGCCCTCCCTGGGCTGCTTTGCAGAGGAGAGAGAAGTGAGCTCTGAGAGGAAGAGACCTACTGGAACTCAGGAAAAGTTTTCTGGAACAGATGCACACTCCTCGGTGTGGGCATGGGTGACTAATCCACAAAACATGCAAACTCTACTGAGTGCTAGCAGACCCTCTCCAGGACAAATGCTCCTCTTTGTCTGCGTCCTTGGCACTCCCCATGAGTCACTGTAAACCACGGGCATGGCAAGCATTGGTTTAAGAAGTGAATCTAACCTGGCCTTGCATTCTCTCTGACAAGTCGGTGATTCTATAAATTGCATGTGAACCATAGCCCTACACACACACACACACACACACACACACACACACACACACACACACACACAGGTTCTCTAGAGTCCTGGCCACTCCCTGCTGTTACTCAGCCCTTGCAATAAGCTAGGGAGGAAGCATGAGCCAGGTCCTAAGAAGAAGAAATAAAGATGGAGGCAGTGCAGGTGGCAAGAAGAGAGAGAGAAAGGATGGTCACGGCAGCCCTCAGCAGTGCTCAGGGATGCCGGGATGCTGATTCAGCGAGCTGCTCCGGGGTCTGGTTACCCAGAGGCACGAGGAGATCCTCTTTCTAGTGACTGGAGAGTGAGAATCTCTTGGCCCAACATCTACCAAGAGCACAGCGATCTTTGCTGAGTACACCGTCTTTTCTTAAGAAACGTTAACTTCACACTAAACTGTCACAGACACCAAACTCACGAGTTCTGTGTGTATTCTCATGGCTTCTCCTCTACTTTCTAGGCCTGAGCAACCCTCAGTGGAGACGCTTGGCATCACAAATGGGTTTATTTGTTTGTTGTTTGTTTGCATTGGTTTTATATACTTCAGGTTTTAATTTCATTTTTTAATATTTACATATTCAGAGTGGGATATATTAAAGCTAAGACGTGTCTAAACATGAAATTCATTTGTGTATTATGTACTTATAAATAGCCTGAAGGCAGTTTTATAGGTCTTTAGTGAACAAGCATTTTGACTGCAAGCCATTGTAGGAGGTCAGGTGTGGGATTTTCTTATTGTAGCATCATGGTGATACCAAAAAGGGTTGGATTTTTAAGCATTTCAGATTTTGCTGTTAGAGATGTTCAAATTATAAGCTACATTCCAGAGGAAAGGGGAAGGAAAGAAAGGAAGGAAGGAAGAGAGGGATGGAGGGAGGGAGGGAGAGAGAGAAGGAAGGAGGGAGGGAGGAAGGAAAGAAGGAAGAAAGGAAAAAAGGAAAAGTTATCACTTCAATTTCATTTTTATACATATTTATTTTATTTGCATGAGTATCTGCATGTACTTGCACCTTCTGCATGCAATACCCAAAGAGGCCAGAAGAGGGAGTTGGATTTCCCTGGAACTGGAGTTACAAGAGGTTGTGAATGACCTTGCGGATGCTGTGAACCCAATCTGGGTCCTTTCCAGGTTGTATTTATTTGTACAATGCTTTCCTACTTTGTCCGTGCTGACCTTATTCCCTGGGCTCAAGTGATTCTCCAACTTCTGTCTCTCAAGTGATAAGATAGTAAGTGCCCAGTACAATGCTTGCCTCCCCTTGAAATTATTTAGCCCAATGATCCAAGTATCCAGAGTCCACAATGAGAAATGCCCTTTAGGTTTTCTGTTGTCCTAATAATTCAGATGAGTCTACCGTGGTTCCTTCCATATGACACTGATTAGTCCAAGTGACCAGCTATGCCAGTCAGAGTCCTCCTTAGAGAACTCATAACAGGAGATGGTGAGAAAAGATCATCTGCTCAGGGAAGAAGACATGAGAACAACCTGGGGAAGAGGGGCCAGCCTCCTTGGCAGCCTGATACTCCCTACAGCTGTGGGGAGAGCAAAAGACAGTCCTAAGAAAAGAGAGTCCCCAACCCCTTGGCCTGCTTTACAAATCAACCGCAAACAGCTCCAGAATCCAGCCACTAGGTAAGAATCAAGCATTTTTTATTTTTATTTTTTGTTAAAGCTATGCAGAGCTAGTTTATATTTTTGGAAAGTAAGGAAAACATTGTGGGATGTGCTCCATCATCCAGCTGTGATTAAGTGTGCATAGATGTCTATGAATCATCACTCCCCTGTGGGAGAGGAGCATGCCTCATGCCTCGTTTCTCCTCCTGCTTATCACACAGTCGTGGGCACAAAATAGATGCTTACTAAACACTTGGGCCCACAGAGTGTGTTGTAATTGGCTGGTAAGTCTAGCTGTAGACTGGAACATTCTAGATCATCTAGAGCTTGCTCTGTGAACACTCATCCTAAATGGGTGAGAGTTGAGTCACAGAGAATTATGGTTTGCTCAGTAAAGGTTGCTTAAAACAAAAGCCCATTTATCTGCCTGAAGAAGACATTTAATCAATTTACATGAGGGATTTCAAAATTAGTCAGACTGTAATGAACTATGAAATACTGATTAATGCATTTTTGCAGTGTTTGATTAGAAACTTACATGAATGCTAACACTTTTTTTTAACCATTATGGAATTTGTATGTTAATATTTGGTTTTGAGTAACAGTTTGTAGATTTCAGCCTGTGGGCAGCTGTACCCACGACTTTGGGACCTGTGGTAAGGAAACAGCATGGCCGGGGGCAGGTGGTGGAGAAAACTGCTCAGTTTGTAGCTAGGCAGGGAAAGAGAGCTATGAGGATACTGGGGCCCCACTGTCAGCTTCAAGGGCACTCCACCAGTGAGCAGACGGCCTCCCACCAGGACCCACCTCCTGAAGGCTACAGTGGCTTCAGGTCTTTAACTCAGGAGACTCTGGGGAACACTCCAGGACAAAGTACGGTAACCCACCTCACCTACCTTGACCATCCTCATTTGATAAAGAATGATCTGAAAGAAAAAAAACAACCCATATTTGTTTGGGGGTTGTATTGTTGTTGTTGGTTTTGTAGTTTGTGTATTTGTTTCTGAGACTGGTTCTCACTGTGTAGCCCTGACTGTTCTAGAACTCACTATGTAGACCAGACTGGCCTCGAACTCACAAAAATCTGTCTGTCTCTGCCTCCCAAATGTGGGGATTGAAGATGTGTGCCACTAGACCCAGCAATCAATTCCAATTTGAATAAAGCAGACATAGCTGAATTCTTTCGGTCAGAATTTGAATATAGCCCACAAACCAAGAAAATTATCCAGCTATTGACTGAAAAGAGTCAATGCATTGTCTGAAACACAAGAGAGGCCATGGTTTTAACTTTGGGAGACTCATCTGAAGACTTTGATGTGTGTGTGTTTCACAGGAGGCTAAGTGGGCCCCTTTTATATATGTATAACTGGGATGTCTTTTCTGCTGACAAGATCAGAATTCATAACATCAGGATAGAGCTAGCTGTGGGGGGTGCACAACACCTGTACTCAAAACTCCCCTACTCTACTCCCCCGGCCAAAGCCAGAGGACCAGGAACTCAAGGCCAGACTGAGGTTCATAGCAAGGCCCCATCCCTAAGAGATGGAGCAAAACAAACAGAAACCGTAACCCATCAGCTACCACTGAATTCATGAGGAAAACACCCAATCACCAGTCGCAGGAGTCTGATCAATTAGAGCAGTCATCTTTAAGAGGCTTGAGGCAGCAGATCCCATGTGCACATATGAAGAAGGCAAAGAGGTGAATGAAGTCTCCAAAATGTGTTTAAGGGTTTGAAGATGGATGCCGTAACAGATTTGTGAAACTACAAGGTGAGGCCCAGCTATGAGACACAGGGCAATAGTGCCTGTCACAGTAGACTCCGAAGAGCCCACTGTCAGAGAGCACAGCAACAAAATGCATAAGCAGCTGCATTCACGTGGAGACAGTCAGGTCATACATGCAACTGTGCACACGAGTACATGCAGAGAAAGAAGCCTACTTCACAATTATCACAAGGGTAATAATCATCTCACATTTAGATTTTTAAGTCTCCCTTACAATTTTCAAAGTCATTATTTTGCACAATCACTATTATTCTGATTCATTAGCAAGGCATACTTATTAAGACCTTAAAATAACCAGGATGCTGGACATGTAAAAACATGTTTCTTGCTGCCATGACAACTAACTAACAACAATAGCACTCACATCTGAACGACTAGAGGGAACAAAGTTACCATGTCTGAATATAGATAAGTTAATTATGGAATCATCAAAAGAACAACAACCCTGTCAATGTGAAGATGATTTTGAAATAATCAATCATGGCAATCTTATTTGGTAATTGGCTATTTGTTGCCAATATGGAATCTACCTCCAGTCTGCCTGGGAATGGAGCAGGCTCTTCAGCCAGGAGAGGGGAGAGAAAAAATCTTCCAGTTTAGGGTTGGTGGTTGTCAGTGGCAACAAATAGTGGAAAATTGCCATCTGGCTTCTTTTTTTAAAATGAGATTTGAATAATCAATTTAATAATGGATAGAGCACTTGCTTACAAAAATAATCCATTGTCATTGCTCGGAATGGGGAAGAAAAGAATGAAAAACAGATCGGGTACAGAAGCCATGGCTTAAGCACACACACACACACACATATGCACACATACAAATAAATGTGATAAGACATTTTAAAGGACCAGGGTGGCTCACTGATTTCCATGATAAAAGTCTAAGAAAGAGATTCCCAGTCCAAGCTCAACTGAGAATGGCAACTACTTCAAGATGGCTTCTGTAGGGCTCTGAGGCCATGGCATTGCAGCGGGAGAATGCCTCTGGGACCAGAGTAGCTCTGAGCATGTCATTATACACTTTTTAAAAATTATAACATGCGTGTCTAGGATCCTATTGACCTCAAAGACTCTTTAATCTTTTACTACCAACCAAAAATCCATGCACAGTTTGCAGAAGTCATGGATGGACTCCAGGCCTAGCCACTTTTTGGAAAAATGCATCCAGAATCCAGCCTGGGATCTATCCATCTACAAGACTTGAAAGAGGGGCTTTCTCCACCCTGATGGCTTGGTAACTGGGGGGTCTTAAGCAGGTTGTGTTGTCAGTCCCAGTCTTTGGCCATTCTGTCCCTCAAACTCCTAATCCATGCTTGGTAAGCTCCCTGGCCACACATACAAGTTTCTCTGTGTACATGGTCACTCTCCATCTTCCAGTCCTGAAGGCTCAAACTGCCAGCATCTTCCCTGACTTAAGCCTCATTGTCTTTTTCCTCTCATTCTTCCTTCCCTCGACCCATTCTAGTTGTCACTCACTCCCCATGGATCTAGCAGCTGCACCTCCCTAATCACCCTAATCATTAGCTCTCTTCATTCAGCATGGAGATGTGAGCTGGTAGACTGTTGACCAAGAAGTATCTATGGGATGCAACTTTGTGCCAAGGTGACAAGTACTTCCTGGACCCCATGGCATCTATGGAGACCTTATTTCTGCCTCTCATTTTGCCCTGGGTCATAGAGCCTTTGTAAGGTCTCAGGTCTGGCTTAAGTCCTCTGCACATCAATGTTGTCAATAATTTTCCCAGCCCCCTTCCAGTTGTGGCTGGTGAAGACCACCAAGAACCACACAATGAGCATGCACATCTTCCCTGGACTCTGAATATCTAGTTCCCAGAGGGACCAAGTAGGCAGCAAGCTTATTATCTTTCAACTCTCCACAGTTTTCTGAACATCTCCTGGCATATAAACTCTGAAAGTGCACCACCTTGGCTGGATTTCTGCTCTAAAATGGAAGACTTGGGCCATGTATGCTGGTACACCAAACTTGTAGTTTCAGCACTTGGAGGCTGAAGCAGGAGGAACACAAGTTTAAGGTCAGCCTTACCTACACAACAATTTCAAAGACCAGTCCTTTGGACCCACTGCTCTTTGACCTCCATGGCAGTGTCGGAAGGCATCACAGCACAGCAACATCATGTGGAATAACTAGCCAGAAAACCAAATAGATAGAGAAAAAGGAGAAGAGGCTGAGGTCCCAGTGTTCTCTTCAATGGCACACTCTCTGTCCTGGTTAGATTTTACTGTCAACTTGACACAATCTTGAATCATGTAGGACAAGAGTCTTAATGAGGAATAAGATCAGGTTGGCCTGTGCTCATGTTTGTGGGGAATTGTCTTGATTGTTAATTGATGTAAGAAGATGCAGCCCACTGTGGGCAGCACCATTCCTTAGGCTGGGCTTTGAATGGTGTAAGAGTGAAACAACCAAACAATCAAAGATTTATTTTCTCTTTGCCCTTGACTATGGAGATGATGCTTTAAGGTTCACCCTTGACTTCCCTAAAATAATACATTATAACCTAAAACTGTAAACAAAACAACCCCCCCAAAAAACAAAAAAAACAACAAACAATTTTTCTCTCTTCAGCTGCTTTTGTCAAGATATTTTATCACAGCAAAGTAAGTGAAGCTAGAACACACACCGATGACCAGAAGACTTCCTACAAGGATCTTTCTTCTTAAAGGTCCTACTCCTCCCAAGAATACCCATCTAGGGACTAAGCTTTAGCATACTGACCTTTGAGGAAACATTCCGTATCTAATCTTTAGCACTGAGTAATAAAGAAAATAAAGTAAGGAGGCCAATAGAGAGGGCCAGGAAGACAATGTTCAGGGTAGGGGCAGGTGAAAAGAAAATCCCAAGTTAATATTGTTTATCTAATTTATGTATGCAGTGACTAAAAGCCAAAATATTGGTATTCAAAAAAACACTCATAGACTCAAATCATGCTTATCAGAATGATTACCATCATCATCCTGGAAATTATCTATCTACTTATCAGAGACACATCACAAATATGGCACAGGTGTCATCTCATAAACTTACTGTCTGTCTGGATTTCTGCTGTGGGATGAAAGGTGTGAGGAGTCCATACATACTTGATATCCACACCATCACTATTAGATTTGGTTCAAGCCATAGGCTCTACTTAGTGAACAGCTCAGCAGGTAAGGCTATGCAAAAGAATTCCTGTTCTTTAAGGGTTCTTTGTTTCTTCCTCAACCTACCTCATGTTCCTTTGTTCTGTGAGCATCTGCTCCTGCTCATCACATTCTTAGGCACCTGGGAAAGCACCAATCCCAGGAGCCACATTTGCATAAGGATTCATGCTGGTAGCATGAGAACGCACTTGTTAGCAGTTAGAGCTTGTGTGTTATTGACACATCTTAGGAATCGACTTAGGATCGACTCTCCACAAGAGCATAAACATTTTCATGCAAGAAGGTCCAAGGGCAGGTAGAGGAAGAAACCTATGAGCCCTCAACCCTCACAAGAAACTATAGGCAACAGGGAGTCCTGAGAGCAGGAGAATAGCCTTCCCCGGGAGGAGCACACCAATTGTTATCCAATACCAAATGGTCAGTCCTGGAAACAAATGTGCAAGTAACATTATACAGACCCAGGAAGGTAAATTTAGGAATATATATGTGTGTGGAAGGGCAGTGCTTGGAGAGAAGAAAGAGAGAAATGATACAATTATATTATAATCTCGAAAATAAAAGAAAACTATGAGGAAGCTTCTGGTAAGATAGTAGATAAATTTTAGACCATAGGGAGAACATCCTTTCTGCCTCATAGGCTTCAGCGTACAGAAGCCATTTGTACAATGGTAGACCCATCCATCCTTCAGTAATGAATGGGTTGGTAGGGCTTTGCTGGAGTTAAGAGTCTGGATGTGACTCATAGTTGCTGATGTCCATGAAGGCATTGTCGATTTTTTATCCTTGTCTGCTTCTACTTCGTGCGTAAGTCTCGGATCTGCTCTTCATGAAGCAGGCAAGATATTCCCTGGGGATGGGGAGGATGCCAGCCGTATTCAAAAACAATACACAGGGGTGTGTGTGTGTGTGTGTGTGTGTGTGTGAGAGAGAGAGAGAGAGAGAGAGAGAGAGAGAGAGAGAGAGAGAGAGAGAGAGCGACCTCACGCATCATGACTCGGCACGGAGAGGGTGATTGACTCCAGACGGAGTGATAAAGATCAATCGCTGTGGCTCGGAGTTATGACACCAACAAAGTTACAATGACATTAGCACAAAGAGAGAGACACAAATCCATTACAAAGATACAATCAAATATTCAAAAAAGCCTGGCATGCTCATTACTTATTCATGCTAATACAAGTACATTAAGAAATCTAAACAGTGTTAACGCTCAATCACTCACAAAGCAAATGAGGTTTTGCATTTATCAGACCCCAGTCATCGGGGCCCAGGATAGCTTTACCAAGGGGTAATGTGACATAACTTGAGATATTTATATCAGGCTACATGGACTGAGAGATACACTAGGATTTATTAAACTGAGTAATGCCATCCCAGTCAATGAGCAATAAAAGAAATAACTGTGAAGAAGTCATTTCCCCAGACAATAAGATTTACCCCTGCAATCTCTTAAAGATGTTGTATCTGTTTGCAAAGGGTCGCTGGCAGTGTTTGCAACCTTTAATAAACTATGTACAGATTAATTTTTTTTTCAACAAAGGATGAGGCACCCCAAAGCAGGTTTCCTTTGAGAGCCACTGAAAGATTCTCGGCCACCCTGCTCCTGGTGACTCTAAATTCAGCCAAGTACATTCCATTCTCTCAGACTGCTGGCTGTGACTGAGTGACATGGCCACAATAGATGTTACAGAGAAGGGCATTCAGAGGAGCAGAGGGCTGTTGCCCAGTAGTCCCCAAGGGAGTGAGCTTGGGGGGAACCTGAGAGGATACTTAATGTGCTGCATCATTTCTAGAGAGTGGAGTCCAGCACCACACACATCCATCCTTGCAAAGGGATCAGACCCCATAATGAGAGACTCACAACAAGCTGGACTCTCCTTGACCTTCTAGAAGATGTCTGCTCCCGTGCATATTTGAGAAAGCATTTCTCTGTAGTGTAGGCTGGCCTTGAAATCACAGCAATCCTCCTGCCTTAGCATAAGACTACTCAGGTGCCGGGAATGAGGGCCAGCAAGTCTGGCTTTACTCCCTGACTTCCCAGATGATCCCTTCTTATTGCAGCATATCTTTGTCCTTTTCTTCCAAATTCCTAAGGTTGCTGTCACTTGTATTTGTTTTTCTAAATTAATTTTTGGTTATCATACGAAATAATAGGCTTCACTATGACATTTTCATAGATGTGTGTGTGTGTCTGTGTGAAATATGTGTATACATACATCATTGTATTTGTTCACATTTACCCCAGTACTCTCCTTCATCCCTCCCCCTCCCACTCTGGCTGGTCCTCTTTCCCCTTCCCAAGAGTTCTTTCTACCCCGTGTGTGTGTGTGTGTGTGTGTGTGTGTGAAAATCTAGATTTCACATGAGAGAAAACCTACATTTTGCCTTTCTCTCCTCCTGCTTCCCACTTTTCCCCGCCCACCTATCCCTCCCTTTAGATGCCTTTTTCCTCCTCACACAGCCCCTTCTACTTCATGACATATATTTAATCTAGATTATGCAAATAAGAGAAAATTGATACTCGTCTGGATATACTTTATGTATAACATCTCACTCTGTCATTCAGTCTGGCCTTAACTCATAGCAATCCTTCTGACTCAGCACACACACACACACACACACACACACAGCAGGCCCTGGGATTAGAGCCACTAAGGATGTGGCCTTGCTTTCTGACCTCTGAGATGATCCTTTAACCATTCATTGTTCTGAAAATGGCATCACTATGTTCTTTTTGGCTAAAAAAAAAAAATAACTCCATTGCATATGTAAACATTTTCTTTAAAAATTTATTAGGAAGCCTGGCGACAGTTTTGCACACCTTTAATTGCACTCTGGAGGCATAGCCAGGTGGATCTCTGAGTTCAAGGCCAGCCTGGTCTACAGAGCAAGATCCAGGATAGGTACTAAAACTACACAGAGAAACCCTGTCTCGAAAAAAAAAAAAACAACAAAAAAAAATTATTAGGAGTGTGTGTGTGTGTGTGTGTGTGTGTGTGTGTGTGTGTGTGTGCTTGTATGCACCAAGAGGTTGTAGCTAGAGTTTTCCTGCCTGGCCCACAGTCAGGACAAATCTCTCTCATCTGCCAGTCCCACAGTCGCTCAGACCCAACCAAGTAAACACAGAGACTTATATTGGTTACAAACTGTATGGCCGTGGCAGGCTTCTTGCTAACTGTTCTTACAGCTTAAATTAATCCATTTCTATAAATCTATACCTTGCCACGTGGCTCGTGGCTTACCGGCATCTTCACATGCTGTTTTTCATCGTGGTGGCTGGCAGTGTCTCTCTGACTCAGCCTTCCACTTCCCAGCTTTATTCTCTTCCTTGTCCCGCCCACACTTCCTGCCTAGCCAAAGGCCAATCAGTGTTTTATTTATTGACTAATCAGCAACACATTTGCCATACAGAACATCCCACAGCAAGAGGTATTGGATTTCCTGAAACTGTAATTACAAGCAGTTGTAAGCCACCATATGGGTACTAGGAACTGAACCTGGGTCCTCTGCAAAAGCAGTAAGCACTCTTTGAACTGCCGAACCACATTTCCAGTCCCTGTATACATTTCTTTATTCATTCATTAGTTGATGGACACTTCAACTGGTTCCATGTCTTGGTTATTACAAGTCTACAGTCACATTAGACTCTTCACTTTTTATAGATGATGTCCTTCGTTGCCCAGCTTCCAGGGTGAGTCCAGGACAATGTTCCAAAACTACAGTGTTCCTAACCCTTCTCAGTAGTCTCAAAGCCTCATAGACAATGGCTCATTATGGCATCACCATCAGTTGGCATTATTCTCTGTGGATTTTTCTTCACCTGCAACCAGTCATCTGCCTTGTCCCTGCTTTTCTACCCTGCCCTCCCTGGAAATGCCTTTGCATCCATCCTCAACCCCCATCATGCTATCTGTCCTGCTCTCTTGGGTGAGCCTTCTGGAACTTCAACTTGGCACTCCCCTTAAATAACGTCAGTGGCCTAAAGATTGACATCGGGGCCTTTCCCAGTGTCCATGCTGGCCTTCCTGCTCTCAGTAGCATGTTCTTGTCCATTGAAGGAATGGAGTCAACTTTATAACCACATTCTACGTCCCACCATCCCAAGTCATCGTGCATTCTCAGCCTCTGGGCTTGCTTATGGACCTAACATCTGGGAAGCCTTCTTTTCTCTCTACCAGGGCTTAGTGCAAAAGCATTTCTTGGGGAAACAGCTCAAATTTATCGCCCTTCTACCTATTTTCTTCTAGCTTCATGTGCTCTCCATCTGGTACCTCCCCAGAAAAGTTTGGGGGTGCCTCCCTAGTTAGTTAGCAGTGCTTCTAATGGCCTGGCAATGTGCCTCCCTATTTGCTACAGTCCAGGCCTAGCCTGGCTCCCAGCCCACAGCAACTTCTGCCCTACTTACTGCCCAGAAGTCTCCTCCCTCTGCTTCCTCCTCAGACTGCAAAAGCTAGGATCCAGGTCTAACAAGGTCTTTCCAGTGTGTGGCCAAAGAGAGAACTCTTTCCCCTTAATCTACATTATAATCAATGCAGGTTGTTTCTAGTATCAATTTTGTCTTATGCTAATTACTCCAAAAGACTCAGGAAAAGGACACCCAGATAATGTCCCCTGAGATTCAGAGCATACTTAAACTTAAGAAGTCACTTAAAGGATATCAAAATTGGCACATACCAGTCAAAAGGTCATGTGCTGAAGTAAGCATTACGAGGTAGAGGTAAGAATTATGGCTCTGTACTGTTGCTTGTATGTCCTAAACTCTAGGTTCAACATCTTCACTTGAACATGGCCTCCAGTTGAGGATTCAGTGTTGACATTAAAGACATTGTTAAGAGACAAAAGCTAAGCCTTGTGTGAGCTGTGACCTTGTCTCTTTTTATGTGTGGTATCACTCTAATGCCTGGACTTGGTGGACATATAAAACAGAAAGAAGTAAGAAGGAAGGGAAAAAATCAGGAGTGGTTGATAGTATGGTAGTTTCAATGAGAACAGCCCACATAGGACCATATGCTTAAATATTTGGTCCCTAGTTGGTGGAACTGTTTGGGAAGGATTAGGAGGTGTGTCATTGTTGGAGAAGGTATGTCACTGTGGATAGACTTTGAGGTTTCAAAAGTCCACTTCATTCCCTGTTAGCTCTCTTTCTCTCTGCCTCATGCTTGTAGATCTGACATAAGGTCTCAGCTACTGCTCTAGTACCATGCCTGCCTGCTTACTGCCAATCTCCCTGCTGTTATGGTCATGGGTTCTAATGAACCCTCTGAAACCCAAAGCTCCAAGTAAATGGTTTCTTTTATAGGGTGCTTTAGTCATGGTGTCTCTTCATAGTAATAAACCAGCAACTATCGTCCTCTCTTGTTTCCTCTCATCTTGATAGAGTACATCTTCCTGTAGTTTCCTAATATGTAAGAAGTGAATCAGTCAGGAACTTGTATGTCTGCGAAGGTCTTAATCTATTTTCACAGTTGGTTGATAGTTTGGCTGGGTAGAAAATTTTCAGGATAAATGTGATTTTTCTTTGTGACTGTGGAAGACACTTTTTTCATGTTTAATTGCCTTCTACCTTCCAATATTGATGGTGAAAAGACTAAGGCACTGTCTATCTGTTTCTCTTACAACGTGTAAGTGTTTTTGAAGATCTCATTTCTGTCTCCATTACACATACATTCACAGTGATGGATCTACTCTCATCCTTTGAGCTGGGCTTTCCAGCCCTATTATACTGTGCTCAAGGGACATTTCCTTGAATTGCTTCCTTGGTGACCTCCTTCCTCCATTTTCTATAGACTATTCCTAGAATCCCTGTTATTCCAGTCTTGGTTTTCCTGTATCAACCCCCTCATTTTCTTTTAGCCTTCCTCTCCTATTTTCCTGTTCTGTCTTTTTGCTATCTTCTAGGCAGTTTCAACCACGTGTATCCTCATAAGCAGCCTCAGCCAGTCCGTGATCTAATGCGCAAACACCTGGAACTTTACACTTCCCCAAAACTTTTGCTGTTCACCCATCTGCTTCTTAACTTCCCAAATTACTGTTACTACCTTTGCCCCCTTTCTCTCCATCCCTCCTCCCTCCTTCCCCCATCCCTCTCTCCTTTACTTCCTTTACCTGCCTCTCCTCTCTCCCTTTCTCATTTTTCTTTCTTTTCCTTCCTTCTCTCCTCCCTTTCTTCCTTTTTTCCTTCCTTCCTTTCTCTGCCCTTCTCCCTCCCTTTCTCCTCCTTTTTCTCTTTCCTTCCTTCCTTCCTTTCTTCCTATCTTCAATGTTTTGAAGATAAATAGCCTTATAATTCCTGTGATGCTCATCTGTCCTTGGGGTGGCAAGGTTAGCCTTTGGGCATCAATATAGAACATAATTTGGTATTTTATTCATTATTTCCTCTGTTTTTTATTCGTTATTATTTTCTAGTAGTATAGTTGGAGCACAGGTACTTGTGAGTGCTACGTAAGTGCTCTGTCACTGAGCCTCACTCCACCATTTAATATTTTCTTGCCTTACTGTTCAGTGAGGCTACAGAGGGAAGAGAAATCCACTCCCTATCATAAGCAAAAGGCTGTCTATAACAAATACCCTGCAGACAGCCCAGTCTAGCACCTGCCTCTTGCCTCTGTGATGGCCCTGAAGTTCCCTGTATGTAGTCAAATCTAGGGATCTGTCTACAGAGGCTGAAATATGTTAAGAAAAAATATCAGCCAGAAGAATCCAGTTACTTCCTTTCAAGATGACTTTGACCCTCCCTTCTACATAAAGAAAGCAGGCTTCCGAAGGTCCATTCACTCCTCTGGGAACCTTCATTTCACCAGATTATGAGCCCCTTATAGTTCTTGGGGTGTCTGACTGCCTTGCATTCTATCTGATCAGAAATTTCAAGCTCACTTCCCCAAGCAAAGAGGGCCTTCCCATTCCCAAACTACTGTGGGATCCTACTTCCTGGAGCAAAATCCTATGCACCCCTCCCCTGAGTATTATCCTAAGGCTATATTCCAAAGGGTGATGCTCTGTAGGGCAGCCAAGCAGCTCCACACATCAAGACAAGGCCCAGCTCCATGCCATTTGTGAGCAGTGACTGTCCAGAGCTTTGCATCAGATAAACTTTGATAAATGGCTTCTTAGTGTGCTGGTAGCGTACCTGTTTCCATCCACTCAGAGCCACCTGCTGCTGTCTTCTTCGTTTTGTTTAATCAACACCACACTCCACAGTGCTTACAAGCCATCATGCCCCCGAAGGGTGGCACAGACAGGCCCCTCCTGAAGGTTACCATGACTCAGAAAGGGGCAAAAACTCCTGGCCATGTTCAGAAGGCCAGCACCCAGCTACACACAACCCATCTTCATCTGTGTGGTAAGGGTGATGCCCAGGGAGGGCCATGGAGGCCTCTGGGCCTGTGCACAAATGCTGTGTATCACTCAGACATGTTCCTTAGATGGTGCCATAAGTCAGCTCTCTCTCACTGTGGTAAAACCAGAGAAAGCCAGCATCAAGAAGGAGAGGTCTGGGCTCCGAGTTTCACAATGTTCTTGTTATACCCTACAAAGACCTGCCCAATATTCAATATCATCTACTTCCTTTTACCTGGTCCCCCTGCCTAAGGTTTCTGTCACCCACCCAAAAGCTTGAGACCAAGCTTTCAGTACACGTGAGTCACAGGTGGCTTAGCAGATCCAAACTCTGACAGCTGGGTATGTCCTATTCCTGCAGTGAATAGCACACCAGCCCAGCAACTGCTCAGGTGACAGCTGCTCTCTACACACTGTATATGTGAGACCAAGTTCTTCCTCTTGCCCACATCATGCTCTCCAGCACACCATAAATGGGGATTGCCCAGATAAGGGAAAGCAATCTGTACACGTTCACAAGTGTGTTCTGTCTTCTCTCGCCATGTGACACAGTGCTGTGCAAAAGCAACTTAGGAAGGAAGAATTTCTTTCGGCTCCTTCATCGTCCTGAGGATGGCATGTTGGCAGGGACTGACTTAGTCCAGGGCAACAGAAGCTGGGAACGGGAGTTTGCATCATGGCTGCTCACATCTCAGAGGATCAGGAAGTAAAGAGCTGGGTGGAGAAGAGCTATCAACACTCAAGTCCCACCCCACATCACTTCATGCAGGCAGGCCCTCTTCCTCAAAGTTCCACAGCCTCCCAAACGTTATCACCTGCTATTGATCATGGGCTGGTGGCACTACACACTTAAGACACAGCAGGGAATCACATCTGAAAAGCCAGAGAGCTCTCTCCAAAGGCAGGGACAGCACTCCCTGGCTCAGGCTGCTACCCTGCTGCAGCCAGCTCCAAGCATGCCCCATGCCACTCAGCTGATAACTGTACCCAACGCCAGCCCTCCTCGCATTCCACAAGAATGACGCAAAGGTCACTGCTTCCCTGGAGGAAGCCCTGTGAAGAGATGAGCCACACAGAACACCCCACCTTCTCTTCCTAGCCCCGTGACAAAAATAACCCCACAGATTTGCCACGACTCGGGTCTAAATATGCTTGTTTCAAATTCCAGGAATGCTTCTTTTATAAACTGGGGAGAGTGCCTCAGGCCAGGGAGACAATGAGAGGGTGAATTCTACCTTCCAATCCAGCTCACCATTATTCTGCTGTGCTGAATAGAGAGTTAACATACATCTCTTAGCTGCCTGTGAGTGGGGCTTTGCATCACAAGGGATGCTGGCTCACTCCGGCACTTAGGAAATGTTGAGTCCACTTGTACTGAGGTGAAGGCAGTCTGGTAGTTTCTGCTCATGGTGGCAAGCAGATGAAGCGTGTGCCGCACATCAGGAACTTGGTGGGGCACAGCCCAGCATCGACCTAAGGAAATAATGGCTGTGATCACTCTTACTTTGGCTAATGAGTTTTGTCATGAGAAGCCACTGGAATTAAAGTATGTTCGAGTATTTTATAAGCGGAAAGCTCTCCGCAGACATTTGCTAATATTATTTCTACTCTGTGTCACACTCTAAGGGACGGCCAATGGGTTGTCCTCAGGCTCCCTCCGTGTTCCAACTGCCGCCAGATCTTGCTACATTTCCCATCCCAGGCCACACTGCGACCTTGGAAGTCACACCCTGAGCATGTAGAAGAAGACAGCAGGCTTGCTCTCCTCCCAAGCCCCAAGGTGCTTCTTTTGCTTCTTGTATAGTGTGTGTGTATGTGTGTGTGTGTGTGTGTGTGTGTGTGTGTGTGTATGTATATGTGTGTATGTGTATGTGTGTGTGCATGTGTGTATGTGTGTATACATGTGTATGTGTATATCCGTGTGTATTGTATGTGTGTGTGTGTGTATGGATATGTGTGTATGTGTATGTATGTATGTATATGTGCATGTGTGTATATGTGTATGTGTGTTCATGTGTGTATGTGTGTATATGTGCATGCATGTGTGTATGTGTGTATATATGTGTATTGTATATCTGTGTGCATGTATGTATGTGTATGTGTGTGTGAGTGTACACCCATCCCACAGTATGAAATGCATTGGTGCCAGCAGCCCTACAAAAATCAAAACCTACATGTTTTCAAGACTTTTAAGTAACATGGGTATTTGCATAAACCTATGCATATTTGTCCATGGCTGTTGTCTGGTTTTAGCTTCTTCGATTTTTTTTTTTAACTCCTGAAGATAGAACACAGGGCCTCAAGCACACTAGGCAAGCATTGTACATCTGGCCTACACCTCCAGCATCCCACTGATGAATTCTAGGCAGGTGATCTACCACTGAGCCACACTGCAGTCCCTTGCTGGTGGGTTCTAGGTGCTCTAGCACTGAGCTATGCCCCAGCCCTTCTTATGTATTTCAGTAATCTCTGCATTACTTACAATACTTAATGCAATGCAAATGTGGTTGTCTTAGGCTTTCTGTTGCTGTGATAACCACCCTGACCAAAAGTGACTTGGGAAAGAAAGACTTTATTTCACTCACAGTTCTCTGTCACAGTCCATCACTGAGAGAAGTCAGAGCAGGAACCCAAGGCAGGAACCTGGAGGCAGAACTGAAGCAAAGGCCACGGAAGAACGCTGTTTGCTAATTTGCTCATCCTGCTTCCGTATAACACCCAGGACCATCAGTGAGGTGGTGGGAAGCACACACTGTGAGCTGGTCCCTCCCAGATCAATCATCAATCAAGAAAATAGACCACAGACTTGCCCACAGGCCAGTCTTGGTGGGAGCACTTTCCCTATTGACTTTTCCTCTTCCGAAAAGACTCCACCTTGTGTCCAGTTGACTTAAAACTAACAAGCATAGTGATGGAAATTGTTATACAATATTGCTTAAGGAACAAAAACAATTTGAAAGTCTAAATATCTTCAATATAGATACCATTTTATTTGCCTATGTTTGACCTGCCAATGGTTAAATACTTACACGCTTATACTTTCCTTAGAGAGAGAGAGAGAGAGAGAGAGAGAGAGAGAGAGAGAGAGAGAGAGTATCATATACAAACCACTGGTCAATATTAGTATACTACTAATCCTTTTTGTTGATTTCTGTTTGTTTTAGCTTTTTGAGAGCTTCAGTATGTCATGCAGGCTGCTCTCACACTGCTCCTCCTGCCTCAGCCTCCTGAGGGCTGGGATTACTGGGGTGAACCATACAGTCAGATTTGTAATATTGAGTTAATCAAAGCAAAACAAATTCTTTTTGAGAGTAAAAGCAGAGAGAGACAACAGAATTTCTATGGATGGGCAGACAGATGATTTATTGATAGTTAATTGCTATATAGAGTGATTGATTGATAGTGATGGAAGATACGCTGGCAGGTAGGTGGTGAGTAGAGGGACAGGTGCAATTCAGACGATGACTATCTATCTAAAATAGGTTGTAAGGAAGTCCTCAGGTGTTGGATTTTTCAAAACTGAACTCAGCCATCCCTGCTCCCCTAAATGAGGATGTGGACAAAGGAAAGGGAAAGGGGGCAGTTGTTTTGATGCCCACAGACCATCACACTACATAATCCAGCTTTGGGCAGAAACAGCATTGGCAAAGTTGAGGTTCATGTAGGGTCAGCTACCTACATGAACAATACTTTTTGGAGAGAAGAGGCCCCACTATGGACCTTCCCCCATGCCCATGCATGATGAACATCTGAGACCAGAAAAGTATGCCCACCAGACAGTGAGTCCATGCATCTGCAAAAGGTCGGAGGTCAAGGGCACAACAGACCCTGAGGCAGCACCAGAGCTCACTGTGGCTGCTTTCTGCTGCTCTGGCCAGCAGGGAATTGTGGCCATCTCTGTGCTCTGGCACCATGGCACTATGGGCCCTCCAGCACCTTTTCAGCAACCTCAAACAATCCATCATTAGACATTTCTGGGAACAAGTTCAGCATCCTCTAAAGGTGGCTGGGGAACCCGTTGCTGGCCCTGCCCCCAATCACAAAGGTGGGTAGAAACCCAAAGGACTATTTTTGCACTTAATTTCCATTGATTACAAAAACTGTAACTGCAGAGATGTTGACACGATGAAGCCATTGCGGTCTATTGTGCAATTATTTCTTTGCTAGTTCATGACGGCTCAATTGGAGGCATCATGGACTATTATGCAATGACATCTTTGCCGAGTTGTTTTTTTTAACTTGTTTCCCTCTTTTCCTTCAATTCCTTTCCTTCTTCTTTCCTCCTTTAAAAAGAAAGAAGGGAATTTTTCATTTGCAGATCATTGACTTTTTAATGTCAGATTATTTACTCGATAGTCAATAACGATGCCTTTGGATTCATTATGGGCTATGGTGTAAATAGCTAATTGCATTAATTACAGCCTTTTAACAAATGTTTAGTTTGCAGCTCCTCATATCCACGGACTGTGTAATTGCTGCTCGCAGGGGCTAACGGGCAGGCTCAGCCCTGAGTGTCTGCTGGGTGACAGGGAGGGGTGTGATGCCTTTGTTCCAGTGGGACCAAGCCAAACTCACGCACCACCACTGTGTGTGGTGGGGGGACAGGTGTGTACCTCTGTCGATTATCTCACTTTATATTCATAAGGAGGAGGAGACATGCTTCCCAGGCAACTGAATATTTTTGCTTGAAAGAAAACTTAATGTTAATTCAAAAGGAGGAAAAGCATGACTGGGGAGATTGACAGTGTGTCTGGTGATGCCTTTACCTCTATGCATTTCTACCTCATGATCTAGGGGATGGATTCAATCCTGGTGAACACAGAACAAAGTTTTCCAGGGCCAGAGGACATACCCATGAGATGCACCGTCTCCTTGTGAAAAGAGGCTTCATATTTAGAAGCCATCCTTCTCATGGGTATAGGGATCATTTTGGAAGGTATCTTCATACCTTACATGCACATCAGAGGTAAACTGAGACACAATTTGGCCAACAGCTACACAGAGTCAGTCGAAGTTCCTCTGTGTCCAGGCAAATGGCATCTTGCCTGGAGGATTATTCTTCATCTTGGCACTGTTCTTCTCTGTAAGCACTCTGACTCACCTGTTTTCTGGGCCCAGACTTACCAAGGCATCTTTCTCCATGGTCTCTTGCTGATCCCTCCTCCTTTTTATTTGTCATACTTTTACCCAGCTTCCCTCTACCATTCACTGCTTGAGCTAGACAGCCTTTCTGGCTGGGACAGATTGCTTTAAACATTAAGGTATCAGAGTATATGTAGAATCAGAGAAAGGAACCTAAGGTTACCATTTAAAGATGCCATGAAAGTTTAGTCAGACCAAGGCTTTGTATCTTGGGTAATGGGGAAAATGCAACCCTGCCCTATATCAACGTCCCCTACAACTATAGCTTACTCTGCAGTGATCCCAGTTCATGTGTGAAATTCTTGTCATCCATCACTCTTGCTCAGTAAGGTGTCTACAAAAGAATAACATAAACCCTTTAATCCAAAGGCTCATGGCTCCATCAAGCAAACCTAGCCTACTACCTGTGACTCATGAGGACAAGGGCTTTGAAGGAGAGCCTTCCCTAAACCAGGCTAACCTCTGTGTTCTACATACTTACCCTCATACTCAGATGAGTGCAGCTCTCACCTCTCATCAGAGAAGCTTCTCTTTGCAACAGACTGAGACCATCACAGAAAGTCACAACTGTTCCCAATGCAGAGAACAACTGACCATGCCCAACCCACTGGCTACATCTACAGCACAACCCCTCCACCTAAGGCTCAGGGAACAGTATGGAAGAGTGGAAAGAACTCCCTGAGGACCAGGGAGTCTGCTGTGACTTTGTGCCTTCTAGACATGGCAGGGAAACCACACCCATGAAATCTCAGCAGTATAGCTGCCCAAACAAGACCCAAAAAAATGATGCACTTTGACATCCCAGCATGGATGGGGAAATTCATGAAGACCCACACCAGATAAAGAGGCACAGGCAATGAATGGTTCCTGAGAGAGGTAAGTCAATCTTTTCTAGGGATGATGTTTGTGATAGGCTATCCCATCCCAAAAGGTCAATCCCAAACACATATATACATATGATCAATACTAAATGGATTCAGCAGGTTGTATCTATAAATTTTAAACTATATATGTAACAATAATAATTAAAGAATAAGAGACCATTAGCTTGAGAAGGAGTTGGGGTGGGAGTAACACAGGAGGAGTTGGGGGGCGGGAATGATGTAAATACAAATGATATAATACTCATACATTAAATTCTCAAAAATTAAGTGAAATATATAAAAAAAGAAAATACTTTTACATTAAATTCAGGAAATGTTAAACAGAAATATTGATAAGAAACTCTGTATTTAGAAAGGAAATAGTTTCTCTGGTAGAAAAATCATTTAAAAATAATGTGAATCAGAAAATAGTATGGTTTACACTTTAAAACAAAAGAAAACATTGTAGTGGTCACAAAATTGAGCATATGTCTTCTAGAAGGCTCCCTGGCCTAGATGCTACAGGAAGTAATTCCATAACTACACTTCCTGACTGCTCTTCCAGAGAGGCCTGAGGTTCCCAACACCCACATGGTGGCTCACAACTGTCTGTAACTCCAGTTCCAGAGACTCTGACTCCCTCTTCTGGCCTGTGTAGGTACTGTATGCATATAGTGCATACACACACACACACACACACACACACACACACACACACACACACAACCACACACACATGCACACACACATGCACATGCACACATGCATGCAGAAGCAAGCAAAACCTCATACATATAAAATAAATAAATCTTTTAAAAATAAATGTTGCTGAAGGTTTTTGCTCTTTTTTTGGGGTGGGCCGCCACCCAGCCCCCAAATAAATCACACATGGAGGCTTATTCTTAATAATGAATGCCTGGCCTTAGCTTGGCTGGTTTCTTGCCAGCTTTCCTTAACTTTAAATTATCTCATCTACCTTTGGCCTCTGGACTTTTCCCGTTCTCTTACTTCTGTAAATCTTACTCTTTCTCTGTGGCTTGCTGTGTAGCTGGGTGGCTGGCCTCTGGAGTCCTCCTCCTCTGGCTGCTAGATCTCCCCTCCTCCAGTTTTCTCCTTTGATATATACTCTCTGCCTGCCAGCCCCACCTATCCTTTCTCCTGCCTTGCTATTGGCCAGTTCTTTATTAGACCATCAGGTGTTTTACACAGGCACAGTAACACAGCTTCACAGAGTTAAACAAATGCAGCATAAACAAAAGTAACACACCCTAAAATAATATTCCACTACAAATAAATACATAAATAAAAGTGGATATGGAGGGCTGGTACACAAAGCTACCTCCAATTTCTATATTATATCTAAAGATCAGTGGGTGAATCCTTCCAAATCCCTTATTCTTTAAACTTTAAAGTCAGAAATACAAAGGTGTGGGGGAGTTAGCCTTCAATGACAAGAGATTTTTAATTGCCCAGAAAGCCTGTTCTTAAGAACTCTAGGAGTTAGCTACCTCTGGGGATATAGAAAAGGTGCCTCAAATATTCTCCAATGGGAGACATGTGGCCTGGCTTTGTCTGTTTTCTGCTACTATAACAAAATACCCAGGCCGGGCGGTGGTGGCGCACGCCTTTAATCCCAGCACTCGGGAGGCAGAGCCAGGCGGATCTCTGTGAGTTCGAGGCCAGCCTGGGCTACCAAGTGAGTTCCAGGAAAAGGCGCAAAGCTACACAGAGAAACCCTGTCTCGAAAAACAAACAAACAAAAAAAAAACCAAAATACCCAAGACTTCATTTACAAAAGAAAATAATGGTCTATTTGGTCCATAGTCTGGAGGCTGAGAAGTCCAGTCCTTGAGCAGGGTGACTTGCATGAGCTTGGCATCTGGTCAGGGTCTGTTTGCTGCATACTAACATGATAGACAGCATCATTAGGTGAGTCAGAGCAATTGGCCACCTCAAGTCTCTCTTGTCAGAAGGCCACAAAAGCCATCATGAGAATTCAAATTTTTTTTACTTCATCTAATTCTTATTTCCTCCCCAAAGCCCAACCCTAATACTACTGACCTGTTAACTTTGGGAATGCATTTCCAACACATGAATTCCAGGTGTGGGGCACTCAAATTGTCACACAGGGCCTGGATGGCCCAAGAAGAAGCAGAATCCTTCCAATTACCCCATGGTGCCATTGAAGCCCAGTCCTCAAGCCCTTTCAGTCCTTGCACTGGGAACTTATACTCAGTGGACTGATAAAATGACACCTAGATTTCCACAGCCCTCCCACCACACACATCCATGATGCCTTCATCTTCTATCTGATAACTTTTCAAATATCAATAGTTGGTAATTACCTAAATCAATTTGAAGGGCAGGAGAAAATGAATGTGTTCAAGCCAGGGGATGCAAAAGAAAATATGTTTAAATGATGTGAAGATGAGTATTGTTCAACTGAACAAGAACTTGAACTCACAACACAGCAGGAGCTTTGCATGTTGGATTTTGTTAGTTAGTTTGTTTGTTTGTTTTTTACACGAGGGGCGAATGACAGATGTAGTGGTTTGCATGAGAATGGCCCCATACATGTGAACACTTGGTCCCCAGATTGTGGAGCTATTTGGGAAGAACTATGACATGTTGTCCTTGTTGGAGGAGGTGTGTCACTGGGGTTGGACCCTGAGGTTCCAAAGCCCATTTCAGGCAAAGTTAGTTAGTGCAATTAATGCAATCTCCTCTCTCTCTCTCTCTCTCTCTCTCTCTCTCTCTCTCTCTCTCTCTCTCTCTTTCTCTCTCTCTCTCTCCCTCCTCCCCTCCCTCCCTCTCTCTCTCTCTCTTTTCTCCTTCCCCCTTTCTGGCTTTTCTCTCAATGTATAAGCTCTCAGCTACTGCTTCAACACTCTGCCTGCTTGCCTGCTGCCACGCTTCTTGCGTCATGGTCATGGACTCTAACCCTCTGGAATCAGGAGCCCCCAGTTAAATGCTTTCTGTTTTAGGTTCCCTTGGTCATGGTGTCTCTTCACAGCAATAGAACAGCGACCGAGACAGTGGAGCTTTCATACATGGCAGCATTAGGCTCTGGCCTCTATCCAGGTCAGATACTCCCATTACAGCTGGGAGGTCTGGAGAGGAGAGACAAAGAGGTGGATGCTTGCATCTGGAAAACCACAGTGATTTTCAGAGTCTTGTTGCAAGGGTCAAGAGCAAAGGTTGAGGTGATTTAAGTCACAAACTGGCTTTGCCAAGAGCATCCTCTGGAGGTCACCAAGAATTGAGTGCAGGAGTGAATTGGGTATCAGAGCCCAAACAGGCTGAGTTACTCAGGTCTGAACTTCTCTCAGTCTTGCTTTTCCTCCATCTCTCTGGCAGGGAGGGCACCATTGCTCCCCAACAACCCCAGGTGTCCATGGCCAGACAGAACAGACATCGTTCCCCAACTCTCAAATTCAAACTTTAAACTTGTGAAAATGTGACCCCCAGCCCCATCCATGCACCAGGCCATCATGGGAAATTACGTGGTAGGTGGAGTTGCCGCAGAGCCTCGCAGGAGAGAGGCGGGGGAGGAGCACTGGTGTGGGTAGTGCTGTTAGCCCTGAGGTCACTGTCAGCTTGCATTATCCAGGGCTGTGGCTTAGCTAGGAAGAGCCTAAACTGTGCTTTCAGAGACAGAGTCTCACTATGTAGCTCGGGCCAGCCTCAAACCTACAGTCTCCTTGCTTCCACCTCCCCAGTGTACCACCACACAGGACACTGAGGGGATTTAATTGGTACACTTTGTGACACTAATTGAAGCCAGCGACTGAACAATTGAACCTAACTGGGAAGGTGCAGTGATGGCCTGTGGTGTGACAAGAAGCAGTTTCAGAAGAAGGGTTCCAGGGGAATGAAATCCATCATTGCGAGGAGGAAGGCCAGGTGGCTGCAGCAGTGTGCAGCAGCTCTTTACTCTGTGACCACAGTCAGGAAGCAGAGAGTGGATACCAAGTGAGGCCAGGCATCGAAGCCTGCCTCCAGTGACCCCACAGCCTTCTGAAGCAGTGCTACCAGCTTGGGAACTAAGGGTCCAAATTCATGAATCTATGAGGAACCTTTCACATTCAAAACACAACAACATGCAAAGGAGTGTGAGTCACTTGGAACAATTTGCAGTGACCTGGTGTGGTGGTTCAAAAGAGTATGGGCCCTGTAGGTCCGTAGGGAGTAGCACTATTAGGAGACATGGTTTGGAGTAAGTGTGGCCTTGTTGGAGGAAGTGTGTCACTGGGAGTGGGCTTTGAGGTTTCAGATGCTCATGCCAGGCCCAGTGTCACTTTCTCTTCCTGCTGCCTGTGGATCTGGTTGTAGAACTCTCAGGTCCTTCTACAGTTCCGTGTCTGCCTGCATGCCACATGCTTCCTGTCATGATAACAATGGACTAAACCTATGAACTGCAAGTCAGCCCCAATAAACGTTTCCTTATAAAAGTTGCCGTGGTCGTGGTGTCTTCTCACCATTTTATTGCTATAAAACCCTAACTAAGACACCTGAGAAGAGGGAACTTCAGTTGAGGAATTGTCCATATCAGATTGGCCTGGGAGACACATTTGTGAGAGGTTGTCTAGATAGACGACTGATGTGGGAGGGCCCAGCCCACGACTGTAGGAACCATCACTAGACCAGTAGGCCTGAGCTCCATAAGAAGGCAGGCTGAGTTTAACCAGGGGATGAGGCAGTAAACAGTATCCTTTCACGGTGTCTGCTCTAGGTTCTTGCTTGAGCTCCTGCCCTGACCTCCCTCAAGGATCAACTGTGACCTGGAAAGTATAAAATAAAATAAGCCCTTCCCTCCCTGAATTGGTTTGGGTCATAATGTGTGTCAGAGCAACAGAAAAGTACCTAGAGCACACTCTGAAGAAGAAGTGAATATCTACAGGTTATTTGACAGCTCACATGGAGCTGTGCTGAGCAAGTTGATCCACCACCCATGGCTTCATGTCCTTTGATGTTTCCTTTATGTGTGTAATCTACACACACACAGAAACGCAAGAAAGTAGAAATCAGACTGTTTGGGAAGAGGAAAAGGACCAGTGAAAGTGGAAAGGAGAGAGCTAATGTTGGGGCAGGAGGGTTGTCTATAAATGGAGAACATTGTGCCCCAGATGGAAATGTCATACTAAACCCATTGTTTTGTGCAGTTCACGCATGCTAATAAAAAAGGAAATAGATAACTCTGACACTTGTGTGCCTTCCCCAAACCTGGTGCAGATATACACCATCAGGAAAACCAAAATCAAGAAAACACTATACCCTCAGCACAGGAGGGAGTAGCTGGGGTGCTTCTGTGACCCCTGGAATCATGCCAAGGCCAAGTAGAGCAGGGACTAGAACCCAGGGCTCGGATGTCCCCAGCCCTGCCTGCCCTCCCTGTGAACAGCATTCTGCAATGCCCACATGACGCATGGCTTCAATACCCAGAATATTTTCTCCCTAATTGGAGTAGGCAACAATTATTTCCCAGCAGGCGGGGTATTCAGATGTGAAGCAGAAATGAGTGTGTTTTATGCATGGAAAGGGAAGCCTCATGTGCATCCACACACTAAGACTAAACTATAGAGGAAAAAGAACTGCACCTTTTCCCTTTGAAACACTAAACTGAAAACAAAGGATACAGAAAAGTCAAATGAAAGTCCAAATTCTGTTCTCCAGTGGGGCGGGGGGAGTGCAGAATATTCAGGAAACTTTGAATGTAGATGATCCCGGAACAATTTAATAGGTAAGTGGTCCATGATTTTTCTTAACATACATCCTCATTAAAAAAGAGAGCAGGGGGAGACAGACGGGAGAGAGGAGAAAGAGGCTCAGAAATACCTTCGGAAAGCGATGGATCCGTTGCCATTTCTTTTACTTAATTTCGCAGGTATTCTCAGCAGGACCTGAATAAATTATGCTGACAATAACATAATATCCACGATAAATCATCAACATGATTTTACTGATATATTGCAGGAAATGTAAATAATAGCCAGGGACACTAATTGGCTTGATCTAGGGAACAAAGCTGTGACTGTGGGTCTACCAGTCCGAGCCTTTGTGTTTCTGTGGGATGGCTCTTTCTGTTGATTGGAAGGAAAACAGGCCTTTGTGTGCAAGGTCTTCTGCAGGAGCATGGGTCTGAGGGAAGGAGCCTGGAGTCAGGTACTTCCAGAGTCCCAGGGGGCTGCTAAAACTTAGCCCAATTCCACTGATACTCTGTGATCCCTACCCCCACCCAAAGAAGTATCAAGGTTCAGTGAAGGAAAAGCTCCCCCCAGTCTGTTCGGTCCTTAATTCTTCCCAAACATTCTTCTGACTCATTGTAAATTTTATTTTTTGCTTTGATAATGATTTGACTACAACTCATCTGACCAGAAACATAAGCTGCTCCTATGTGCTTCCTATTTTCAAAGTACCTTGTTAGCATTCATCATATGTTTGTGGAGATTAAAAATATTTTTCTTTCATTTTCCCCCAAAACAAACCCCTCTGCTTTCTGACAGGGTCGAGCTTCCTGCTGTACCAGAGTGTCTTGGAAAGAAGTAACCTGGGGTCCCCTGAGCTTACCCATTTATTTACTAGAATGCCGAATCAGGGTCAAGGTCCTGGAGAGAACTGCTTCCCATGCCCAGAGTTTTGCATTCTCATAGAAGTGGGAAAATAATGAAGAAAAAATTAGAGACAAACAATTTTTGTTACAATATAGAACACTTGGAGAGAGTGATGGGGATCAGAGGTGGGAGAGGAGGTGACATTCGAGTTGAGGTCTGAGGGGGCAGAAAGAGCTTAACTGCAAATAGCAAAGCAAAGTATGTTCTGGACAGAAGGACAGTATGTTCAAAGGCCCTGGGGTTAGAGTGGTCTGCTAGGGAGAAGCAGGGAGAGAGGAAGACAGGCACCCAGGAAGATGGGGGCTGCGAAGTGGTTTTCAGTCAGACAAAGCTCCATTGCAGTAGAGAAAAGGGAAGATTTCCATCACATCCTGGGTCCTGGCCTAACTTCCACTCCCATAACTCACATGACCATCCCTGAGACGGGCTCTGAGTTCTGAGCCATGCCATCTCTTAGTCCCTTGTCTTGGACCCACTTCCTGTTCTCTCTCTCTCCCTCTCTCCCTCCCTTCCTCCCTCTCCCCCTCACTCTCCCCCCTTCTCTATCCCTGCTTCCTATGTGCAAATAACATGTGGTACCTCTGCGGTCCGATGGCCAGCCTGGCCTCCTGCTGCTCCTGCTCCGTGCCTTCCTCTCCACCATAAACCCTTTTTTCTCCATGGAATATTTTCTCACAGCGACAGAGAAGAACTAACATGAGTGGATCCTTGTAATTGTATGCCTCAGCCCCCATTCTGAAAACAAGTTTGACGTTGATAAATCAGAAGAGTGGCCCAGTTCTCCTGTACATGACACACCAGTGGTTCCCTCCTGGCAGACCGACCATTCCTGTGCCTGTGGGTAGTGAACTTGAAGTGACTCACACTGTTCCTTTCCATCCATCGCTGGGCACCACACCCTCACCTGCTCTGCCAGACTCCTTTGTGGTCTGAATGTGAAAAGTCCCCCACAGGTTCATGTGTTGAACCCTTGGATTCCAGCTGTGTATGCTACCTTGGAAGGTTCTGAAACTTTGGGAGGTCAGGTCTAAATGGAAGGAGAAGTTCAGTGGGGGGTGCTTGGAAGGTTATGGCTGACTCCTGTCTTGCTGTTTGCTATTTATCACAAGAACAACCTCCCTTACACTCTCCTCCACACACTCCACAATGCTTTACCTAATCATACAAGGCCTAGTAACCATGAGCTAAAAAAGAGATTTTCAACCTGTGGCTTGTGACCCCTTTGGAGGTCACATATCAGATATCCTGCATATTGAATATTTACATTACAATTCATAACAGTAGCAAAATTAAAGTTATGAAGTAGCAACAAAAATGATTTTATGGTTGAGGGTCACCACAACATGAAGAACTGTAATAAAGGGTCACAGCATTAGGAAGGTTGAGAACCACTGGTCTAGAGCCTCTGAAATCATAAGCAAATCTTAAAAACCCTCTCCTTAGTTCCCCTGTACATGTACTTTAGGATGATGATAATACAGGTAGCCAGTCTTCTGGATCATGTGACCTGGAGGCGGGGCTCTGCTCCCTTCTTACCTGTCAACATTTACGACCTTGTTTCTTATGGTGCTGTTGTGTTGAACTTACCTCTTCCATCTGAAGAATGGGCTACCTCAAGACAGGTACCAGCAAGATCCCAAGAACAGGCTCCCAGCAGGAAAGAGTAGAATGTGAGTGAGACAGGAAATACAAGGCCATTGGCCAGAGAGACCTTCTGGCTGCAGGTGTGTTAACTGGGCAAGAGGCCTTCCTCCGGGTTCAAGAAGTGTCCTGGGAAGGGCCCAGCCTCTCCAGCCCCTCTTCCTTTGCTGGGAAGACAGGGCTGACACCTGCTGAGCTGTGTGCACAATATCAGTGGTTTGTGGAGGTCAAGGGCAGGGAAAGGTGAACCTGCATCCTGTTCTCTGCAGCTACACCTTCATGTAACTGAGGGCTCTCAGGACAGGCATCTCCTTGAGCCTGTAGGCTTCTTTAGAACACATTGTTCTGTCTGGGGACTGGACTGGACAGCCCTCCATGACGCTGGGCCTGAGTGATACTTCCAGGGCCTGAGCCTAGGATGCAGATAGAAAGGCATCCAGACAAGACCCCTGCCAATCATAGGCTGGGAGGCTGCTTCTAACCACACACAGGCCTGGCCTGATGCCTTTATTCATAGTCAGTGGCAGTTAGCTGCTCTAGGACCATGACAATGTAACAGGTACAGGTCCTGACACAGGAAATGGGGTTATTAGTATGTTTCCTAGAGAGCCTCATTAAGTGACTCGTAACTGAGCAACCCTCTTCATGGATGCCCTGAAGGATACAGGGGTACTCCTAACTCTTTCCAATGAGCATTCAACCCTTGTTTCTTCCTAGAGATGGCTTGGACAATGGCCAGTCCCCACAGAGAAAGCACCATGCATCCAACCAACAGCTAAATAAGAGTAGCTCTGTATATCCAAACCTTTACAGATGGACACTTGTGGCCATGCAGAGGAACTGCAGGTCTTAGCAACTGCTCTTATTTTTGGTTTATCAGCCACCCTCTGCAACAGGACCACATATCCAGGGCTTTATCTGCACAGATCACCAAGGCAGAGCTGGGGCCGTGAGCTAATCAGACACAAGGACTCCTCTACAGACATGGAGGAAGCTGACTTGCAGCAGGAGAAGGGTTAAGCCAAAAGGCAACATTGCAAGATGCAGGTAGGAAGGTCCTGGTAGGAGCAGGATGGGGAAGAGGAACTTGGGTAAGTGAGAGCAATATTTTTTAATGGGATCTCAAAGGCTTTCTTCCCAATGGAAAGGTGCATGTGTGTGGTTAAACATCAGAAGATGATTATTTTATTAACTGTAATGCTAAAAACATCCCTCAGCAAGGTATGTTGGTAGACACCTATGATCCCAGTACTTGGGAAGCAGGAAGATCATGAGTCCAAAGCTAGTCAATAGAAATAGCGCTCCCTTCTCTCTCTCTCTCTCTCTCTCTCTCTCTCTCTCTCTCTCTCTCTCTCTCTGTCTATCTGTCCCTCTGTCTGTCTCTCCCTCCCTCAACCCCCCCCCACACATATAAATATCGACATGAAAAAAGTAAATCTAACCATACAGTAGATTGCCAGGTGAGGAACAGGATGCAGGTTCACCTTTCCCTGCCCTTGACCTCCACAAACCACTGATGTTGTGCACACGGCTCAGCAGACAATGAAGAGGGACTCAACAAGATGAAAGAAGAGGGTGGGCAGCATGGGCATTCCCTAGGTTTGCTTTTCAAAACAATGTCTTTGTGTGTGAGAGAGAGGGTGTGGTGGATATGCACGTGGAGGGTGGCATATGTACCACTGTGAGCACATGGAAGCCAGAGAAGGGCATCAAGTGTCCCACCCTATCATGCTTGGTCTTACTCCACCACATCCCCAGCCTCCAGCTTGATATTTCATCTCTCATGTACTAGCACTAGGATTCAGCCAAACCTGCAATCCAGAACTGCCAATAAACACACACACACACACACACACACACACACACACACACACACACACACACACGGTCCAAGGAAAAGTCCAACAAAGACCCAGTGGGAAGTGCCAACTCTGCCCCACAGCTGCAGCTCGGGACAGCGGTCTAATCTAAAGACAGCCATGACAGCATCAAAGCACAGTGACCCAACTTCTGGTGTACAAGGAAGGTCCTGAAAAGCCTCAACTGCCCCCATGACAGCAGCAAAGCCCTGGGACTTCCCAGCCCTCCACCCCAGGCACTAGTGGACAGTCTAAACTGCAATTAACAGCAGTCACAGAAGAGCCCCGTGCCTCCCTGACTTCTGTGCAGGAGCCCACGGAGACCCGACCATCAGAATCTGCCTCTCTTCCACAGTAGATGGCATGGTGCCCCCAGGCACCCCCAAGAAGCTCCTTCTGTTTTCACAGATGAAGCCATCAAAGATTGATCAGGAGCCCCAGCATCACAAGCTTGAGCAGCATTTCAAGAGTGGAAAACTCTGAAGTCCACAAATATGGGTCAAATACTGTACCTGTCAGCATGGAAGATTGGCAGGAGGACCACAGTCTCCTACCCTAGGAGCTCCTAAAAGCCAGCGCAATTCCCACCAAGGATCTGGAAGATCATATTTCCAGTGAACAATGATCAGCTAATGGCAGTACTGAGAAGAATCAGACACTGAGTATATCTGATAAAGATTTTAAGTTGCCCATCACCAAAAATGTTTCAACAAGCACCCGACATTCTCCCTAGACAAGTTAGCAAAAAAAGAAAGAAAGAAGCAGAAGTTGTCAAATTAAAAAAAAAAAAAAAAGGACATCATAGAAATGAAAACTACAATAACCAAAATGGAAAGCTCCACCCATGTCAGTGGTGAGCTGGGGGCGGCAAAGTGAACTCAGAAGTCAGATCAAAGGAATCTGCTTCCTCCAAACTAGCGCATAATAAACAAAAACTGAAAATTGTTTACAAAAATTTTTTGTTGTTGGTTTTGGAGACAGGGTTTCTCCCAGGCTGTCCTGGAACTCTCTCTATAGACCAGGCTGACCTTGAGATCCGCCAGGCTCTGCCTCCCATGTGCTGGGATTAAAGGCGTGGGCTACCACTCACTGGAGAGATGGCTTAGCTGTTAAAGGTTAGGCTCACAACCAAAACCAAACTTTCAGATTCCTGAAGCTGAGTAACATTCTCTTCATTACAC
Organism: Peromyscus californicus insignis; assembly: GCF_007827085.1. Taxonomy (NCBI): domain Eukaryota; kingdom Metazoa; phylum Chordata; class Mammalia; order Rodentia; family Cricetidae; genus Peromyscus; species Peromyscus californicus. The sequence continues at coordinate 157,652,539 of NW_026294562.1, forward strand.
CAAGATGCATCGTGATAAAAATACAAAAGTCCTTGGTGGACAATGGTTAATTCACTTTCAACTTGATGGGAACCATGGTCAGGCAGCTGTTCTTTTTCTTACTTTCAATATAGTACTCATTACTGACATGAGCTGCTCAGGTCTTCATCGTATAATGAGTTTTCTGTTAGGTGGTTCTGCCCAATGGCAGGCTAATGGTAGTGTTCTGAGTATGCTTAGGTTAAAATACTTTAAACTGTATTGGGGGCAGGGCTGGAGAGATGGCTCAGTGGTTAAGAGTACTGGCTGCTTTTCAAGAGGACCCAGTTTAATTCCTAGCACACACGTGGCTAACAACCCTCTGTGATTCCAGTTCTAGGGAATCTGATGCCCGCTTCTGCCCTCCAAGACTACCAGATATGTTCATGGTGCACAGACATACATGCATAAACATGTAAAAAAAAAAGATAAATAAGATGTATTGTTGACATGTTTTCAACTTAAAGTGGGCATATCAAGACCCATCGTAGGCAGAGATGCATCCACATAAAAACTGGAATAGCCAAGCAACAGTGACAACCAGAGAGAAGCCACGTGGGCTGTGGTCTAGATTTTAAACATCCTTGGTCCCCAGCTGCTCCTTTCCACATTGTGTCCTGGCTGCTTTGAGGTAAGCAACCTGCTCTGTCATGTACTCCCACTGTGGTAATCTCCTGCCCACAGGGCCCAAAGCAATACAGCCAATTCCATGTAGACTGAAATCTACAAAACAGCAAGCCAAAGCCAAATAAACTTTTCCTCTTTTTAAAGGGACTGTATCAGGTATTTTGTTACAGTCATGGAAGTCTATGGGGCTTTCATTGGAAGCTGCAGAGGCCAGAAAACAGTGGTTCGATATTTTCAAGTGCTCAGAGAAAGGCATTGTCAACCCTAACCTTTTGTATGACATAATGAAAGAGACAGATTTGTTTTTTCCCTCACTGTTTTTGTTTTATTTATTTTGGTTTTGGTTTGTTTGATGGTGTTTGTGTTACTGTGCTGGCAATCAAACCCAGAGCCCAGCACTTGCCAGGCAAGTAGCCTCCTAGTGAGCTTTATCCCCAGATTTAATACTTATTTTAATTTAATTGTGTATACGCATGTGCATCTGTGGGGGGGTACTTCTCTGCGAGTGCAGGTGTCTGAGGAGACCAGAGCCATTGGCTCCCTTGGAGCAGGAGTTATAGGTGAGTGTGAGCCACTAGACGTGGATTCTGAGAACCAAACTCAGGTCTTCTGCAAGAGCTGTACTTGCTCTTAACTGCTGAGCCATCTTTCCAGTCCCACCTAAAGACACTTTTGGACATACAGAAAGTAAGATAATTTATATATTATAGAATAGGTAAAATGTTTCTCCAACTAGAAAGAAAGAGGTAACAAAAGGAGAATTCAAAGGAAGTAAAAACAATAGAAAGAGTTAAAAAGAACTAGAAATGAGCATTACTTAAGTCCTTCCATTTCTTCACGGCGAAAGTAAAAGTCATAACGTGTTTGATATGGTAACTAACATACATATGTGCGTAGTATCTTTTTTATTAAATACTTAAGTAATTAATTTTCCCAACCTGATCACATTTCCCCTTCCATCTCTCATCTCCTCCAAGTCCCTCCCCTCAACCTCCCCCATCTACTCCTCCTCCTTTCTCTTCAGAAAAAGGCAGGTCTCCCGTGGATATCAGCCAGCCTGGCATATCAAGTTGTGGTAAGACTAGGCACCTCCTCTCTTATTAAGGCTGGACGAGGTAACCCAGTAGGAGGAAAGGGTCCCAAAAGCAGGTAACAGAGTCAGAGACAGCCCTTGCTCTCACTGTTAGGAGCTCTACAAGAATACCAAGCCACACACCTGTATCATATGTGCAAAGGGCTTAGGTCAGTCCCATGCAAGTTCTCCAGGTCAGTTGATTCTGTGGGTTTTCTTTTGGTGTCCTTGGCCTCTCTGGCTCCCATACTCCTTCCTCCCCTCTTCCACAGGATTCCCCGAGGTCCCCCTAATGTTTGACTGTGGGTCTCTGCATCTGTTTTCACCAGTTGCTGGGTGAAGCCTCTCTGATGGCAATTGGACTAGGTACCAATCTATGAGTATAACAGAATACCATTAGAAATCATTTCATTGAGGGTTTTTTGGTTTGTTTTCATTTTGTTTTGCTTTTTGTCAATCATGTTTGGTTCTATCCTAGATCTCTGGGCTATCCAGCTTCCAGATCCTGGCCCTCTAGGCAGTGTCAAGGATGGGCTCCCCTTCATATGTTCTCAAGCTGGACCAGTCATTGGTTGGCCACTCCCATAATTTCTACACCATCTTTACCCCCAGCATATCTTGTAGGCAGGGCAAATTGTAGGTCAAAGTTTATGTGGCTGGGTTGGGGTCCCAATTCCTTCCTTGTTCCAGGAGATGGCCAGTTTAGGCTCCATATCTCCCATTGCTAGGAATCTTATCTAGGGGTCATCCTCATAGATTTCTGGGAGTTTCCATTGCACTAGACTTCTGGCTCATCCCAGAGATGCCATTCCAGTCATCTTTTCCAGTACTCTCTTCCTCCATCCTCACCCCAAGCTGATCCCTCCTGTTCCCATGCCCATCCACCTCCATCCAGGCCCCTCCCCCAACCACCTGTGATGTCTATTAAATTTCCCATTCACAGTGAAATTCATGTGCTCCCCATGAGTTCACCTTGTTACTTAGCTTCTTTGGGTCTGTGGATTGAATGTATGCTTATGCTTTATTTTACAACTAATATCCACCTATAAGTGAGTACATACCATGTTCGTCTTTCTGGGTCTGGGTTACCTCACTTGGGATGATCTTTTCTAGTTCCACCCATTCTCTAGCAAATTTCATGATGTCATTGTTCTTTATCTTTATTCAGCTGATGGACATCTAGGATGTTTCCAGTTTCTGGCTATTATGAATAAAGCTGCTATAAACATAGTTGAGCAAGTGTCCTTGTGGTATGGTAGAGTGTTCTTTGGATAGATGCTCAGGAGCTGTATAGCTGGTTCTTGAGGTAGATTGATTCCCAGTTTTCTGAGAAACCACCACACTGACTTGCAAAGTGGCTGTACAAGTTTGCACTCCCATCAGCAACAGAGGAGTGTTCCCCTTACTCCACATTCTCTCCAACATGAGCTATCACATGTGGTTTTGATCTTAGCCATTCTGACAGATGTCAGATAGAATCTCAGAGTCATTTGATTTGCATTTCCCTGATGGCTCAGGTGGAACATTTTTTAAGTGCTTCTCAGGCATTTGAGATTCCTCTGTTTATAATTTTCTGTTTAGATCTGTACCCCATTTTTGGAGAAGATTATTTGGTCTGTTGATGTCTAGTTTCTTGAGTTTTTATATATTTTGTAAATCAGCCCTTTGTCAGATGTGGGTTTGGTGAGTGTCTTAGTTAGCTGTGAAGAGACACCATGACCATGGCAACTCTTATAAAGGAAAAACATTTAATTGGGGTGGCTTACATTTTCAGAGGTTTAGTACATTATCATCATGGTGGATGACATGAAGGCAGACATGGTGCTGGAGGAGGAGCTGAGACTCCTACATCTTAACCCACAGTCCACACGAAATGAACACTGGGTTTATCTTGAGCATAGGATACCTCAAAGCCCTCCCCAGCAGTGACACATTTCCTCCAACAAGGCCACACCTACTACAACAAAATCACACCTCATCATAGTACTATTCCCAATGAGCTTATGGGGTGGGGGGAAAATTACATCCAAACTACCATAGTGAATACTTTTCCCATTCTGTAGGCTGCCAATTTTGTACTATTGACAGTGTCCTTTTCCTTACAGAAGTTTTTCAGTTTCATGAGGCCCCATTCGTTAATTATTGATCTTAGTGCCTTGCTATTGGTGGTCTATTCAGGAAGTTGTCTCCTGTGCCAATGTGTTCAAGGCTGTTCCCCACTTTCTCTTCTATCAGGTTCAGTATAACTAGATTTATGTTGAAGTCTTTGATCCACTTTGACTTGAGTTTTGTTCAGAGTGATAGATAGGGACACATTTGCATTCTTCTACATGTTGACACCCAGTTATCCCAGCACTATTTGTTGAAGATGTTTTCTTTTTTCCATTGTATATTTTAGCTTCTTTAACAAGATCAGGTGTCTGGAGGTATGTGGATTTATACCTGCATCTTCAATTCAGTTCCATTGATTTTTATTACTATAGCTGTGTAGTACAGCTTGAAATCAGAAATGATAGTATTTCCAGAAGTTCTTTTATTGCACAGGATTGTTTCAGCTATCCTGGGTTTTTTTGGTTTTCCATATGAAGTTGAGTATTGTTCTTTCCAGGTCTGTGAAGAATTCTGTTGGTATTTTGATGGGAATTGCATTGAATCTGTAGATAGATTTTGACAAGATGGCCATTTTCATTATGTTAATCCTATTAACTCATGAGCAGGGAAGGTCTTTCCATCTTCTGATATCTTCTTCAAATTCTTTCCTCAAAGAATTGAAGTTTTTGCCAAACAAATCTTTCCTTAGTTTGGACAGAGTTACACCAAGATATTTTATATTATTTGTGGCTATTGTAAAGGGTGTCGTTACCCTAATTTCTTTCTCAACTCATTTATCATTTATATATAGGAGGGATCCTGATTTTTTTTTTTTTAGTTTATTTTGGGCCAGCCAATTTGTTGAAAGTGTTTATCATCTGGAGGAGTTCCTGGTAGAATTTTGGGGGTCACTTAATGTATACTATTGTATCATCTGCAAACAGTGAAAGTTTGACCTCTTCCTTTCCAATCTGTATCTTCCTGATCTCCTTTAGTTGTCCTGTTGCTCTAGCTAGAACTTGGAGTATTATATTGAATAGACATGGAGAAAGTAGATAGCCTTGTCTCATTCCTGATTTTAGTGGAATTGCTTTGATTTTTATCTCCATTTATTTTGATGTTGGCTATCAGCTTGCTGTATATTGCCTTTATTATTTTTAGGTATGTCTCTTGTATCCCTGATCTCTTCAAGACTTTTATCATGAAGGGATGTTGGATTTTGTCAAAGGCCTTTTCAGCATCTAACGAGATGATCATGTGTTTCTTTTTTTCTTTCAGTTTGTTTATATGATGGATTATATTGACAGATTTTCATATGTTGAACCACCCCTGCATCTCTGTGATGAAGCCTATTTGACCATGGTGGATAATCTTTTTGATGTGTTCATGGATTCGGTTTGGCAGTATTTTATTGAGTATTTTTGCATTAATGTTCATGAAGGAAACTGGTCTGTAATTCTCTTTCTTTGTTGCATCTTTGTGTAGTTTGGGTATCAGGGTAACTGTGACCTCATAAAATGAATTTGGCAATGTTCCTTTTGTTTCTATTTTGTGGGATAATTTGAGGAGTATTAGCTCTTCTTTGAAAGCCTGGTAGAATTATGTGCTAAAACCATCTGGCTCTGGGCTATTTTGGTTGAGAGACCTTTAATGGCCACTTCTATTTCCTTAGAGGTTATAGGTCTATTTAAATTGTTTATCTGGTCTTGATTTAACTTTGATAAGTGGTATCTATCAAAAAAATTGCCCATTTCTTTTTGATCTTTGGATTTCCTCAGTGTCTCTTGTTATATTCCCTTTTCATTTTTGATTTTGTTAATTTGGATATTCTCTCTCGGTCTTTTAGTTCTACAGATAAGGGTTTGTCTATGTTGTTGATTATCTCAAAGAACTAACTCTGTTTCATTGATTCTTTGTATTGTTCTCTTTGTTTCTTTTTTTTAATTCAGTCCTCAGTTTGATTATTTTCTGCTGTCTATTTCTCTTGAGTATGTCTGCTTCTTTTTGTTCTAGAGATTTCAGGAGTGTTGTTGCTAGTATGAGATCTCACTAATTTCTTTATGTAGGCACTTAGTGCTATGAACTTTCCTCTTAGCGCCACTTTCATTGTGTCCCATAAGTTTGGGTATGCTGTACATTCATTTTCACTGAATTCTAGGAAGTCTTTCATTTCTTTCTTTATTTCTTCCTTGACCCAATGATGATTCAATAGAGAGTTGTTCCATTTCCATGAGTTTGTAGGCTTTCTGTTGTTTCTGTTCTTGTGGAAATCCAGCTTTAATCCATGGTAGTCTGATATGGTACAGGGGGTTATTCTATTCTTTTTTTTATCTGTTGAGATTTGCTTTGTGTCCAAGTATATGGTCAGTTTTGGAAAATGTTCCATGAGGTTCTGAGAAGAAGGTATATTCTTTTATGTCTGGGTGAAATGTTCTGAAAATATCCATTAGGTCCATTTGAGTCATAACATCTCTTAGCCCAGCTCCATTATTTCTGTTTAGTTTTTGTCTGGATGACCTGTTCATTGATGAGAGTAGAGTATTGAAGTCTCCCACAATTAATGTGTGAGGTTTGGTGTGTGATTTAAACTTTAATAGTGTTTCTTTTATAAACTTAGTGCCCTTGCATTTGGAGCAGAGATGTTAAAAATCACAATGGCTTCTTGGTGGATTTTTCCTTTGATGAGTATGAAATGTCCTCCATCTCTTCTGATTAATTTTGGTTGGCAGTCTGTTTTCTTAGATATTAGGATAGCTACACCATCTTGCTTCTTAGGTTCATTTGCTTTGAAAATCTATTCCCAACCCTTTACTCTGAGGTAGTGTCTGTCTTTGATGTTGTGGTATGTTTCTCGTATGCAGCAGAAGGATGAATTCTGTTTTTGTATCCGTTCTGTTAGCCTGTGTCTTTTTTATAGGCAAATTTAGTCTATTGATACTGAGAGATATAAATAACCAATGATTGTTCATCCCTTCTTGGAGTTTTGCTGATATGAGATTCTCTATTGCCAGTGTGTTCATGGGTAGTTAACCTCTTTGGATTAGAGTTTTCCCTCTAGCACCTTCTGTCAGGCTGGATTTGGAGATGGATATTGTTTAAATTTGACTTTGTCATGAAATATCTTGTTTTCTCCATCTATGGTGGTTGAAAGTTTTGCTGGGTATAGTAGTCTGGGCTGGCATCCATGGTCTCTTAGAGTCTGCAAGACATCTGTCCATGCCCTTCTGGCTTTTAGAGTCTCCATCAAGAAGTCAGATGTAATTCTAGTATTTCTGCCTTTATATGTTACTTGGCCTTTTACCTTCACAGTTTTTAATATTCTTTCTTTGTTCTGTGTTTAGTGTTTTGATTATTATGTGGCATAATAACTTTTTTTCTGGTCCAATCTATTTGGTGTTCTGTAAGCTTCTAATACCTTTATAGTCATGTCCTTCTTTAGGTTATGAAAATTTTCTTTCTATGATTTTGTTAAATATATTTTCTGGACTTTGAGCTGGGATTTTTCTTCTTCTTCTATTCCTATTATTCTTATGTGTGGTCTTTTCATAGTGTCCCAGATTTCCTGGATGTTTCATGTTAGGAGTTTTTTTTTTAGATTTGATATTTTCTTTGACCAATGAATCTGTTTCTTCTATCATATCTTCCATGCCTGAGATTCTCTCTTCCATTTCTTGAATTCTGTTGGTGATGCTTGCATCTGTAGTTCCTGTTCACTTCCCCAGATTTTCCATTTCCAGGATTCCCCCCGTTTGTGTTTTCTTTATTGCTTCTATTTGCATTTTCAGGTCTTGAACAGCTTTCTTCATCTGCCCACCTTCCCTTGGCTTTCTTCACATTCCTTAAGGGATTTATCAATTTCCTGCTTGTATTTTCCTGATTTCTTTAAGTTTTTTTTCATTTTCTCTTTAGAGACCTCTATCATCTTCATAAAGTCATTTTTGAGGTCATTTTCTTGTGCTTTAGCTGTGCTGGATTGTTCAGGTCTTGCTGTTGTAGGATAGCTGGGTTCTGGTGTTGATGTATCACCCTTTCTGTTATTGATTGTGTTCTTACACTGGCATCTGGGTTTGGGATGATTACAGATCTAGGTGTTGATTCCTGAGTTTGTCTTTGTTGGATAGGTGTTTTGTTCCTTGGTTTCTGTTTTCTCTCTGGTCTCCTGGCCTAAGCAGCCAGGCGTTCTGGTAACAAGCAAGTCTTCAGGTTCAGTAGGGTGTCTCTGCTGGGGTTTTTGTGGCCCACAAGACCTCTGGGGTTTTGAGTGCCAATGTTGCCTCTGTGGTTCCAAGTATGGCCTCTGGGGTTCTAGGTACCTGCTTGGCCTCTGGGATTCCCAGTAAGGCATGGCCTCCAGTACAGCACAAGTTTTTGCCCAGTTTGTGGGGTGGGATTTGGGGCTCAGGGGAGGGGTTGCAGTTTGAGACTGTTGGGTGGGCTTTAGGGAGTGTTAGTAGGCAGAGGGCAATGACTTACCTAGGACCAACTGGCCTTTGGTTAGGTAGCTACTGTTGTGGAACTCAGGGGAAGGGGATGTTGGGGATGCTTTAAGGAGTGTTAGTGGGCAGTGGGCAATGTCTTTCCTTGGGTCCCTAGATCCAGCCTGGTCTCAAGTAAAGTAGAAACCTTCTGCCAAAGTTATAGGCTGGCATATGGAGTCCAGGGGAGGGGGTGCAGTCTGGGGTTGTTGGTGGGCTTTGGACAACGTTAGCAGTGGCAGGCAGTGTCTTACCTGGGGTCCCTAGAACCAGCCTGACCTCTGGTAAAGCAGCCAGAGTCATAGCATGTGTAATATCTAGAAGTGAATTTAAAAGATGGGTGAGGGCAAAGTAAAGTGTCTTGAAGGGAAGTTTGCAACCTAGAAAGTGAGTGTCTACATTTCTTTAAGTGTCAAAGCCAGGTGTGTGTCTCAAGATTTGTTATTACCATTAAAAAATACACAAAATGATTGCTTTAGACTCTCCTTCCTGTGACAAATACCTGGGAGAAACAACTTAAAGGAAGAAGGATTAATTTGGGTTCACAATTCAGGAGGTATGGACCCTTATTTCTGGGTTTCAGACAAAACAGAAGCACCATGGACAAAGGGAATGAAAGAGTATGTATACCCACTGCATGGCAAGCAGAAGCTGAGAGACAGGAGTGGGCCAGCATCTCCTCACCAAAGCATGCCTCCAGGGACCCACATTTTTCAGCCAGGTCATACCATCTACAGTTTCACCACTTCCCAATAGCCAGTCTACTCATCTGATCATGCCCTCATGGACACACCCAAAGGTGAGCTTTACTAACTTCCTAGACATCCAGTTGATTGTCAAGATGAACCATCACAATGAGATACTGAAAACATTATAAATAAATCAAAATAGAATTTTTAAAATTTTCCATTAAGGTACAGAAAAGCAAGAAACACACACACACACACACACACACACACACACACACACACACACACACAGGAAAGACAAACAAAAAGGAAAGACCCAAATGGTACAATAGAAAAAAACTTGGACTAAAATTCTTGAATGATTACATTAAATGTAAATGGTCTAAATATAAGTCAGCAGGTACAACTAAATGCTACCTACAAGAAACTTGCTTTAAATATGATGACTACTTAGGCTGAATATAAAAACATAGAGTAAAGATTCACAGAAAAGATATCCACTTTAAAAGGCCATTTCTACTTCTTCTGTTGAAAAGTGCCAACTTGTCTCATATGCCAACTTATAATTGAATTATTTTTATCATCTACACATGTTGTAATATCATACATGGTCTGGATAATAGTCTCTCATCAGACAAATAATTGCAAGGAAAAATTACAATCTACCATCTCATCCCAGTTACAATGGCTATTTTCTAAAAGACAAAAAAAATTACTAATTCTGAACTCTCACAAACTGTTGTTGACAGTGTAAATTGTGGATGACAACAGTGTGGAAATTTTAAAAAAGAAGAATAAGAAAGTAAAAAAGGAGCTCTTCAAAGAAAATGAAATCATCATAGCAAAGTTTCTCCACTCTTGTACTGTCCAGGATATGGTAACTCCTAGAGTGGGCAGGTCTTTTCATATTATTGATTATCCAATACAGAGTGGTAAGTCCTGAAACCATATGCACATAAACAACAAAAAAAGGCTTAAAAGGTTATATTTATACACTTATGTATAAATATACACTGAAATACATTTTGGTTGGTTTTTTGTTTGTTCATCTTTTGTTTGTTTGTTTGTTTGTTTTGTTTTTCAAGATGGGGTTTCTCTGTGAGTTCCCTGGCTATCCTGGAACTCACTCTGTAGATCAAGCTTTCCTGAAACTCAGAGGTCTGTCTGCCTCTGCCTCCCAGGTGCTGGAATTAAAGGTGTGTGCCACCACCACACAGCACATATATGATACATAACAATAACAATAAAATAAAAAGAGGCTATCAATCTGTGAGTGGGGGCATAGGAAGGAGTGGGGGAAAGAAATGGAAGGGAGAGAGTACAGTAATTCTGTGTTCATTGAAAATATATAAAAAAAATAAAAAGAGACTTCCAAACCAAGAGAGAGAGAGAGAGAGAGAGAGAGAGAGAGAGAGAGAGAGAGAGAGAGAGAGAAGGAAGGAAGGAAGGAAGGAAGGAAGGAAGGAAGGAAGGAAGGAAGGAAAGAAGGAAGCAGGAAGGAAGGAAGAAGAGGAAAAGAATGAAGGAAGGAAGGAAGGAAGATGGAAGGAAGGAAGGAAAATCCTCCACAAACATGCTTACAAGTCAATCTGATCTAGACAATTGTTTGCTCTCTTCCCAGGTGACTACAGATTGTGTCAGGTTTAGTTTCACTTCCTATTCAAGATTAGTTTCATTTCTGTTACTGTGAGAAAATACCCCACAAAAATCACCTCATGGAAGAAAGAGTGCATGTGAATTCACAATTCCAGGCTACAGTCTGTCATAGAAGGGAAGTCACTGTGACAGGAGGTTGAGAGAAATGGTCACATTATATGCACAATCACATGCTTATGCTCAGTTCACTTTCTCCACTCTCACAGAGTTGAGCTCTTGCATAAGTAATGGTGCCACCCATGATGGAGGGTGGACTTCCCCATCTCAATAAACATAATCAAGAGAATCCCCCACAGACATGTCCAGAAGCCAACATGATTAAACAATCCCTCATTGAGACTCCCTTTCCAGGTTACCCTAGATTGTTGATGATTTAAATCAACCATCCCTCTTTCATGTTCTTGTTTGTTGTTGTCCTAAAACTTCACCTAACATGACCCCAACAGTGGTAAAGGTCAACATCATCAGTGATACATCACATTGATGAAATGTACTCTTGTGTGTGATGAAAATGGCCCTTTACATCTGTGATCTTCTTCCCCAACCTAATTTAAGTGGGTTAAAATCTACCCAGGCCAGTTCAGTTACTATGCAAGTATAAGACAAACTCCAACAGAGAAACATTCTACACAATACTGCATAAGTGTATCTGAAAACTGTCAAGGTCATCGAGATGAAAAAAGTCCCAAGAAACCATCACATCAAGGGGAGTGTAAGGCCAACGATAAACAGGTATAACACAGCATCTGGCATGGAACACTGATGTGGGGGTAACCACACAAAAACCAAGAATAAGTGAGTAAAATATGTACTCTGGTTTATAATTATGTCAGCGTGAATTCAACAGCTACAACAAATGTGGTCCCATAACAACACAAGGTGTTATTGGAAACTGGGTATTAGATTTTAAGAACTCTCATTCTAGAGTGTCTCGTCAATTTTTCTCTACATCTAAAATTGCCCCAAAGAATAAATTCTATCATTTGAAAATGGTCAGTGTTTCTTCTCTGTGATCCTCTCACAGCTTCCCTTCAGACTTTGTGTTGAGGTTTGAATGTGTCCCCCATGAGCTCATATGTTTGAATACTTGGTCCCCAGGCAATGGGGCTGTTTGGGAAATCTATGGAACCTTTAGGAGGTGGAGGATCACTGGAAGAGGTGCATTCCTGGTGGCAGGCTTTGAAGTTTTATAGCCCAGCCCCACTTCCTGTCCCCTCTCTGTTTCCTGATTGCAGACACAATGTGATCTGCTACCTCACACACCTGCTACCATGACTTCCTCAGCATGAGGAAAGACATCCTTTCTTAAACCATGAGCCAAGATACTCCCTTCCTTCCTTAAGCTCCTTCTTTTCAGGCATTTTTGTCACTTAGCATCAGGAGCTTGGGGACCTCACCTCATTGCCTCTCCTGCTCACCACTTTCCAGGTTCCTGGTTCTTTCTACTACACTGACACTCACTCGCATTCTCCATCCACAGACTTTTCAGGTGTCAGTTTCTCAGTCCTCCTCTCTCCCCCACAGCCTCTTATGTCTTCAGCTCCCTCTTGAATCCCTTACTCAGTATCTTCTGGAACACTATATATGGTGGCTATTGTATGGATTGATGCAGAAATGGATTGGTGAACATAACAGCTCCAATAATCAATAATTATAATTGGTCTTGGTGAGTGGACAGAGGCTGTTCTCATTGCTATTGTCCAACAGTCCACTGATTTCTTTGAAGGAACACAGAAAGCTCAGATGTACTGACTGGTATTACATTTTACTTGGTAGATGTTGTTGTAAATGATATTGTAAACAAAATATCCACATGTACTGAGTGCTACTCCCCCGTGTTTACACTCCCCTTCTCTCTAGACCTTACTACACCATCCATACAAACATTTGCTCACTTCAATCTAAAGCTAAGCAACCTCCCTAGTACAACAGGTTATACTGACTGAATGATGCCTCTTGAAAAGTTCCTGATATCACTAGATACTTGTCACTTTCTAAACACCTCTTGAAATTAAGAGAAATGCGTCAGAGCAACTGAACTATGTGGAAAACAATCAAGTTCCCAGTGATTCCCTGAGTGTACCCAGGACAATTTACACTGAGTATCCAGGTTTCATTTTTTTCCAGATCTGGGATTTATATAAAACAAAAATTATGGGGCTGGAGAAATAGCTCAGTGATTAAGAACACTTGCTGCTCTGGCAGAGGACCAAGGTTTAGTTTCCAGGACCCATAGTAGATGGCTAACAACTGCCTGTACCAGATGCCTTCTTCAAGTACTGCAGGTACATGGTGCACATACATATACTTTGGAGTGTGCACGTGCATGTGCGCATGTGCGCACACACACACACCCCTATACCCCTAAAATAAATAAATAGGACTTTTTAAATTATCAAGCGTAGAAAGAGACAAGACCAAGAAGTGGGAAAACATTCATACAGAAATCCTGCAGTTTAAGTTCACTAGACACTGATTTTTCAAGTGAAATTTGATAAGTTTGGGGAAATTGCCACAAGCAATTCACCCAAAAGAAACAAATACTTTTTATTTAGTTTTGCAGTTTTGTTTGTTTGAAACAAGGTCTCACATAGCCCCAGGTAGCCTCAAACTCACCGAATGGTCTTAAATGCCTGATCCTCCCACCTCCTAAGTGCTGGGATTACAGGCACACAGCATCACACCCAACTGTTCTGGCTAGTTTCACATCAACTTTGTATGAGCTAGATTGTCCCTGAGAGATGGGATACAAGCTGTAAAGAGAAATAAACTCTTTCTTCCCCAGATTGACTTTGGTCATGGTGTTTTATCAAAGCAACAGAAACCTAACTAAAACACTGGCTAAGAACTGAATGTTTCTTAATGAATAAAATGGAAGTCCTGTATTTGAAAACATTTAACAGCTAAAATCAGATAATCAGTAGACATAGATTTTTGTTGGTGTGATAAAGTTCCATGAGTAAAAGCAACTTGGGGGAGGAAAGAGTCTATTTGGCTTATACATTCCAATCACAGTCCACACTGACAAGCAGTTATCTACACCTCATCACCCAAAAAGACTAAAAGTTGAAGCAAAATGGAAATAAAGTAGAGACGTTAAAGGACATTATCGGAATGGAAAGAACACACACATAGAAAATGCGTACCACTGTAAGAAAGAACAGTGGGGCTGGAGAGACGACTCAGCTGTTAAGAGCACTATCTTGCAGAGGACCAGGTTAGATTCCCAGCAACCACATGGCGGCTCACAACCATCTGTAACTCCGGTTCTAGGGGACCTGGAATCCTCTGCTGGCTTCTGTGGGCACTTACATACACCCAAGCCTACATATACACATAAAATAAATATTTTATTTTAAAGAAAAAAAGAGCAATGAACAAAAACTGTAGGATCATCATGGATGCAGAAGCAAAATCCAACTGCCTTTCACAATAAATATGCTCAACACATCAAGAAGAGAAAAACATTGAACCTTGGCACAAATGAGATCACATGTGGCAAGCCCAAAGAATGCCAGTAAAAAATTGCAGAGGTAAGTTTTTTTAAGTATTATCTCCACAAATACCATAAATATTTAGGTGACACATATACGAAAATGAGCTCAATGTAGCCATGTCACACCACACACTTCAAACTATGCTTTCACCAACTAAAATTTTGCAAAGAATGGATAATTTCATATTTAATCTTATATTTTATTTTAACTAAAATATAAGCCAAGGAAAATGGAAAAGATAAAATCCAAAGATAAATTTAAATGTCAGGAGGAAATTGCTTTCAACTAGTTTGCCAGGCTGGTGGTCTCCCCACTGAGCAGTATCCATAGCACCAAGGCCAGAGCGTGACCTCCTCCTGGGGAACTGAACCCTTGTCCCCTTACCACTAAGAGGGGTCAGCCATTAACCAGACTTATTAAAGAATGAAAGTAGGGCAGGGAAACAGCTCCTGGGTGAAGAGTTGCTGCATAGGTGTGAGGACTTGACTTCAGATCCCCAGCAGCTGATGTGGAAAGCTGGGCATAGTAACATGTGGCTGGAAAGCTGGGCATAGTAACATGTGCCTGGAAAGCCAGCATGGGGGAGGGTGCAGACACAAGACGATCCCTGGGGCTCACTGCCAGCAAGCCTAGCTGAAATGAGATGGTGAGCTCGGTGTTAGGGAGAGACCCTGTCTCAAAACATGAGGTGGAGACTGATAGAGGAAGACATCATATGTGTACCTGTGGCCATCACACGCATGTGCAAAGACACACACACACGTGGGGGGGGGATGAAGTTAGCTCCCATTTTAGAAATTGATGAGCCAATAGGAAGTGGATTGACTGTCACCTTAAAACTGGAGGAAAGTACGTATGTAATACAGACTCAAGGTGCTAGACAGCAAGTAGCTCAGAGGGGCACTTCCCAAGAGAGTAAAGGCAGTGAGATTCCTGCTAAAATGCCTT
This sequence comes from Peromyscus californicus insignis, assembly GCF_007827085.1. NCBI lineage: Eukaryota > Metazoa > Chordata > Mammalia > Rodentia > Cricetidae > Peromyscus > Peromyscus californicus. Next base: position 157,667,612 of record NW_026294562.1, read on the forward strand.
GAAGTTACTTCCAGGAAGACTCCCGGGCCATAGCACGGTGAAAGAAGTCTCAACATGAGCTCGAAGAGACAAGTTCAAGTGGCACACAGAAAGCTCTAGTCACCTGCAGAGGGTTCCCCTCGGTTCTTCAGCTGAGAGCCACTGTAAGTGGCCACTGTAAGTGCCGTTTGTGCAGAGGAATCACCCAGTCAGGGAAACACCGGGAAGACACTGAGCACTGTCAAAGGTGACTCTATTCTACCAGAGTCTCTGGCTTCGCAGCACCAGGGAAGAAAAGCTACCTGGTAGGAGGGTGGAGGACTGAGCTCATCACCCCACACTGGACCTCTTGGGCTGTTTAACAAAGCTATGGGTGAGGATGTTGGAGTACTTATGAATCCACTCCACGTGCTCCAGTAGGTAGAAGAAATGCTTCAGTGTGTTAAGTACATATGTGAGAGATTTTTATGTTCTTTAACATTTCAGATGTATTTATTAACAGTTTAATTTTACATATTCACCCATTTTAATTGCCCCCTCACACATTTTAATGATACTGTCTCACTTTGGAAATATAACATCAGAGATAAATCTCCCAATCTTTTTCTCATTTTATTAGTGCTTCAAGGATTTCACACGATGTATTTTGATTATGTTCATCCTCTCCTGTGACCCCTCACAGATCTACCCCCTTCCCTACCCACTCGACTTTGTCTTCTCTAAAAAAAAAAAAATAATAATCAAGTACAGTTTGTGCTGTCCATATGATCTCAGATGTGTGACCTTCACAGGAGGGTGGCGGACCTACAGGGGCCACACCCTTAAAGAAAACTGCCCTTCCCTCTCCCAGCAGCTATCAACTGCCAACGGCTCCTTAGCTAGGCATGGGACTTCATTCCCACTTTCCTTTTCATGCTGAGATTTTGTCTGGCTTGAGCTTGTGCATGGCATGTGCAAGCTGTCATAATCACTGTGTCTTCATATGTCCGACTGCCCTGCTGTGCCCAGAAGACACTGTTCCCACGCACTACCTCTCTCTATTACAAACTCCTCATCTTCCACAACGGTCCCCAAGCCTAAGTGGGGATGATATATAGTAGTCTATAGTATTTTTTCTCTGCTCCTTGATCAGTTGTGGGTCTGCATTTTAAGTGTTATCTACTGCAAATAGAAGCATCTCTGATTAATGTTGACTGATGCACTAATCTATAGGGCTAAGGATAAGTCATTAACAGTCAATTTAATGCTATGTCCACTTAAGATAGTAACTATAACTATGTATGGTGTGTAAATGTGTGTGTGTGTGTGTGTGTGTGTGTGTGTGTGTGTGTGTGTGTGTGGAGAGAGAGAGAGAGAGAGAGAGAGAGAGAGAGAAAGAGAGAAAGAGAGAGAATATTTAACTGTGTAAAGATGTGTAACATTTGTTTATGCTGTGGAATACTATTTTAACTGTGTAAAGGTGTGTTACATTTGTTTCTGTTGCATTTGTTTAATGATGTAAGGATGTCTTACATTTGTTTCTGCTGCATTTGTTTAATTATGAAAAGATGTGTTACTATTTCACCTTGCCTGCCTAAGGCACCTGCTTGGTCTAATAAAAAACTGAATGGCCAATAGCTAGGCAGGAGAGGGATAGATCGGGCTGGTGGGCAGAGAGAATAAATAGGAGGAGAAAGAAGTGAAGAAGGAGAAGAGAATGAGGAGAAAGAGAGGGACACACTTGGCACCCAGGCAGCTGTCAACCAGCCAATCATGGAGGAAACAGGAAAGTAAGATATACAGAAAGAAAAGAAGGTAAAATGCCCTGAGGCAAAACATAAATAAAGAGAAACAGATTAAAATACGAGCTAAGACTGAGCATTCATACTTAATAAGAAGTCTCCCTGTCATGATTTGGGAGCTGGTTGGTAGCCCAAAAGAAAAAGCCTTGTACAGAGAGAGAATGTGCATGGGCATGTAAGGGCCACAAACATAGTACACACATAGTACCATGTCGGAGACAGGTTGTTGCTCCCTGCAGTGTATTCTGGGTCATCAGACCCATGAGCTTCCTGACATTCTCCTGTAATCCCACTTCACTATAAGAGTGCGAGAAATACAGCTGTATGCTACCATGTCAGGCTTAATTTAGGTTCTTGGCCTCCAAATTCAGGTCCTCACCTTTGTACAGCAAGCACTTTACTTCACTAAGTCATCTCCTTATTCCAAAAAAATTTTTAAAAAATAAGTTGAAAACAGATAAAGCATAAATCTAACTAATCCATCAATAAAAACTAGGAGTCAGATATAGGAGTAAAACCTGAAAGATCAGGAAAGAAGAGGAGCCGACCAGTGACTTCCTTCCTCTTCTCTTCCTCCAATCCAAAAGGGTAGAGATCCTGTCTCCACTTCACCTTATCACTTCCTGTCTCTGCCTCACCTTGTCACTTCCTGACTCCTCTCTGTACAGATCTCCAGACCTCTATGGTTAACTAGTGGCTAGGTCCACCCTCTGATCTCCAGGCAAGCTTTGTCAGAACACAAACAACACATCACATAACAGAAAACCACAATGTACGAGGAGGAAAACATGATTGAAGCTGGTTAGAATAAGGAAGAACAAAGATACTGTCCAGAATGAAATGGAAATAAAAAGATTGAAAAAACTAATCATTGAAGAGGGAGAAATTTTTAAAGGCAATAATATTGTAGTCTCAAGAGGAAGAAGGACAGGGATCAAGGACACAGTAGCTAAGACATTTCTAATCTGTAGGAAAATGTGAACCCAGACATAAAGTAAATTCAACTGTACACAAACATAAGAAATATGAACAAAGTACATTCTGTACCTGTTTGAAAATGTTATGAAACCCATCATTTTTGCAATAAATACACACTAATAACAAAAGATAACCAGCCAAAGGAAAACACAATTTACAATCTAAAATAGAATCACAAGGAAAATTTTAGCAAAATACAAGATAATAAAGTTTCTTAAAACAATGACAAAGAGATATTCTTAAAACAACTAAAGAATATAATACAATTCTGTATAGAAAAACAAACAAAATGATAACAGATATACAAAATTTCTGCTAAAAAATGTAGCTTGTATCACTGTCAGGAGATAGTAGGAAAATTTTAATAACAAGGGAGAAAAACTGTTAGTTCTATACCCAGTAAAACTATCTTGAAAATTGAGTGTGAAATAAAAGCCTTTTAGACATGCAGAAATTGAGAATAATTCAATATCTGTTCTGCTAGAAGGAATAAGTTTCTGTCAAACAGCAAGTGAGATCCACACCAAAGAATAAGGATGGGCATGGTAAATGTTCCTTAAAGATAAAATGTATGTCTTTCTCATTTTATAAATGTTTTAGAAGATAACTAATTGTTTAAACAAAGTAACTTATCTCAGAGTTTAGTGGTTTGAATGAGAATGGCTCCCATAGGCTCATATATTTGACAGTTGAATGCTTGGCCCTCAGTTGGCAGAACTGTTTGAGAAGGATTAGGAGGTGTGGCTTTGTTGGAGGAGGTGTGTCACTAGGTGTGAGCTTTGAGGTTTCAAAAGCCCATACCAGAACCAGTCTCTCTGTCTCTCTGTCTCTCTCTCTGTCTCTGTCTCTCTCTGTCTCTCTCTCTCTCTCTCTGTCTCTCTCTCTCTCTCTCTCCCTCTCTCTCTCTCTCTCTCTGCCTGAGGATCAGGAGGTAAGCTCCCAGCTACTGCTCCAGCACCATGTCTATCTATGTTTCACCATGCTCCCTGGCATAATGGCCATGAACTTACCTTCTGAAACTGTAAACAAGACCTCTATTAAATGCTTTCATTTTGAGCCACCTTGGTCATGCTATATCTCATAGCAACAGAACAATAAGTAAGACACAGCGTTTACAACATACATAAAGTATTATAGTAAAATGTATCGGACAACAGCAAAGGGGCTAGAAAAAAAGGTGAAATGGTCTAATGTTCTTTACCATATGAAATATAGGATAATAATGAAGGCAGACAGTGATAGGTTACAGACATACTGTCAATACTAAGATGGTCATTAAAGTAGCAATGAAGAGTTATAGCTAATGAACCAACCAAGGAGATGAAATTAACTCATGAAGTACATTTCATCATTATAAATACAGGCAGAGTAAAAGGACAAGAAAGAAAATACAGAAAGAATAGAAAGCAATTGTAAAGATGGTAAATTTGATCATCACTGTATTAATGATCATAGTAATTAAAAATGGCCTAAATACTCCTACTAGAAGGCAGATATTTTTCAGAGAGGTTTTAGTAATATATGACAGATTCAACCCACACCACCATCACCACACTTTACATTTACAGTCACAAATGGAGCAAAAGTTAAATGATCATATAAAAAGTTAGAAGTTTAAACTGAAGGAAAAGGCAACTGTTTTGAACTGGATAAACAGCGTATTGGAATGTAGGGGCTACAACTAACACAGAATCTAGGAAAAAATTTATTATGCCACATATCGACATAGAAAAAAAAATGTTCAATAATAGTCATGGATGTTTTCACCACAAGAAAGTAGAAAAAAAGAGAATACATTATTCTGGGCGGGGGGGGGGGGGATAACAGGAGAAAATATGCAAAACTCAATGAGGTTAAAAACTGTAACCAAAGCTGGTTCTGTGAACCAAAACAGAACCAAACATGGTTCCTTGAAGATATCAGTAAAATCAATAAATCACTAAGTAATTTAACTTAAAATTGTAGGAGGGAGAGTGACAGAAAGAATGAGGAAACAGGGGAGGAGGGAAGGAGAGAGAGAGAGAGAATGGAAGGCAGCATCACAACAGAGCCGACAGATACTGAAAGAATGATAGTTAGCAGTTAGGTAGCTTGGGGATGCCCTGTTCTGTAGTCCACAAGGAACTCATTGTTTTAAATTCCTAAATCCCACCATGATCACAGTGGCTGAGAGCTCCATAGCTCACAAGGGCAGAGTGTGCGCTCTATTTTCACTCTCATCAACATGGTTCTGGGTAACTGAGACAAGTAAGAGCCTCAGGCATACCATTTCACAGTGGGTTTGGTGAGTCTCCAAGATGCAAAACCAGTAGCTTGGGAAGGAAGTTGTCCTCTGCTAACTCACGTGGAAGTTCAGTTCTACCTCTTGGAAACAATTATCCAGGTGCTTTGTGAAGAGACATCTGATCCGAGTGGAAAAACAACAACATGCCTTCAAGTCCCCGGCTCCTTTGACTTTTTCATTCCAAGGCATGTGTGTCAAAGGCCAAGTTCAGCAACCCCTTCCTGTGTGCATATTTCTAGGAGCAAAAGATAGAGGTCATCTGTCGTAACAATATAATAACCCAATGATGTATTCCAGTGTCAGCCCACAGGTCCTATTGGAAATCCTGCCTAACTTCAGGGTTTCTAGCTGGAAACTCTTCCCTCTGTCCTTACCTAGAAAATATTGGAAAACAGAGAAGTTAAAATAGCATTTCAATAGAGAAGGGCTGGAGAGATGGCTCAGTATTCAGGAGCACATACTGCTCTTGCAGAGGTCCCAAGTTCAGTTCCCAACACCCATGTTGGGAGGCTCACAACCACTTGTAATTCCAACTCTAGGGGATCTGATGCCCTTTTCTGGCCTCCATGGGCACCCACATACATATGTGCATACACCCACACACAAATATATAAATAAAAATGAATCTTTTAAAATATAGCAATAGGGTTATACATCATATATGTTATGGTGAGCTTTAAGGAAAGCACTATGAGCATCCCTTTTTAACTCTCATTAGCTCAAATGATTCTCCTGTTGGATGCTCTAGCTGGTCACAGGGTCATCATTACAACCTCATAGCAGCCAGAGATTGACCTCTGTGTCATGCGCAGAAGGATTCTCTCTGATAATAGCCAACTCTCTGAATGCCATGCAATCCAGACTGCCCAGAGGACAGGTAGGCAACAGCCCATTCCATCCTGTTTAAATAAAGATTTGCAAGGAAAATAAATTCATGGCAACACTCATTATTGATCATTCTCAAAACTCTCTGGAGAATTCCCCCAGAGGGGGCTTAAGAAAAAATTAAACATGGCTTTCCTGAGTCACTTCCTGCTGTTTTTCTACTTCATTGGTTTCTCTCCCACAGTTGCCTGTGTTCCTACAGTCACATGACATTTTACTACGGCTGAGTTATTTCAGAAAACTTCTGGGGCATCTGTCACCAATTTGGAGGTGAACAAGCGCAGGAATGATAATGTTAGTGATACCTGCGATGAGATGCCCTTCGTGTCTTCTGCACTATCTCCTTTGTGCCTTCACTCATTTTAATCCATCCTAAATCTACTCCGTTCAAACCTACAAGCAGCCAGTCCCATCCATTTCCTCTCCTTTGACCACCCCTGACCAAAGCCTTTCTGTCAGTTCCCCCAGCTGCCATTCCCATTTCTCTGATCTCACAGATCTCCATCTCCTTTTCTGTGAATTAGAGATATAGATACTTTTCCCAAGAACTAACATCACCTTTTTCTTTGCTCCTGAGATTGCCATCTTCTCCCAACTTCAAGCATCATCCACCACACATAGCTAGAACTCACCTCTTTGGTGCAGGAGTCAGGATGTGAAACTTCCAATCTTGGTTTGTTTTTCCATGTCACTCCAGAGCCCCTACTCTCCCACAAAATCTGTTTCAGTTAATGGTTCAATAAACATTCCAGAAGCTTCTGTATACTCACAGCTTTGATTTTCTAGTGGTTCTGCCTAACATGTTTCAACCAGCAAATCCTGAATTCTATTCCACTGAGCAGCCAGGCTCATGTTTGTAAACCCAGCACTCAGGAACTTGAGGCTGGCAAGTTGCAGTCCAAAGTGGGTTATGTAATAAGTGCCAGGTCAGCCTGGGCTGTAGAGCAAGACCCTCTCTCAAGAAATAAATAAGAAAATAATAAACAAGTAAACAAACAAACAAATAAGTAAATAAATAAAATTAGAAGATAATCCGTTATTGAGTCTGTTTTATTTAAGGAAACTTGACAATCAGAAATATAAACACAGCACAGAGTACCAAATATGACAAAAGAAACATTACCCAGAGTTGTGTAAAGATGCCTGATAAAGTGTAATAAACATTCCTGAACTTTTAAGTGCATTCATGAAGTACTAAAAATACAATACTAAGTCTTTTAAGTGGTTAAAAAAATGGTCCAAGCCCAGTTTAACACGTCTAGTAAGAAGCATTTGCCTCATCCCCGACAGAGACACCCTTGGCAAGGCTGCTCATTGTCAGAGTTATGACTTGACCTTTGGCTGAAAGTTTATCCAAAACAATGAGACAAGAGAAAGGTACACACAGATCCAAGTTCTGGAAAGGAGCCAATAAAGGTCATGACTTAGAACGCTTGTGATTGCATACCTTAGAAGTTTATCTGGACATCAACAGAAGCAGAGAAGTGGTCAGACAGCAGACTAAAAATCAGTCATTTTCCCAAAGTCAAACAATGGTCATTAGAGGATTTGACCACATGAGCACTGACAGACACATGCTTGCTGATGTCACTAGTGTGACCCACTTTCCGCATAACCTCCTGTGGTGTGCAAATGAATCCCACTGTGTACCTACACAGAGACTTAAAGCAGTACCTCTGCCCTCCTCCCCATTTAACATATTCCTGCCTTGCTCCCTTGGAGAGGCAAGTCCATGCAGACCTCCTAACTTCCACCCCCAGCCATGTTTTATGTTTGCCTTTCCTGACCCATTCTGCACTCAAGGAAATAAAGACTGAAAAGATAAGGGGCTCACCCAAGTTCAAAGCTCCTGGGACTGGACCCTCGGCCCAATGTTGGCATGCATTGGGAAGCTCTTTGCCCAGAGCATGCGTTCACTGTAAAGAAAGCAAGTCTCCCTCAGGGCCCACAGCTCCAGGACCCAGCCCTCTTCTCCCTGGTTCAAGTAGGAGCAAAACAGTTTCTTGCATCTCAGTGATGGTCATTAGAAATGTGCCAGTGAAAAGAATTGAACGCAGGATATCTGGACACTGCCTCCACCCTCACCTCACCTCTCATCCAGGCCTGCTGTTCCGTGTTGGAAGCAGGAAGGGGAACCTAATTTGGAAGAATCCTGCAGGCCCTTCTAACAAAGCTCCTCATTTAACCTACACAGCCACACCGTAGCATTATCTCCCAACAACCTTTGCTTGTAAAATCTCATGAACGTCTCTATAACCATAGACATTTAGCAAAGAAATTGTAGGCATGAATGGTATCCCCAGGAAATACTTACAGGGGCACTGTCTCAGAGCCTGAAGTGCACCCAAGGAGACAGTAGGAAGTGACAGATGTGAGCTTCCTCAAAAGTGGCCCAGCTGTCAATGAAAAGGCAAGCAATCCTGAACAAGTGGCCCCTGCATTCTGACAGCAACAGTTTAAAGAGCTGCTGGGACTTGTGAATGATCCAAAGCAGAGACTCTGAAAGAGAGAGAATGCCAGAGCTTTCTACACTGGCCCTGTTCTTCCCCCAGGAAAGAGTCACATGTGGGCAGAGATGAATTCTCAAGCCTGCCTTAGTGTTGTAGAGCTTTTTATGTTTTCAGAAACCTACACACTATCTAGACATTCATGAGGAAGGAATGTGGCAAGGAAACATTAGTGAATTAATAGAAGAAAAGAGAACATCAAGTAGCTCTTTAGAAAAAAATAAATATGGCCCTTTCATGGGACTGGAGAAATACACAGCATGTAAAATGAAGTGAGGGGATTGTGTTACATGTAGAATAACTCTGAGTAGACAGCTATGGATGGATCATCTATATCATCTTCTCATTACCCAACTCAGAGAACCTCCTGGGAGAGGAAGCAGAAGGATATAAGGGCTGTGAAAAGATGCATGCATCATCAACACACTGTAGCTTGGATTATGCATAAGACCTACACAATAAAAAGTCAGTCATTCTCCTTTGGGTTTGTAGTCACTGGTCTGGTGCCCTTGTCCCAGTGGATGGCCACACAGCCTTGTACCACATGTGGGCAACATGGACCGAATTCAGTGGGTTACTAATAACAGTAAAAAGAAGAGGCCATAAAGTAGGCGGGACAGCATGGGGGAGGGGCTGGAGGTCATGGTGGGTAGATATACTCAAAATCCATTCTGTAAGTGTAAGAAATTTTCAAATAAAATATTTTGAAAATGAAATACATATATACTCTTCATAAGAACAGAAGTCCCAGCGAGGAAGTATAAAAATCACTAATGATAATTGTCATTGAGTGGATTTTTTGCTTACTTTCTCTATTTCTTTTTTTTTTCTTCTTAAAGTTTCTAGAGTTGTTTCATATTTTTGTTCAGGCCTATTCATGGCCTATGAGCTTCCAGAACCTTTTGCCAATGTTGGGGCAGCAGATGCTGAGCAGCAGTGGGTACAGGTGGAAACAGAAGGTGAGGAACATCTCTAAGCATCAGCTGGGATTCTCTTGGTCTCCCAGCTCCCACTCCCAGAGAGGCGAGGCTGGCTCGGGCCCCAACGGTGACGGTGGTGGGGAGGTGTGCGAAGTCGGGCGAGCTGTGCCAGCTCTTGCTAATCCTCTGCAGTATGGTTCGCTGCTAATTTGTCATGGCACATATTTGCCTTATGTCTAATTAGCATCAAATTGCAAACTGCTATTTGCTAACAATTTGTTACATCAATCTGCTTGAAAAATCTATAGTTTAGAATTGGATTGCAACTTATCCTGTCTATCAAAATGCTGGTTCACACATACACAAAATAACTTCCCCTTCCCGCCAAAACCATGGCAATGTTTGCAGTGGCACAAAAGGAGACGGGGGAAGGGGTGGTGGTGTTTTGTGTTTTGCCAAAGGGAGAAGAATAACCATGAGGTGTCTCATTTGGAATGGTCTGGCTTTCTTTCCCACGGCTATGGAAGATGGATGCCTGGGAGGGGGTTTGCACGCAGAGAAGACAGGCCAATTCTTCTTCAAACCCTTTCTGAGGAAGTCAAGACACACAAAAACCATTTGGAGAGCTTGCCCTCAGGTGCCAGAAATAGCATCCCAAGGTCAAGTTGTACAAACAGCAATAGGGATCTGTCAGACCCAGGCCTTGAAGAAAAAACCGAGGGATACTGCTTCACCAAGCATCTCACATGCATGAATCACCCTGTTTAACACCAGCAAGCATCCAAGGAATCAGAGACCAATCTTTTCCTCATTTACAGAGGCGAATCTGAGGCTGGGGCGCGGGGGTTGCTTCAGGTCATGTGTACAGCCAGTGACAGAGCAGGGATTAAAGGTTAGCCAGTCATGTTGCATTGAGAAATTCTAAATATCAACAATAGATGGTGGAAAGAACAATGACTGTGTGAAATAAAATACTGCTAAAATGAATGAACAAGTAAAGCGATGGAAACCATGCTGGTGACAGCTTGGGTTTGAGCAGCTGCTGGCTGGCTGACCCCCAACATTTCCCTGTAGCTGCATACACTGCAGACACACTGGGCCCTCAGCATCCTCTTCTCTCCTCCTGTCCTCTAAAGCCAACTCCCATTAGCACTAGAAAAAGACTAAGATAGCCACTCTGATGGGGAGGGGAAGGGGCAGTTCCTGTGCCACTCAAGAGAACCCCAAGGCAACACTGGGGCCAAGAGATCCTCCCCTTCCCTGTTTGTTGGGCAGAAAAGAAGAGAGCTTCCAGTTAAGAGAGGCTGGGGCTGAACTGCAGAGAGGGGGGTGACACACTCAGCCCAGCACGTGGCTGGATAAAATGGCCCAACAGGCTAAAACTCACAAGTGGTTGAGGTACAATAGGCTGCCATAGGGTGGGTGTCACTTGGCTCACTTTAAATCCTAGATGACATTTTATTTCCAATCTATTTATTTATTTATTTATTTATTTATTTATTTATTTATTTATTTATTCAGTACTGGGGATTCAGCCTAGTACCTTGAGCACTTAAGTGCTCTATCACCAAGCTTCATCCTTAGCCTACTTTTAAATGTTTTATTATCAGAGTTTCACTACATGGCCTAGGGTTGACTGTGAATATACTGCATAGCTCAGGTCATCCTGGAGCCTATGATCCTCCTGCATCAGTCTCTGGAAGAGCTTGGGTTATACCTGCCTGACATCTTAAAAAATAATAACTGTCATTGTTTTTATTACAAACGTTAAAAAAATACTTTCCCTTTGCAGCATCTTAGAATCCATGGAGTAGAGATGAAAGATTCTGGAAGAGAATCCCTAGACACCTGCTAGTTCCCTGCTACACTCAAGTTTGCTCAGCTCAGGAATCTCAAGTACAGTCTCCCACCACCACTATGGAAAGGGTTCTGGTTTCATTTCTGTTAGTGTAATAAAATATCCTAACAAAAGCAACGTAAAAGAAGAAAGAGTTTATTTGGCTCACAATTCCAAGTTAAGGTTCATCATTTGGGGAAATCAAGGCAGGAACCCAAGCAGTTAGATCATCATACTGTATCTGCAGTCAAGAGCAAAGAAAAAATTAACACATCCTCACTTGCTCTCAGCTAGCTTTCTTCTCTCGAATACTCTTCAGAACTCACTGCCTAGGGAATGGTGCTGCCCACAGTGGGCTGAGTCTTCCTACATTAAGTAACCATTACAACAATCCTCTGAAGACATGTCTACAGGCCAAACAGACCCAGATAACTCCACATTAAGATTCTCTTCCTAAGTGATTCAAGGTGGTGTTATGCTAAAAAATCAAAACCAACCATCATAGATTTGGCTTTAGGATTCCAAAGGCCATCAGTCTAAGGGTGCCCATGTCTCTTACACACATTTCCCATAATCTACTCCCATCTTTCTGCATACCTAAATCATCTCTAACTTACTTATAACACATAATTCAATGTGCATGCTATGTGAACCATTGCTATATTGCATGGCTGATGGAATAATGACAAGAAAATAAGCTGGACTTGTTAAGCATGGATGCAACTGAAGCTGACATAGTGTGTTTGCATCTAAGCTTGGTTGAATCAACAGGTAAGCAGCCCATGGATATAGCAGGCCAACTGTGTTCACGTGATGTTTAAGAGAGGTCTACAGAGCAAGGTCTGGTGAGCATCCAGCCCCTAGGAATGGACAAACAGAAAAGATGTTCTGTAGGAACAAATGCCTGAGCTGAGAAAGTATGTGGTATTGTCATGCTGAGTGATTTCATTGTGCCCATTTCCTAGCAAAGGGCATAGTTTACTCCATCTTTACAGACAAAAAATAAGTAAATCCATGCCTTTCCTTATCCATTCTGTAGAGGGTGTCTGGGCTGGGTCCATATCTTAGCTATTGTAAGGAGTGAAGTAATAAGCATGGATGTGAGGGGAAAGGGGGGAGAGGGATAATGGTGTGGTGGTTCGAATAAAAATGACCCCCACAGGCACATAGAGAGTGGCACTATTAGGAGGTGTGGCATTGTTGGAGTAGGTGTGACCGTGTTGGAGGAAGTATGACCCTGAGGGTGTGCTTTGAGGTTTCAGATGCTCAAGCCAGGCCCAGTGGCACTCTTTCTTACTGCTGTCTGCTGATCCAGATGTAGGACTCAGTTTCTTCTCCAGCACCATGTCTGCCTGCATGCTACCAAACTTCTCAACCATAATGATAATGGACTAAACCTCTGAACTATAAGCCAGGCTCAATTAAATGTTTTCTTTATAAGAGTTACCATGGTCATGATGTCTCTTCACATCAATAGAAACTCTAACTAAGATAAATGGGGAGGAAAATAGCACAAATAGCATATGTACTCATCTATGGAACCTAGATTTACACACACGCACACGCACACACACACACACACACACACGCGCGCACACACATGACATGCATACACAGCTGGACTGTTTGGAGAGAGGGAAGGAATCATTCAAGAGAGGGAAGAAGAGTGAATGGATGCTGAGGGCTGAATATGAGCAAAGTACACTGATGTACTCATCTGAAAATATCATAAAGAAACACACAATTTTGTGTATTCAATACACTAATTAAAATATCAAAATCAAAGTGCCTAAGCTGAGACACGATAAGGAGGAAGAGTGGATCCTTCTGGATAAGAAGAGCAACTGCAGATCCAGGCCCAGACTATGGCCAAGGCCAAGGTTGAGCCCCAGTTTCTGCTCTCTGTTGCTGTTTACATAAGTCCTCCCAACAAGCTGAGTGAAGGGATCTCCATCTGCTGAGAGGCTCTCTTATCACTCTCACTAACAGGTGATGTAACTTGCAGACACTTCTCCATTGAGCTCAAATAGAAGGGAGAGTCTGAGATGGCTGGCTCAGACACAGGAATCAGACAGAGGAACTCATTCCCAGAATGACTCTTTTGCTTAATAAGACATTAAATGAGTGTTTTGCTCACGCAGAATTAAAAAAAAAAAACAACACTAACATCTAAGTCTCTTATTTATGGTTTCCTATCTTTGGGCAAGAATGAGGCCAAACACTGCAAAAATCTGTATCTAGCACAAAAGTTTACTGAGGACGAAAACCAAAAGGTGGCCAAGAAAACCAAATGCAACTGTGGTGGCTAATAATATCAACTGTCACCTTGACAGGCTCTGGAGTCACCCAGGAAACCAACAGTAGACGTGGCTTGGAGGGGGTTTCTGGATCTGGTTAATTGAATGAAGGAGACCCACCATAGATGTGGACAGTGCCATTCTTGGGTTGAAGACCTAGACTGAATCAACAGGTTAAGTTAAGTACTAGATTTCATCTCTCTGCTTCCTAAGGACACCGTGTGACCAGCTTCCTCATGCTCCAGGTGCCGTGAGTCCCTGTAATGATGTACCGCACCCTCAGACTGAGGCAAAATACACCCTTCCTCATCTCACTCATTTTTATCAGGGATTCTGTCACAGCAACAATAAAGGAATTAATAAACTCATAGAGAATTTGATACCAAAAAAAGTCAGACTGCTGCTGTGACAAACCTGACCATATGGTTCTTGGGCCTTTGAAACTGTTTTTAGGAAGAATTCAGAAGAGTTTGGGACTCTGGACTAGAAAAGCTATAGGACTCTGCAAGTGGGCCTTAAAGGGACATTCTAGTGGGAGCTTGGGAGAAGAGAATGCTAAGAGAAATACAAACAGTAGAGGCAAGATCGTGAGGTTTCAGAGGGAAACAAGGACTCTACTAAGAACTGGGCAGGGGGCATTGCGTTATATCCTGGCAAAATTCTATCGGATGAAACTGAATCCAAAAGTACTGCACTGATTTGTTTGGTGGAAGAAATCTAGAGATGGGAGAATATTCAGGCTGTGGCATGGTGACTGTTTACTGTTATCATCCAGGTCTACAGTGAGAGAGGGGAAAGATGGAATACATGTGAAGTTCAGTGAGAAAAAGTGCAGGCCTGAATTTAAAGTTCCAGGCAAGGCAGATGGAAATGAAGCTGTGGTTGTTAAAGAGAAGCCATGTGCTCTGCTCTAGGATAATAAGACTCCCTGAGTCAGACCCCACACACAGAAGGCTTCAACTTCTGAAAACACAAATGCGTTTAAAAGGAGATAGTCTAAACTAAAGTGTTAGAGGTGTCCCACTTATAAATAGCTACCTAAGGAAGTACTTCAACAGTGTCTGCTTCAAATGCGCCCATAAGCCACTGAAACTGTGGTCCAGGGGGCCAAGGCTACATCTGGAGCTTTTAATAGAACTTGGTAATATAGTTTACGTGGTACTGGTTTTGAAGACATGAAAGAAAAAGAGTGATTGGGCCATAAACACTATGTGTGGCAGGTTTGGATATGTGAAACTATGAAGATAAAGCTTAAGTATCAACAGAGACCATAGACATTGGAAAGGCCAAGACCATAGGGCATCCACCAAGTAACGCGGTAGGCATGGGTAGAGCCCAGCCAATAAAGAGGCTACACATGTTACTGGCAGCAGAGATAGAGAAGCAGCACTAACAGGCTCTTCGGAGACCAGACAACTCCATTGTGAGCCCCAGATGCTGGACTGGGGCTGCAGAATGCTATTTTCACCCTACTGGGCTTCATATTTCTTTTTGTATCATCGTTCCTTGATGTGCCCATCCCTCTTTGTGAGATTAAGAATTTCTATGACCTTTGTATATGGAAGTTCACAGTTAATAGATTGCCTTGAGTCCCAAAGGAGACTTGAACTTTGGACTTTAAAACAGTGTAGGAACTGCTAAAGATTGTGGGACTTTTGAAGTTGAACTGAATGTGTTTGATATTACAAAATGATCATTCGGCTGTGGGACAAAGAGTGGAAGGTTGTGACTTAAAAGTGATATGCTTGAGTGACAGGTGGACAAAAGGTGAATTTACAGTGGTTAATATTGGTTGTCAATCTGGCAAGATCTACAATAATCTAGGGGGAAATCTCCGGACACGCCTCTGAAGGAGTTGCTAGATAAGAATAGTTAGGAGAACCCACTCTAAATGTTGGATTTCTGCTTTCTTGTTGGGGATACAATGTGACCATCTGCCTAGTGTTCCTGCCACCGTGATTGCCCCCCTCAACGAAGGACTACACCCTCAAATTATAGGCCAGATTAAACTCTTCCTGCCTTACATTTCTTTGGTCAAGTATATCAGTCACAGTAACAAGAAAGTAACTAACGCCTCAATAATCTCTTAGTTCACAAAGACACCCCCTACAGACAGCAAGATCAAGGTGTTCATGCAAATCCAAATATGCAGCTCAGGCAGTACCTTTTCCTGCTAAGTGTTGCTTCCACACCTCATCAAAGAAGTTTCTTTTTGCAGAAAGCAGAGGCCATTACATAAGCCATAAATGGTTAAAATACAGGAAACAACTGGCTGTGCCCAGACCCAACTGACACACAGCATATACACATACACATAACTTGATCTACAATATAATCTCTGCACCTGAGGCTCAGGGAACATCAAGTAAGTGGATGAAAGAGTGTAAGAGCCAGAAGACAGGATATCTGCTGCAAGATAGTGTCCTCTATATATGACGGGAAATCTGCACCCATGACATCTCGGCAGTAGCATCACCAAACCTGAGCAGTAACACCACCAGCAGACATGCCAGCCTGAATGCAGTAATTCTTACAAGATCTCCCACCTAGATGAAGAGCTGCAGGCAATTAATGGCTGCTGAGAGAGGGGGAATCAGTCTTCTCCAGGGATGATCACCTTCATAGGCTATCCAGTCCCAAGAGATCAACCCAAACACATATGAACAAAGCAAATGAATGAATGAATTCAGTAGGTTTATATGTAAGTCTGTATGTACAAAAATGCATATGTCCTGAATATGTATGGTAGCAATAATAATTAAAGAAAAAGAGGCTATGAATTTGAGAGGGAGTGGGTGGGAAGACACTGGAGGAGTTGGAGTGAATAAGGGGAGGGGGAAATGATGTAAATGTAGTACTCATACATGAGATTCTCAAACAAAATAGAAGCATATTTTAAATGGAGATCAATAAGGGAAGAAAAAATGACTTTTCCATAAAGTTACATAGTGTGTGCATGTGTATACCACTTACATATATCTTCCAATAGACTTTAAATCATCTCTAAATTACTCACACACATAATACACTACAGGTGCTATTATGTACATCATTGTTATATTGTGCTATTTAAGTAATAGTGAAAAAGAAAATAGTCTATGCATATATAGTAGAGGATATAATGATTTTTTTTAGATATTTTCTACCTTTGTTAGTGTCTTAGTTGGGGTTTCTATTGTTGTGATAAACACCATGACCAAAGCAACTTGGGAGGGAAGGGTTTATTTGGCTTACACTTCCATCATTGAAGGAAGTCAGGGCAGGAACTCAAACAGAACAGGAGCTGATGGATAGGGCATGAAGGGGTGCTGCTTACTGGCTTGCTCAGAGTGCTTCTTTATAGAACCCAGAACCTGCCCATGGATGGTACCACCCACAATGGACTGGGTCCTCCCCCATCAGTCACTAAGAAAATGCCCTACAGGTTTGCCTGCAGCCCAATCTTATGGCGGTATCTCCTCAGTTGAGGTTCCCTCCTCTCAGATGCTACAGCTTGTGTCAAGTTGACATAGAACTAGCCAGCACCATCAGTAAAATCCACAAATACAAAACACTCATATGGGTGGTGACAATTGTAAAATCTCTGCAAATTGCTACTAGGTGGGAAAAGACTGTGCACCCTGAAAAACTGTCCTGGGGGACTGTGTTCATGTCCACTCACTGGGTCACAGAAACCATCACAGCATGGGCACACAAGCTAAGGATCTAGGGGCAAAGTGAGGGACCTCAACAAAGTCAGGGATGTCATTTAGGTGAAGGGATATCCAGAGACTAGGCATAGGGGTCTCCCTAGGACACCTGGATCACTCACACCTAGAGCCACTGTACAACAGCCAGCCTCCACCCAGCAGCGAGAGGATGACCCTCAACACAAAGCCATCATGCCCATCAGCCAAAGCCCAGACAATCCCTTTGTATCTAGTTTAAAGGAACAACACTCCTGAGAAGCCAGTAGCCCCATCCCTGATGGCGTCTGTTGTATTCCCTCCACTGCTGACCCCAGAATGGGATGGAAGGGAGGATAGACTCTCTCGGCCTCCACATTCTGCTTCTGTGTGAGCAAAGACCCAGGGTTACAGTAGCTGAGTGGGTCTTTGCTTCAAATTGGGTTCTGGAAAGGAAATGAGAAGCTGTTGGAAGGCCTTCCATGAGGTCAGAGTGTGTGGGAACCCACCCAAAACATCTGCGGCCCCCACACATTGTTGTGTTGTGTCATGTCTGCCCCTCCCTCCTGCCTGCACAGAACACTTCAACCTTTTCAGGAACTCTGAGGCATCCCTAGGACCCACGCACAGCTCCTGTCAAAATGTCGAGCTGCTAACTATAAACTTTATTCTGATGTCTTGATTTTCGGGAATAATTACTCTGCACCTAAAATGTTAGCCTACTTACTGCTTGTGCAAAAAGATGACAATAAAATCAATGTTGCACAATTCCCAGATGTCCATCAAGCCTTTTGCAATGTTAATGGATCTTTGGACAGAAGGTGGTGTGAGTGGGTGCGTGGCTCTGGCAAGGAAACAATCTTTCTCTCCTTAGCTTGCTAGACCCTGCCTGTCCAATATCTCCATTCTGAAGAGTTGGTTCGAGGGTCTGGAGAGATCACTCAGTGGTTTTAAGAGCAGTTGCTGCTCTTGCAGAGTCTGGATTCATTTCCTAGCACCTACATGGTGGTTCACAACCATCTGTAACTCTGACTCCAGGGGCTCCCAATGCCCTTTCCTGGGGTTTATGGGCACCAGGCAAATACATGGTACATAGACAATGCAGACAAAATACTTATACACATAAAATAGAACAAAAATAAAAGAAGTTTTAAAATAAATAAAACAAAAAGTTGGTTGAAAGTGCCGGGTGGGAGACTGCAGAAATGGAGAGAGGGGAGGAGCAAACTGGCAAGCACACACAGTCGCAAACAGCAAGGGGGATGCTCATAAAGGAACTGATGGCACCAAACCATCCCCCTGGAGGTTGGAAGAGATTCTCAGAGAAGGGAGCAGACTTCCCAGGGCCGCACAGCAAATGAGTAGTAGTGAGGTTAACACTTGATCTTGTAATAGGCCGTGTAGAGTTTTTGGCTTGGTCCTTGCTGTTTTTGAGCTTGAATAGCTTTAGCATTCCTCCTGGGAACATGATGTGACCCTCCAGTCAGGAAAACGGGCTAAACAAGAAGCTGTCAACCTGAGGGAAACACAGTGTCGAGGTCTTCTAGATTCAAACAAGTCTGGGGAGGTGTCCAGGCCATTCACACAGTAGGGAGCCACGGCATGTGCTGCCAAATGTGGGTCTTAGAATTCTCACTGGGTTTGACTTTGTCCACATACATTTCTGAAATGTCTACCTCTAAGTTACTTGAGGGGTAGGAAGGTGTATTGTCCCAGATGGGAAATTGGCTGTGACAAACCCAGCCTTAAATCTCTTCTGATCAGGCTGGCAGCGGACCCAATCACCCCAGCACTCAAGAGCTGAGGCAGGAGGATTGTGAACTATAATTCTGTGTAGCTCTGTGCTACAGAGCAAGGCATGAAAAAAGAAAATGGATGGATTAGTTATTTTTCTGTTGCTGTGATGAAACACCATGTCCAAAAGCAACTCAGGGAAGAGAGAATTTGTTTGGGCTTATGGTTCTAGAGGGATAAGAGTCATTTGTGGTGTGAAGGCATGGCAGCAGCTATCAAGCATGGCAGCAGGAAAGGGAAGTTGAGAGCTCATATCTTGAAGATAGGCATTAAGCAGGGATAGAAAACTGGAGCAAGAAGGGGCTTTTTATACTCAAAGCCTATCCCCAATGTTACACTTCCCCCCAAAAAATGCTACACCTCCTAACCACACCCCCAAACAGCACAACCAACTGTAGACCAAGTAGTCAAATGCCTGAGCCTATGGCGGACATTTCTCATTCGAACCAATACAAAACAAAACATTTACCAGCATCGCTGTGGGATGATGATGGCAATGGAGAGGTGAGAATGGCATGGGAAAGGCTCCATAGACCAAGCCAAGGAGGGCAAGAAGCAAGGTGAGAAATGAAGAAATTATTCTCCACTGTGTCCTTTCCAGAGCCACCACACAAGCCAGAACACTTCAGTGTCTCCCAGTCTAATACATGCATGGTGCGGTAGGATGGATGGAAGCAGAGGGGAGAGCAGAGTCTCAAAAATGTAAACTAGTATCTGTGGCTGAGATACCCTTGTTCTGTCCAGTCTGCAGTGACACCATTAAGATAGAGGATGCGAACAAAGGGCCAATGGGGAGGGAGCAGCACATTGGTAGCTCAGCCAATTGAAGCCATCCTCCGGTGGGGCTGTAGAAGCCATCCTACAGTGGGGCTACAGCAGTTTGCCTCTCAGCATAGATCTGTGTTTTAAATCCACACACAGAAGCCTTCTTTGAGAAGGTGACCCAGTAGAAGTGTCAAGGAACTTGGCTGCTTTTTTTTTTTTTTTTTTTTACGACTTCCACCCCAGACTTCTGTCTCCTTGGCTATGTGAGTAGAGCAAACAAGTGACTTCAACAAAGAACTTCTCTTCCAGGCCAGAACCCTCACATTCACCTTAATCACAACCCTGGCTATTTCCTCCTGCCCATCTCTCTTCTACTCATCCCAATTTGTTCGTGGGTCCAACTAAAATCATATCCTCTCCTTTCCTCTATGCTCAGTAGGAGATTTGATGGATTAAATAATTCTGTCTCTAAGAGGTAACCTTTTAAACTGGGCGTGGTGGTGCACGCCTACTATCTCAGAACTCAGGAGGCTTTTGCAGGAGGATTACAAGTTGTGGACAGCCTGGGTAGTATCGGTCAAAGAAAAAGGGAAGGAATAAAGAGAGAGAGGTGAGGAAGGGGGTGGGAAGAAAAGGAGAGGGAAGGAGGAAGAGAGTGAGAAAAAGGAAGGAAAGGAAGAAGGGAGAGAAAAGGAGGGAGGGAGGGAGGGAGGGAGGGAGGGAGGGAGGGAGGGAGGGAGGGAGGGAGGGAGGGAGGTTGAAGAGGAAACCTTTGAACCCATGTTTTCAGTCCCTCCAAACAGTTGCGCATTAGTACAGATGCTCCAGTGGTGGGAATCCTCACAGCATTTAGAGGGGAAACAAAATCTACTGTGGTTTCTGTTCCCTTGATTCCCCTTTCTTCCGCTCAGAAAATTTGACTTGGTCAGGGTAGCATCACTCCCCACCTAGGAAACTGCTTTCCTGCCCTCCAGGTGCTGACTCGGCCTGGACATGCTGTGATGCCACATCATCCCACTACTGCCTTTTCTGGGCTCACCAACAAGGCCATGAAACACTCTGGGCTCCAGAAAGGTCGTCTGGGTCCTTAATCTGTGAGGTCTTGGCCTATATCTCATCATTTCCCATTTGAAATATCTTCAAAGTGCTCAGCGAAGAAGCCCAAGCCAACCCCATTGGGTGAGTGGTAGAGGAGCCAGCTGCAAACATGGCCTCCACCCTCCAGTCTTCACACCCAGGCATGCCTGATCTGATCCCTCCCGTCTGCCCTCCACAAACTGAAACTGGGTAAGATTGACTCTTAATGGGAAGAGGAGAGCGAGTGAGAGAAGAGGGCTGACTTTTGTTGCTCTCACAGCAGAAGCAATGTCCAGGCATCCATCACCTCTACATGATGAAGGAACTCTGTCCCCTTACCTATGACCAACAGCAATGATTTTTTCGGCTATTCTACAGGAGTCAAAAACCCAACAAAGCGCATCGCGGGCGCTGTAAAGGGAGCACGCTGCTCGTGTCTGTGACCACTGTATGCAAAGCTTGGCATTAGTCACAGCCAGGCCGGCTGTGACAGGCCTGAAGTGAGGGAGATTAATGCGAGGCTGGGGTACTTTATTATTGTCATTCTGTTCTTTTAGACTCTGCCTCTGACTTTCAATTTTGCTCCAGAATTAATTGTCTGCTCCCTGCAGTATGACTGATGGAGAAGGATACGCGTAGCCCAGGCACCTGGCTCTGGCCTTGACAGTCTCGGGCCCGGTGTGGGATGTATTGTGTGTGGGGACAGATGGGTATCCTTCAAAGAAATCAGCCATGCCACACCTGACTTCAATCAGATGTGACCAGAGATTATCCTTTGCTCGGAGTCATTTAGGCTTGTAGGGTTCCCTGCAACATGTCCCCTGCCTATTAAGAACACTCTCAGGTACCCAGAGCTCAGCCAGCTGCTGAAGTTCTCTATGGCCCTTCAGGGCTCTAGTTTTCTCCCTTTCTCTCTATCTGCACAGTAAGTCGCTGGCACAGCCTCCCAGGTCTCAGCCTTCCCAGTTGTAGCAGTGGCACCGTCAGTGACAGGACATACAAGGTTGTGTCACTGCTCAGTGACTACGGATTAGTCTCTCTCCTCATCAAGGCCACCCCTGCCTCATCTTCCCCCACCTCAAAAACAACCATTACGTACTTCGATGAGAAATGCCAACCTCCCAAGAAGCTTCCGATAAAATGCAATATTCTCTGCTAGAGAAGATGAACACCAAAGCACCATCCATTAAATACATAAGAGAATGTGAGACTGCACGAAGTCTGACTTAACAGATAACCAAATGTACGAGCTTCCTAAAAAGAAGGAAACATAGACGGCCATAGTTTTGCCTTTCTAGATAAATAAGCATCCTTCTTGGTCAAATTTCAAAGCAAATGCAGACACTCCTTGGGCCACTCTTTTTCCTACTAGCAATATGTCTATGAAAACTGTAGTGTTATTCCTTTTCTCTCTATTTTTTTAATATATTGTGTTCCACTTTAAATATTTTGAAAACCTTGGGTTGGGGATACACTCTCATGGTAGACCGTTTGCCTACAATCCCCAGTGAGGGGCTGGCATGTGGCTCTGAGATAGGCCGCTTGCCTGCATTCTCCCAGTGAAGGACTGGTGTGTGCCTCCACAGTAGAGCAATTGTTCAGCATGACTGCATCCTGGGTCCCATTCCCAATACTGCAAAAAGAATAAAACCTTTCAGAACTTTGAGGAGAACAAATCCTAGAGGCACACATCTGCAATGGTTCTGGCTGACTTTACCACAGGGTCTGGAAGTTACACTACCAGGACCTGAGATACAGAGGTCTTCCTAGCCTTTCCCCAAACAGTGCCACTAATGTCAAGCTCAGATAGCCGAGGCCCTCCCACCTTGAGACTGGATGTACTGAGACTTAAAGAGCGAAGGCTCTGGGTCTTATGAACTTTCCACTTCCTAAAGGATTCCTGACCCTTGGGAGGAGAAGGTGGGACAGAGATGTCTCATTTAATGCTGATAACCCATACTCTCTTATTCTCTACACAATGACCAGTCCTGGACCTCCGTGTTTATCACCATTCTACTGCAAACTGAAGCTTCTCTAATGAGAATTGATAAGTACACTAATCTATGGGTATAACAATAAGTCATTAGGCAACAGTTCAATACTATATCCATGTGGAACAGTAGGTTCCCCCAAGACCTATGACCAATCTAGACACAGGTTCTTAGCCCTGATAATGATCATGATAATGAACAGGTATGACAGTATGTGGACAGCATAAATTGGATTTGATGAGTTTAAGAAAAATAAAAAGAGAAGACAAAGTTGGGTGGATAGGGAAGGGAGTGGATCTGGGAGCAGTTAGGGATGGGAACGAATATGAACACAATATATTGTATAAAATTGTCAAAGAACTATTTTTTTAAGATACAAACTTCATAGCATGTCATGTTGTTTTACTATATAGCCACTGTAAAAAAAATTTCTAAAGCAGCAAGGAGCTAGAGAGATGGCTCAGCAGTTAAGAGCACTGGCTGCTCTTCCAGAGGACCTGAGTTCAGTTACCCACAGCCACGTGGTGACTCACAGCCATCTGTAACTCCAGTTCCAGAGGATCTGACACCTTCTTCTGACCTCTGCAAGCACCAGGCACACACTGTGGTACACAATTATACATGCAGGCAAAACATCCACATGCATAAGTTTTTTAACTTAAATAATCAGATATTTTAAACAATTAAAACAACAGCTGATTTTTGTTTCAGAAAATAAAAAGAATGGTGTTGAATGTGGTCAAAGTCCATGACGTGCTTGAACTCAGATGTCATTAGGCCACCCATACTCTGTACCATGCACAGACACTAATAAAATATCTTTAAATAAATAACAAGGGGTGGAGGAAATATCAACCAATAGCACAAAAGACAGGTGCTGCCGAGGTGAGAACCGTTTAAAGGCCAGTTTCCTGTAGGAGGTTCAGAATGTCCTTCTAAATACACTGCCTGACTACAAGCCGTCATAAATTATCCCAGCTTTAACTCCCAGTACTCTCCCACGATTACGGTATTATGTCAAAGGGTACGGAAATATATAATACACCCAGCTGTCTCTATAGGTGATACCAAAGGGAAAATTACCACCGGTCAGTGAAGAGAACCCAACCTCATTACATTAATGATTTACCACGGTGGGAAAAATGTGGAAGTAACTAGTTGCTTTTATCAAAAGCGGCAACTGCTGCTGCTCCTTGGAAGAGCCTAGGAAGGGGCTTTCTCTCAGCCACACTCACCTTCTCCTCCCGGTACCACCTCCACAACTTAAAGGAGAAGGTGTGCGGTGTACGATGTGATATCCTTCAAACTTGACATTAAGTATTCAAATGTTACTTAAGCAAAGTGTGAGCAATTAAATTAATCAATCTTGCCAGCCATGTACAGAGCAGATGTTCAATAAATCCTCTTTGCTTACACTGAGGTGGGGGGAGAGTCCACTTCTAACTGTCCTTCAGCGGTGACACAGCTCAGGCATCCTCTGCAGGCCTCCTGGGCCACCGTCAGCCTCTTCTGCTGTGCTTTCCTTTATTATAAATAACAAGAGACCACCTGGTCTACCTGTGCTACTTGGGAGCCTCGGGTTTAATGATCCTTCCTACACAGGGCTCCGCTCTCTCCTGATCCCCATAATGGGGCTGATGGGAAAATGATGCTTGGCAGTGACAGATGACTCCAGGCCACCCTGTGCTGCTGACAAGCAGTGAATATGGGCTAGTGTTGCAGAAAGGTCAGGGTGAATGTGCTTGCTTGACTTTCAAAGTTTCTTCAGCAAAACAAGGTGGCCAGCCCCAATCACCCAGACCTCCCAGAGCGGTGTGCTGGCTGACTTTGCGATGGTTCTGGGAAAGGGAGCTCCGTGGGTGTGTGGGTAGGCTTAAGTAAGGAAAACGAGACCATGAGACCGAGTCAGCTGGGGTCTTGCTATCTTTGAAAGAACAGTTCCTTATGAACACCTTCACCTTGGGGTGCCAGGACACACTGAAGGTGTCACTCAGTGAGTAGCCCCTCCCCCTCCAAGATAACCATGGAGTCTCTGTTTCCCATTCCCATGCACTCCTAAGCCTGGAGGCAATCTTGTTTTGCCAATACTGTGTGGCAGGGCTGCTGATCTGCTACTGAGAAGAATAATAGATTCCACAAATATGCCAGGCTGCCAATCATGGCAGGATGAGGCCCATCCACAGTGATGTCTCTAAATCTACGCCCTGAATGAAAAAACTAGGAAATACGTACCACATCCCAACCCCAGCCCCATATTCTGACTACTCCCCACTGCAACCCACAATGCCACTGACATTCAGAAGTGGCAGCCCCCTTCCCACCCTGCAGATATATAACTTCAACCTTTTGAGGTCTGCCTTTCCATATATGGACTTTATCCACATTTTAATGAGGCTTTAAAACCTCCCAGATTAAGCTGGTATTTTATGTAGAACTGCCTGCATTTTATGATATCCTGACATGTTGTACAACATTTGGTGGCTATATTGATCCTTATAAATTCAGCATCTATATATATTCATGAAAAGTACCTTTTCTCCCCACTCGGGCCACAAGATGAGCCTTGCACACATTTTTTTGTGAGTGGAGACAATAAAACTGCAATTGTCATGGTTTTGAGCTTACACAGTGTTTCAGTATTTTCAAATTAAACCCCCGGTGCCATCTGTTTGCAGACTCCACCACGAGGAAAGGACGGTGTCTGTCCAGGTACCTGAGGCTGCCTGCCCCTGTTTCTCCTTCAGGTGAGCTTGTTAAAAACCCTGAGAGGCTGGTGAGGGCTTCCACTCAGCCTCCCACAAAGAGACACTGTACATCTCCATGCCTGTGTGTTGGTACGACCACAGAGGACAACCTCTCCGGCTTTCTTTGTACCATTTATAGCTTTTAATCCAAAACAAATGATCACCGTGGAGGGGGCAAAAAAAATATTATCACCTTGGTGAGCATCACAAGTAATCAAAAAAAAAAAAAAAAAAAGGAAAGAAAGAAGAAGAAGAAGGAGAAGGAGACTATGGGCAAATTCATCTTCAGCTGCTACAATCAATCTCTCCCGTATAGAAATACACAATAACTTGGCGGGAAGGAGCCAAGATTTATGACTTAGAAACATCCACACTGACCAGCATATACCTAGTTTCTTGGCACCCTCCCTACCCGAATGGCTCTCTCTAACAGTTACAATGATAAACTGTCTCTCCCTACTGTTTTACAAGTACATTAGCTTTATTTAATGAGATCTCAGAGTAATTTAACAGATGTATATAGAGCGTACAGCAGGAAAACTCTGACTACTTGGGTGCTTTTGCCAAGGTATTCTAGGACAGCTCATCTGAGGTGTGGCTTCCCATCCTTTGTGCAAGCATTATTTAAATTTTTGGAAGACTTCTAGAAATTATGTTAATAGGAATAGGATGTGATAATCAACGTGGAGAGAAGCTGCCAGTGTACGCACTTTGGATCGGCCTGTGAAAAGCTGGGGAGAATGGGTCTTCGAAAGTCGCTTACAATATTGAATTGTCAGAAAGCATGTCACTGTCAGAAATGAATAAGTTTGTAAGACATTAAAAAAATAGACTTCCATGCCACCAGAAGGAGAGAAGAGAGTGGAGAAGAGGCGAGGGAGAGAGGAGGTAGGGAGCAAGACGGAGGAGGTGCTGTCCAGCCAGCTTCTCAGGATGAGAGGCTAGGGGACAAGCCCTTGTCCCACCAGCCTCATGCCTGGCACACTCAGGCCATGAACACCTGTCCTAGCAGTGACTTTCCTACCCTGACATCCTCTGGAACACTTGGTTCTGGGGACCGTGATGCTGAAATGACAAGGACTCTCACTATTTTAGAACTGGTTTAATAAACTGTCAATTAATAAGCGAGAAAAAGAAGTCCCAGGAAATTACCTGGTTGTGCTTAAAATAAAATTGAAGAGAGAAAAGAGACATGTTTTTTTTTCTCCATTTCTCCAAAAGCACAAAGATTGCACACACACCCATACACTCACACACTCACTCACACACATTCACACACTCACACACATTCACACACATACACACAAACAAACACACACACACACACATACACACATACTGGGCTGTGGGTTTTAGAATCTCATTCCTCTTCAATAAGGCAAAAAAAATCTATTTTGTCTGTGTCAGCTACTCACCATACAACCCACTTTGTTTCAAAATCAAGTGTTCTCTGAGGATCAGTAAATGATTGCAAAGAAACACCTAAATAAATAAAAACAAGCAAATAAATAAACAAATAACAGAGGGAAACAGACCAGAGGTGACATCAGTTTTAAGTGTGTTCATGACTTTCGAAGGTTTGTTTTTTGTTAAAACATGCATTTGTTTTAAATCCTTTAAGTGATTCTTAGTGGACTTCAGGTGATACCTAAAATTCTGCAAAATAAATTAATAAATACAAACAAAACCATCCAGGTATGGTGGCATACACCTGTCACCCCAAGATTCAAGATCCTGAATCAAGGAGAAGTGAGTTACAGTCCAGCTTGAGATACACAGCAAGACCCTGTCGCGCAAAACAAACTCTGTGGAAGCATGGTGTGTTCACAACCTCTGAGGCCATTCACCCCACATGGAGGCAGCGGCTTCTCACAGAGCTTCAAGCTTGAGAACAGGTGGCTATGGATTCAAAATCCAACTATGTGGGAGGCTTTTCAAATCTTATGCCATGCTGCAAAATGCATACCACTTTACACAGTACCTATTGCTCCTTGCAAATGACTTCGAGAACCTAGTGTGGTCTTCTTAAACAGAACACTCACAAGGAGCCTAAAAACTCCATCCAACAGAAGGCGAGGACCTGAGTGGTAGCCCCACAAAATAACAACATGGTCTCTGACATGGTGAAAAAGAGGATCTGAAAGAGAGGGGCAAACATAAAAACACAGGGCACCACCAATGGGGTAAGAACACAGACCCACTGCGGGGAATTTCATTTCTTCAGACCTATACATCAAGTCTTATTTGTTTAAGGAGCTTGGCACTAGAGAGATGTATAGAACACGTCAGACACCGGGTACCGATGCGCGGTGGGGAGGAGATAGCATCACCCAGTCTGACCACTCACTCCGTCTTCCAGCCGCCTTCTCTATCTGTTGGTGCTTTGGGGAATAATAAATGAGAGGGCAGAAGGAACAGGAGCCAAATAATGAAAAAACACACACACAAAAAGAAAAATTACCATGTTGGGGAGCAAAGCAGAGCCAGATTTACTGACCTCGCAACTCCATAATCAACAGAAAGTTACTACTGAAGAAACTTTTCACTGAGCGGAATGATCTTAAATAATAAGGAGTCCTGGGAAATTTACAGCAGTTTTAAGATATGCAAATTGAATGCAAGGTATAGACATAAGGGTAATTAATTGTAAATCTAAGAATAATGTTTCTTTGTCAGGCTGTCTCCGTGTTGTGGGCTACATTCCAATGTGCCTTAAGTTGGAATACTCTTTTTAAAGGCCGGTCTAATTATAAGATGTTCAGAATTTCAAAATACTGGTTATTCTTATTTAATTTCACTTCCGAAACATTTAATAACAGCATCTACTGATGGCATAAAAATATTTTAATCTTTTGGGGTTAAGACATTTGTTCCTAAGTCCTGGACAGCCAGGCTTTGTGTAGGGAGTGGGAAGAAGGCCCAGTGAGGTGCTGGATGCCTTCAAAGGGAGCCCTAGTTGGTCAGTGTCCCCTGACTCTATCATCCTGTGACATAGCCTCTGGGCTTCTTAGTGATGTCCTTATGATGCTGGTGTGCGACATGACTGACCCAAGCATGTTCTGGATGGCTTTTGTCGACCTGCAGGAAAACCTCAGCAGTCCTGATGGT
The DNA here is from genome assembly GCF_007827085.1 of Peromyscus californicus insignis. Lineage (NCBI taxonomy): Eukaryota > Metazoa > Chordata > Mammalia > Rodentia > Cricetidae > Peromyscus > Peromyscus californicus. The sequence goes on from NW_026294562.1 coordinate 157,696,224, forward strand.
GAAAGCAGCCAACAGTGCTACCAATAGCAAATTCTCAGCATCCTGTGCGTGAGAAGCAGTGGGGAAATTTCCACATCAGAGGAATCAGAGGCCCAGCTCTGGGCAAGAGAGACCTGGGGAAAAAAAGGAAAGGAAGGCATAGTGGAAGCTGGAGCATGAACAATGGGGAAGGAAGGAGGAGGGGCAGCCGCTCAGTCCTCTGCTAGCCTCAAAGGTCCACCTCAGAGGCAAAGCGGAGCACGTTTCATCCTCTGTGACTGAGAACAAATGGATAGTCTGGGATCCCACCTGTACGTCAGAAGAATAATTTGGCAAGAGCAGCAGAAATGAGCACAGAAAGTGTGAAGATGGAGAGATAGATGTGGAGGGAATGACCAAGAACATCAGAAGAGCTGAGGCCCCACTCTCGGATCAGAGATGTGATGGTAGGTGACCTGGGCCAGGACTCTCTGTGGGGATGCTGTGGCTGGTTGTGGATGTCTCCTGCCGCTGTAATGGCCACTTTCCCTAGCTTTTGTCTCTCCCTTGTGCTGCAGCTACAATGATGCCTTGCCCAAATGAGACCAAGTGACCGTGTGCTGAACCCTCTGAAACGGTGAGCCTAGACAGATACTTTTTCCTTTAATTGGTTTTGTCACCTATTTTTGTCACAGTGGTAAAAAACTGACATGCACTGGCATATTGTTCTCATCTCTGAGTGCTTATCTCCTCCAAAAGAGCAAAGCTGAACCAGAACAGGGCAAAGGGGCCAAAGAGCAAGACAACTGGAGAGGCCAAGAGCACTGAGCCTGGGGAATGGATGATGCCAGATTGCCATGGCAACTGCTTCCTCACTCACTGTTCTATGACTGGCAGAGGCAGAGGGAAGGCAATACCCAGCATCAGAGAGGTCTGAGCCCCAGACCAAAGCAACCAGTGATGCCCCAGTACTTGACACAGTATGGAATTCCATGCTGTCCCACTGAAGCTCCTTTTCTTGTTGAGGAGGTTTATTGAAATACTGGCAAAGCACAGAGCCCTCGAGCATTAGAAGGAGTTGGGGAAGCCAGGCAGTACTGGCGCACGCCTTTAATCCCAGCACTCAGGAGGCAGAGGCAGGCGGATCTCTGTGAGTTCGAGGCCAGCCTGGTCTACAAAGCGAGTTCCAGGAAAGGCACAAAGAAACCCTGTCTTGAAAAACCTAAAAAAAAAAAAAAAAAAAGAAGGAGTTGGGGAAAGCCCACATCACAGCCTCCCAGGACTCACATCTGAAGGGAAGAGGGAGACTTGACTAAGAGGCATTGCTGAGTGCCTCAATCATGTATCCCTTGATAGCCCAGGAGGCAATGCTGACCTCTGGCTCAGCTAGAATATTCTGTTCCTCAACTTCCTGAAAGTATTTTGGATTCAGCAAGGGCTGTCAGTGTTGGCCTGAGTCAATTTTGAGCAAGCTTTATCAGGCCCTAATTCTAGTCCAAACCACCCCAGAAATTCCAGCTATTTATGGAAGTGTTACAGAATATTATTTTAAGGTGTGTTACTTTTGTTTATGTTGCATTTATTTAACTCTGTGAAGCTGTGTTACTTTGCCTGTCTAAGACACCTGATGGTCTAATAAAGAGCTGGATGGCCAATAGCAAGGAGGAGAAAGGATAGGCGGGGCTGGCAGGCAGAGAGGACATAGAGAGGGAGAAATCTGGGAGGAGAAGAAGGAAGAGCAAGAGAGCAAGGAGAGGAGGATGCTAGAGGCCAGCCACCCAGCCACACAGCCACCCAGCCACCCAGCCAGCCAGCCACCCAGCCACACAGCCACCCAGCCACCCAGCCACCCAGCCACCCAGCCAGCCACATAACCACACAGCCAGTCACAGAGCAAGAGTGAAACTAAGATATAAGGAAGCAAGAAAAGGGAAAAGCCCAAAGGCAAAAGGTATATGGGATAATTTAAAGAAACAAGACAAGCTAAGGCTGGGCATTCATAAGAAATAATAAGCCTCCGTGAGTTTATTTGGGAGCTGGGTTGTGGGCCCCCAAAAGAGCAAAAACAACCAACTACACTAATGTACTCAACTTTTATCCCCTAGGAATGGCTCTTACAAATACACACACACACACACACACACACACACACACACACACACACACACACACACAAAGAAAAAGAAAAGTCAAGACAATATGTGAGAAAAAATAGTCATAGTGCATATATCTGACAAAGGACCTGATTCCATAATATGTAAAGAATGCCTACAAAGAAACAATAAAATCCCAAACAACTCAAGCTTAAAAATGGGCAAAATACTTGAATACCACCACATACACAAAATATATGTGAATAGACAGTATATCCAAGAAAATGTTCAGCATCATTAGCTGTCAGGAAAATGCAAATTAAAACTAATACCACTTCCTGCCTGATGTGATGAGTAAAACTGAGAAGACAGTCCTAAGTGCAGACAAGGATATAAAATGGGTAGAGTGTGCCTGTGCTGCTGGTGAGATGAGAAATGAAACAACCACTGTAGAAAGCTGTTATAAAATTAAGTAAGCACTTGCTGTTTGGCACTGAATATTTACTCCCACTGAGAGAAGGAAGAGAAAGGGGGAGGGAGAGAATGAAGAGGAGAGAAAAGCTTTGCCTTCAGATAATTATGCACGCAAGTATTCATGGCAGCACTATTCCCGTAACCAACGATTGGAAACAGTCAGTTCCATCAACTCTCTTGTTGTTTTCCAGTAAGAAATGGATACTATCCCTAAATAAAGATGGAAAACTACAAATACATGGAACACACAGGAGACTCTCAGGACATCCCCTGGCACAAGACACACGTGATGCACATACCCTGATCCAGTCTTGCCTGTGCCGTGACAGGCAGGTCACCCCGAGGACAAGTGCAGAGCCCTGGCGGCTTTCTGTGGCAGGACTGTACAGATTGGCTTAGACCAGCCCGGCCAGGGGGAGAGGGCCCAGCCCGGCCAGGGGGAGAGGGCCCAGCCCGGCCAGGGGGAGAGGGCCCAGCCCGGCCAGGGGGAGAGGGCCCAGCCCGGCCAGGGGGGAGAGAGGGCCCAGCCCGGCCAGGGGGAGAGGGCCCAGCCCGGCCAGGGGGAGAGAGGGCCCAGCCCGGCCAGGGGGAGAGGGCCCAGCCCGGCCAGGGGGGAGAGAGGGCCCAGCCCGGCCAGGGGGAGAGGGCCCAGCCCGGCCAGGGGGAGAGGGCCCAGCCCGGCCAGGGGGAGAGGGCCCAGCCCGGCCAGGGGGAGAGGGCCCAGCCCGGCCAGGGGGAGAGGGCCCAGCCCGGCCAGGGGGAGAGGGCCCAGCCCGGCCAGGGGGAGAAGGCCCAGCCCGGCCAGGGGGGAGAGAGGGCCCTGGCCTCTTTTTAGAAGGTCTAGAAGAAGGGTTTGGCCATGAGTGTGCATGCTTGTCAAAACTCACCTGGTCACTGAAAATCTGTGAGATTTGCCACGGGTAAATTTCTTCCTTAACTTAATGGTCTGTGAAAGAAAATGAGAGGGACAGCGGAGAAAAGAGGGGGGGAAGAGAAAAGAAAAGGAGAGGGTGGAGAGAGAAGAGGGGGCAGGGATAGAAGGAGGGAAAGGGGGAGGAGAAAGGAAGGAAAGAAAAGAAGAACGGCAGAAAGAGGAAAGGAAGGTCATACATGAGGGAAAGAGGTAGAGAGGAGGGAAGGGCACAGGGAGGGGTGAAGGGAAGGGAGGAGAGAAGAGGAGATGGGAGGGGAGGGGAGGAAAGAGGAGAGGAGAAGGGAGAGGAAGGGGAGGAAGCGAGGGGAGGGGAGAGAAGAGGAGGTAGGGGAGGAAGGGGAGGAGATGGAGGGAAGGAGGGGAGGAAGAGACAGAAGAGGAAGGAAGGAAACAGCTCATCTCTTCAGATTAGCCTCTGCTGGGAAAGGGGGTTCAGGGCAGGCTGGAGCGTGGAGTCTCTTCAGGGCCAAGCAAGCTGGCTCCTCTGTCCTGTGTGCTGTCGGGTCACCAGGCAGTCAGGTGGACTTGGTCCTGTCACACAACACCCCCCACACTAAAACACAGTTAATGGAAACAAGGCACAGAGGAGATCCAAAACCCCTAAGGGCAAGGGCTGTGGCCCTGTTGTGATGACCCTTCTGTCCCTGGCAAGCCTTCCCTTTCCTTTGCCCCAGGCTACCACTACCTGCCACTGAGACCAGAGAGGCTGGATATTTCAGTGCAGAATGAAGGAACCGTTATGTTCCCTACCCGAGGTGATGGAGTGAGACACCGATATCAGTGGGCCAACACATGCAAACACACCCCAAATCCTCCAACCCCAGCACAACCCACCCCTGCACTAGATTAGACAAGCAGGACTCAAGACAAAACCTAATTCTACCTCCCCTCCAGCAGGTAATGTGACCCTGAGCAAGAATCTTCACCCCTCTGTGTCTCAATAAACTCATCTGCGTAATGGGTACAGTCAGGTGCATACATCCCCCTTCAGAGTGTTAGAAATCAGTGCTATAACCACAGAGATCTGAATGCTGACTCCAAAGTCTAATACAACTGTAAGAGTCAGCCATTATTATCCTATCCGGGTAGACAAGTCAGATTTAAAAGGGGCTGGGGGGGAGGAAAGAAGAAAGGCAGAATATGAATCAGAGGAGAAGACTACCCAGATGATGAAATAAAGACAGAGTCATGAGAAAGATGAACCCAAATTACAGTCCTCTGCCTGAGGCTTGCCCAGGCGTTGCCCACGGCTTGCTGAGTGTAATTCGGACTCCGTTATTTAAAGGGCTGTGGGATAATACAGTGGGAAGACAGGTCTGCACTGTAATTCACACAATTTATCACACAGGGAAGAGCCACTAATCTTTTAGAAAACAAGGTATTCACAGTTATTTAAGGCTAATACTTATGCGTCACCACACATTGTGAGCACGGTCCCATCTCCAGCCTTGCACAGCTGGGATCTGGGAAGGTCTTTAGTGGTGATGGTCCATATTTTAAGCCCCTCCTCGAAGCCTCAACCCAGTAATCTGAACCAGTTCTGTTATTCATGGCATCTCTACACTAGATATATTCCCACAAAACACTAATTAAAAGAGCAGGTTTTCTTAAGATCGGAGAATGCAAGTTGAGCTGAGAGAACATGGGAGCATGTGAATTTCTCATCAGCCGGTGCCGTGTCGTCTTCAATAGTCCAATCAATTACCCAAACTCAGAACCTTCCCAGCATGCATAAAGATAGACCTGGCACGGTCCAGCTGGCCCAGAGAGCAAGTCTACTCCTCACTGGGTGCACACAGACCACACTGACATCCAGCAGGATCTACAATCCTGCCCATCCCAGGAAGGATGGAACCTTGTTTTCATCTGGCCAGGATATGATTATCCAGGCACAGTCCTCCAGTCATTGTGAAGGCTGCCTTCATACCCCTGTGAGACACCCTTCTGTGTGCTCAGTCCCTTCTCTTTTCTACCTCTCTCCCTGCAGGAACACAGCCTCATCTTGCCCCATCCCCACCTGTTCCCACCATTGCCTCTTGGTATTTAATCAGCATACCCACCTTTTAAGCCAGACCATCCTAATCTGTGCTACCCAGCTTCCTTAATCCTGAGTTCTCAGGATAGAATCTCTACTTAATCTCTACAAACTTAATCACTACAAACTTCACAATCCATTTTTCTCCTCTTTTTTTTTTTGAGTAATTTCAGTGTAATACTAACCCCAAATACCGCCTATGGACAAGATGTTTGTGTTGTAGGAAAATAAAGATGACAGACACAGCCCAGTATCAGGGCCAGACGCACTCACTCTAGACCAGAAATTCTTGAAGTTTTGAAGATAAAATCATGGGCCTCCCACATGCTAGGCAAGCGTTCTACCACTAAACCACACCCCAGACCCTCACTGGGGGATTCTAGTCTGGTTTCATAAACACAGAGTCACTATCTAAGCAATAAAAGTCCTTTTCTGTAGGCCAAAAGCAGTCAGGGACAGAAAGTCCAGGCTGTGTTGCCAAATAATTATCTCTCCGGAAGAAAAATCAAGACACTGGACAATTCAGGAAAACACCAAGTAGAAAATGAGCTGAGATCAAATAAGTATGATGTAAAACTCCCTTCACTGCCGAGAACAGAGAAGGAAGCATCATGGGGGAAGGGAGAGCACGGAGATGTGGCCATTATTTACACATTCTTCATAAAGTGTGCTGTCTGCTACAAAGCCATATTGGCACAAGTTAATTGACACTCCACAGTTTAGATGTTAGTTTGTATTAATGACTTTCCTCAAACTTTTATTCTTTATACTCTGCCTCATTATCTTGATGAAATCTGTGTTTATTTTATTTTATAGTTCAATACAATGGTTGTGCACATTTGTGGGGTACCACATGATACGTTGCTAGATGAGACGAAGGAGATGTGTGTGTGTGTGTGTGTGTGTGTGTGTGTGTGCACCTACACATGCGTCCTAATTCACTATCTATTGCTATGATAAAGACCATAGCAAATGCTAATTAGGAAAGGGGGTTGTTTTTGTTTTTGTTTTTTGGCTTGTGTGTCTTATCACAGTTGATCTTCAAGGGAAATCAGGGCAAGAACTCAAGAAAGGAACCTGGAGGCAGGAGCTAATGTAGAAGCCATGGAAGAATGCTGCTTACTGGCTTGCTCCCCATGGTCTGTTCAGCCTGCTTTCCAGGACCACCTGCCCAGGAGTGGCAGCACCCACAGTGGTCTGGGCTCTCCCACATCAACCATTACTCAAGAAAATGCTCTAAAACCTTGCCTACAGACATTGGATGGAGGCGTCTTCCCAACTGAGGTCCCCTCTCTCCAGGGGACTCTAACTTGTGTCAGTTTTACAAAACTATCAACCAACCCAACACACTGGTAGGACTCAACCATAGGAAAGAACGCAATCAAGCCCTCTGCAGAAGCATGTGTTAACCTGAAGGACACACAGTTGAGTGAGATAAGAGGGGTGCAGACAGACAATCATTACCTGGTGTCACTCACATGGGGATCCTAAAAAGTTACTCTTATCAATTGGCAGGAAAACAGTTCAGAGGCTGGGGATGTTGCACAAGAGGAGAGATAAAAATGTGACCCCGTGGATCATGGTTACAGTCAGATGGCATAAATAACTTCTGGTTGTTCCCTGGCAAGGTACATGACTACAGTCCGCCATAAGCTATTACAAAATTTTTTTCTTTCAATTTTTTAATTGTTTGAGAATTTCTCTCATGCATATAATATTTTGATCAAATCCACCTCCATTCATTCCCCGCCAACTCCTCCCCTATCCCGCCAACAACTTTTCCCTCCCATATTTATTTATTTATTTACTTACTTACTTATTTATTTTTACCAACCCATTGAGTCCACTCAGCACTGCCTATGTGTATGTGGATCTAGGACCATCTGCTAGAACATGAGTAGACTCTTAAGGCCCAAATCCCTGGAAGGAACTAGCTCTCTGTCCCCAGTAGCCATCAATTGCCAATAGCTGCTCACCTAGGGGTGGAGGCCATGAACCCCCTCTCCATCCATGCTAGGGTTTGGGCCGACTCACTCTTGTGCATGTCTTCTGCACACAGTCATGCAGCTTGTGAGTTCATATGTGCAGTAACCCTGCTGGGCCAGCAGATCCTGCCTCACTGTAGATGGCCACTACCTGTGGCCCTCACATTCTTTCTGTCACCTCTTCCTCAATGATCCTTGAACCTTGTGGGAAGGGGTTGTGATATGGATGCCTCATTTAGATCTGAGCACTCCATAATCTCAGACAGACAGACAGATGCTCACGTTTTACTAGTATTTTTATCCTAAGCAATTATATCCCACCAATGCTAATGTTTGATATGCCAGAGAAACACTTTGCCAATTCACATAAAAACTAATTAAGAACTATAAAGTGGTTACTATGCAAACTATTAAAGGGTATCTATGACTACAATTAATAACTGAAAAAAATTAACATGACCTGTTTTTGTGGCCCACCCCAAATACCATCATGTGTAAGTGTGGTGTCTGCCTGCACTGGGCAAGCAGAGCCGCTGTGGGGGCTGAAGGGAAAGAAGGCTGTCATTAGAATGGTGTGTTTGCTGGTGGTCGGTGGACTGTGGCTTGCAGCTGAAATAGGTAAGCCTGGCTGGCAGAAGGCTATCACTAGCCCTGGCCTTAGGAAGTTATAGTCCGTGGCTAGCCTCACTCTCTCTCTGTTTCCTGGCCAGCCTTGGCATGGGCAGCTCCTGCACAGACTCCTGCTTGCCGTGGTGGACTGAAACCCTCTGACTCTGTGAACTGAGGGGAATCCTCCCACCCAGAAGTTGCTTGTTTGTTTTGTTTTGTTTTGTTTTGTGTCAGACCAACAGGAAAGTAACAGGCAGACCATGTAAAACAGGCCAAAGAGGTAGTGTCTGCTCCTTAACTGTGGCCAAAGCACTGGATCCTGTCTGAGTGGGGAGCTAAGCTGGTTGGGCCTAGTTAGTGCATAGGACAAGTGTGGATTGAGGAGACAATGGAGTTAAGAACACCATGACTCTGAACAGACAGGACCAGAAAGCAGCCCAGGATATGAGAATTCTGATGCCCAGATGTCAAAGCCCTTTGGTGACTATGAAAATCCATGCAGACGCTGTCAGCTAACTGCAAGTCAGAAAGCTACATCATTAACTCGGCCCCATGTTGACAGAAACTCTGGGAAAACAGAAGAATATTAGAAAGACAATTTATATATATATATGTTAAAAATATGTGAGGGAAATTGGGTTTTTGAAACACCAGGTGTTTTCACTCATTGAAAACCCCTTTGGAGACACATCAGGAAGCCATTTGTGAAAAGCATTGAGATGTCACAGACAATGGTCTAGGAACAGGACAGACAGGTAACAAAAGAAGGGGTGTGACAAGGACAAAAATACGAAGTCCTAAGACTTGCCCAGAACTACCAAAGGAAGCATCGCCAGCTTGCTATTTTCAGCTACTGAATGATTTTTAGGACTGTGCCGTTGAGTCTAGTTCCGTCCCCCTGAAGGACACAGAGAGGATACTATTTCCAGTCTCTGAGTGGCGGTGGGGTTACGAGACTCTTCCCAGCCAATGAGTTCTGAGCAGAAGTGTGATTTCTGGCTTCTGGGCTCCATCACTTGGCTGCCCGTTAGAGTCACCCAGAGAATCCTTCCCTTCCATCTTTAAATGGCCAAGCAGCATTCCAGATGGCACTGGTCACTCAGTGGTCCCAGAGTGAGGGTACCTGGAACAGAGCCTGGCTGATGCAGGACAGGCATGGAACATGAGCAAGAAAGGGAATGTGGGTTTTCACCAGCCATTAAGGACTGGGGGCTGGTGATAACCCTATGCACAGATGTGGTGATCAGATTTGGTGCTGGCGGGAGGGAAGTGCAACAGAAACGACATGAATTATCCATCCCTCCAACTCATCTTCTACAGATCCACCCTGAAGAAGTACACCCCCCAAATTAAAACTAAAACACACTAGGAGAGGTCAACAGAGTCACAGCACAAACTCAGGGTCAAAAGCATGTGCTGCATCAAAATGGTGTTGGCTTGCACTCTGGTGGTGTTACAGGTCAGTAGTGTGCTCCACGTGATTTGTTTACATCTCCAGCTCTTCTTTATCTGCAGGGTGGGGTGCACTACCACTGAACTATGCACCCACTAACCCACAGGGATGCTGCAAGAATACATTCAATGTTGCATTTACAAACTTCAATGAGAGGTCTCTCTCTGTCTCTCTCTGTCTCTCTCTGTCTCTCTCTCTCTGTCTCTCTGTCTGTCTGTCTCTCTCTCTCTGTCTCTCTCTCTCTCTCTTCTCCCCTCACAATGTCAGTTTGTTAGTCACATTTTTAGTTTCACTCCAAAAACGTGACTACAACCCTATTAGCCACAAAGGAGGAGCCATAAAGGACAATAACCCTACACTACGGAAAATGTATACAAGAAAATACCCATTTTAAAAGCACAAGGTGAAATTGATTGCTGATCTAATCATAATTATGGAAAGTAGGGGACTAGGAACACAGTGGGTAGACACAAGATGGCAATGTGTGGTCTCTGGAAAGTGACATTCTTGGTGATTGTTTTTTCTGCTTTTCCATTTTCAAAATTTCCTGAAATGAGGCAAATATGAGGGTCTAAAAAGAAGCTTTCACTAATTTAAAATCCGAGCAAACCCCCTTTCCCACCCCTCTAGCTAACTATGAGACACTGGGTATGTTACTTGATCTCTCTGAGTTGGGTTTCTTACTTGCCGAATGGAAATCATATGCTTAGCTCACAGTACTGTTTTGATATAAGCATCATATTACAATTATTAGACTTTCATAAGCAGCCAGTGCACATTATCTATTTCCATTAAAGGTTTACCACATCTGTCTCTTACATTAGGACGAATAATCCTTTCTTATTTTACTTTGTATGTAAGGGTGTTTGGCCTGCATCTGCGCCTGTGCACCATGTGCATGTAGTGCCCACAGAGGCTGGACGAGGGTGTCGGATCCCCTGAGACTGGAGTCACAGATGGTTGTGAGGCTCCATGTGGGTGCTGAGAATCAAGCCCAGGTTCTCTGCAAGAGCAGCCAGTGCCCTTCACTTCTGAGCCATTCTTCAGCCCTGGAGACAGAGAACATTTTAAAATCTAACATAAAGCCTTTCACAGCAGAAGGTTGTGTCATGCACTGAGCCTCTGACTTGGGAAGTTCATGGCCCCAGGTCAGATATGAGCAGGTCAGACCCACAGTGCAAACAGGAAGCAGCAGTCACACCTGATCCAGAGCAAAGAGCTGGCCCAAGTCATTCCAAGGCAGGCCCTTGATGTAAGCTGCTAGCTTCCCCAAGGTCAGGGCCAGCATGGGGGGGTGCAAAGCCCCCTCCCCAGCGGCTGCCCCCACAGCAGCTGGCTTGCCCATGTGATGGATGGGAATTACAGCAGTTTTCAAGAGACCAACAGAAGGCAGGCTGTGTCCTGATAAGCTGTAACAACAGTTGTAAAGTTCTAAGGAGACCGGAGGGTCCCCACAACCACACACTTCCCTCGGCCGTGGCTGCATAATTATAGCACTGGCAGCTGGGCAGCCCAGGGACATGACTGGAATAGACAAAGGCGTGGGCATATGGTGCTGCTGGTGGCAGGGCCAGCCTCCCGCCCCTGCTGGCCAGGTTCAGCTGCATCTTTAGGCCTGGCTGTTAGGAGACCATTAATGATACCTACATTGTACTAGAGGGTGGGCCCAAGGGAGGACAAGGCTGTGGTTTCCAAAGCCTTCAAGGTATCCAGTGCCAGCACACAGTAGGCATTTTGCAATTACCCATTCAGTCTGAATGGCAGTGACACATTCCAGAACATTTCATGGCTCACCACTGCTGAGCCTGTGATTTGAAGTCCAAGCCTTCCAGCTCAAAGAGCACTCGCTGCTCCCGACCGCTCTGGATCCGCTCCCTGAGTTCTCGGGCTCTGGAATCACCACTGTCAGGAAGAAGGAACTGATGCTCTATTCTACTTCCCTGCTGCGTCAAGACCAGCCCTTGGTTGCCCACTGTGTATTTGTTCCCTTGTAAAGAGGGGCTGTGTCTTCCTCACTCTGTGTGGTCATTCATCCCGTCACTGGTTCACTAAATGGAGTGTCTGATAGGCCAAGTGTTGGTCAAAACAAAGTACCCGAGAGAAGCAGTTTCAGAAAGCTCAGCCCACGGTCAACCCACTAGAGGGGGGAGCAAGGAGAGGGAGAGAAACAGAGAGGAGAGGGAGGGGAAGGAAAGACAGAGACAGAAGGACAGAGAATATGCTAGAAGGAACCAGAGTAAGGGACCTTTCAAAGACATGTCCCCAGTGACCCACTTCCTCCATCCAGACCACAGTTCATAGTGGTGCGCTCAGCTGTGAACTCATTAGTCAGTGGCAAGCGAATCCATTGACTACCCAATGCATTCCCACTGCTGGGACTTGAACATATAAACCCTCAGAGGGACACTCAACCACGAACCACCAAGCCATCAACTCTGCTAGATACTGACTGAGACAGACACCCCATTTGAAGACTCAGACTAGAATAAGAGAAAAAAGCTGCCAAACGAGAAGCTGCAAAGCAAAACCTTGGGATCTCAACCACTGTAAAATGCTAAACCATGTAGTTAGGGGACCCGGCTGAGCCTTAAGATATTAAGGACGGCCTGGAGAGATGGCTCGATGGTTAACAACACTGACTGCTCTTCAAGACGACCCAGGCTCACAACCATCTGTAACTCCAGTTCCAGAGGATCTGACACCCTCTCCTGGCCTCCTCAGGCACCGGGCTCACACATAGTGCACAGACATATGTGCAGACAAAACACTCATATTCATAAAATAAAAGTAAGTAAATATTTAAGAAATCAAGGATGGCTTCCTGACAGAAAAATAAGTAAGTTCTGGGTTAAGTTCTAGGGCTGAGAGTATAGCTCTATCATAATGTGTGTGCTTAGCAAGTGACACACACACACACACACACACACACACACACACACACACACACACACATACACACACACACAGGAAGCTAATGACCATTGTTAGTGTAGAGGGTAAGATGGTGGAAGAAGGAACAGAGTTGTGCGAGGAACAACCCTGGATGGATCGTGGTGGACTTTTCATCTTAGGGGCCACAGAAAGACACTGACGTATACAAGACGGCATGATCAAACTGAGTTTTATAAGGAATATTCTGGTGTCTTTTAGAGAGGAGAGACTGGTACAGGGGGGGGGGGGGGCAGGTTTGCCCAGGAGTCATCTTATCAGAGACCAGGGGCATGACTGTTATCTATGTGTTGACTGAGCTGACAGGAAGGGAGCAGAAGAGACAGGTGTCCAAGCTTTAGGTTCCCCTCTTCCTCACACTCCCCCCAAGCATCTTCATCATCTATGTAAGTATCCATACACACTTGCAGACAGGGATGCATGTGGCTCCATGCTCTCACCCGGAAGCTGCTCATTTAGGCAGCAGGTAGGTAGGGTAACATTGACTTTCAGCCACAGTGAAGATTCCTACAGGCCAGAGAGCCAGAAGGAGGGAATAACCCTCAGGGGACTGCGATGCCAGCCTGTGGGTCCTGTTCCTATTCTGTCCTAAGCAGCCAGGGGGCTGTAGCTCAAGGGCTGTATGTACACGGTTAAACACCAACTCCGCTATTGACATGATGTCGATGAAGAGGGATGCATCAGGCTCCTCCACCACCACGCACATCATGTGTCCCACATTGATTAAGCTTCCTAGTCCTCTTCAGCACCTGCCAGCTGCTCCACTCTGACCACTCTGCCTAGTGAGCTGTTCTCCATCACGGCTGTTAATTAAGAATTGTCAGGGTGGGGAGGTCACAAGGTGAGGCCTGAATACTTTCCCCAAATCTCAAAAACCAAATTCCCAGGACTTTGCCTCTAAAAAAAAATAGGATGAATGTTTTCCAGGAGGAGGTTCTATCTTTTTGCAAAATGACAATATGCCCCTTATAGAAAATGTTGAGAACAGTATATTCAAACATACAAACACACAAAGAAATGTAAACTCCATGATCTTCTCTCAGAATTAAATACTGATAACTTTTAACTGTGTTCACATTCTTCTGCGTGTGTGTATATGTGTGTGCACGCACGCACGTGTCACGCACATGTGTATGTGTACTACATATATATGTGTGTGTGTGTGTGTGTGTGTGTGTGTGTGTGTGTGTGTGTGTGTGTGTGTGTAATGTTTAACTACAGTGTTTGTCTCATCATCCACCCTTTGTCTTAGCCAGGTTTTCTGTTGCTGTGATGAAACACCGTGACCAAAAACAACTTGGGGAGGAAAGAGTTTATTTCAGCTCCAAGTTCCACATCCCAGTCTATCATTGAAGGAAACCATGGCAGGAACTCAAGGCAGGAACCAGGAGGCAGGAGCTGATGCAGAGGCCATGAAGGAGTGTTGCTTACTGACTTGCTCCTCATGGCTTTCTCAGCCTGCGTTCTTGTAGCACCCAGGGCCATCTGCTCAAGGTATAGTACTACCTTCAGGGAGCTGGACCCTCCTGTATTTGTCACCAATAAAAAAAATGTACCACAGGCTTGCCCACAGGCCAGTGAGCAAGGACACTATCTCAGCCCACTTTTAAAAGACTGTAGCTTGTGTCATGTTGACGTGAAACTAGCCAGCACATCCTGGGCCTGAGTTCATAGCAGTGAATTGTTTTTTTACAGCATCATTTAATTGTGCAATTTTCTGTCATGTGGCTGTCGTATGCTTCATCCATCCCTTGGTTGTCCCAACTGAAGCTTATGGTGACTCTTATAATTAATACTGCACTGAACATCCTGAGGGTAAATCTCTAAAGAAGAATTCAGTGGATTTCATTAGGTTTCCTATTGGAATGAGAACAGCTTACAGAAAGAAATGGTCTATTTATTAACACTCTGCTTTGCATTATGAATTTGTCTTATTGCAAAATTGATCTTGAGAAATGTATAGATTTAGAACAGGAGATATAGCTGCTTAGTGGTAGAGCAGTTGTCTAGAACTTCCCAGTGATGGGCTAGGTTGTGTCTTCGTGGTTGAGCACTTGCCAAAAATATATCAATGAGGGGCATGGACATAACTCAGTGGTGAAGAACTTTCCTAGAGTTTCCCAGTGGTAGGATAGATAGAGGTGTGACCCAATGGCAGACCACTTACCCAGCATTTATTAGACCCCAGTTTTAATCCCCAGTATCACAAACACACACAAAGAGATGTATCCACTTATTCTCCCAGCAACAGAAAAGCCCCTTCACAACTATTCCAGATACTTTAAAAGAAATACCGTCACCTGGATAGGTGTTGTGGGACAACCTGCAATCCTCACACACTGTGGGGAAGGGGGGCTAAGGAAGGAGAGAGCCAAGAAGGTTCAAAGATAGCAGGGTTGCACAGTTAAGACAGATGGAGGCACTCACTTAATACTCCTTCTTATCCTGCTACCAGGAATTGACACTTATCTAGAATGTTCTGCATACCAGATCTGTACAAATTGTCCCTTTCTATTATAATTCCTTGATGTCTTGCAGGGTCGAATTTCTTCATATCATTAGCCACTGTGACAGTTTGCCATAGAGTTTTCTGCTCATGTATTTTAGATATTTTCTGTTGCATATTTACCCATTTGTTATTGGTTTGTAAGGACTCATTACACGATGCGAACATGAACAACTTTTATTGCAAGGTTGCCTCTTCTCCTGTCTGTGCTATAACACGTGGCTTTGTGGATGATCCTTGTGTAAGGTCATTATTATTCCAGGTAGTCAGGTCTGTTAGTCCTCGAGCCCATGCGCCATGCTTTCATACTCTACTCTCAGGTAGATTTCGGACAAAGATTCATGTGGGTTTTTAATTTTACATTACATTTCTTTTCATTGTATATATACATGGAGGGACACGTGTATCATGGTACGCATGTGGATGTCAGAGGACAACTTGCAAGAGTCGGGTCTCTCCTCCCACCATGTGTGTTCCAGGGATTGAACTCAGGTCATCAGTTCAGTTTGGTCAGCAAGCACCTTCACCTACCGGCCAGGAGAGGGTGTCAGATACCCCAGAGTTGGACTTTCACATGGCTGTGAACTGCCCTATGTGGGGGCTGGGAATTGAACTCTGGTCTTTAGGAGAGCAGTATGTGCTCTTCACTGCTGGGCCATCTCTCCCATTGATTGAGTGCCACAGGCTTTTATATGAAATTCATGTGTATGTGTGATGATTCAGCTCTCCTTGGGGTGTTTCATTGATTGGCTGCTCTATTCTGCAGGTAAACCAAACTGTTCACACAAAGCTCTGACTACATCACCACATACTGTTCACTCAGGACCTCTTCATCCTTCCATCCAGAATGTCCTTGGCAATTCTGAAATATCAAATAGATTTCAGAATAAGTTTATAATTCATGAGTCCTCCAAAAAAAAACCCCAAAAATTATTGAGTGGATAATGTCACTCAAATATCATTAAATTTCTACATGCTGTGGGACAATTGCCAGGTTTATGTTTTTTTAAATAATGTCTTAGGATTACTACTGCTATGATGCAACACCATGACCCAAAGCAACTTGGGCAGGGAAGGGTCTATTTGAATTATATATTCTCAGTCACATTCCACTGAGGGAAGTCAAAGCGGGAACTCAAACAGAGCAGGAACCTGAAAGCAGGAGCTGATACAGAGGCCATGGTGCAGTGATGCTTACTGGCTTACCCCTCCTGGCTGTTCAGCCTGTTTTCTTACAGAGCTTAGGACCACCAACCCAAGGGTGGCACCAGCCACAGTGGCCTGGGCCCTCCCCTATCAATCACTATTTAAAAAAATATACCACAGACTTGCCTGAAGTTTGGTATTATGGAGACATTTTCTGAATTGAGAGTCCCTCCTCCCAAATGACTCTAGCTAGTGTCAAGTTGACATAAAACTAGCCAGCACAAATAGCATAGTACATTTTTTTTATTTACATTCCTTCTTTTTTAAATTAACAATTTGTTTGTATATATGCTTTAGAGTATATGTCTTTATGTGCTGAGCCATCTCACCAGCCCCTTATTCTTTTTAAATCCACTACTACATGTTTCTTGTGACCTTCATACTGGATTTTTTTGTTTATTTTGGTTGCTAGTATACATGTCATTTTTAAAATGCATGACATCATTTGTATGCAGAAAATGATAGCTTTTTTATTATGTTCCTTTTTCTCACCTTTACTAGTTCTTTGAGAATTTCTTACAATATATTTTGATCACATTCACCCCTCCATTAACTCCTCCCAGGTCCACCCCCTTCCCTACTGTCTAAATTTGTGTCCTCTTTTTTTTTTAATTCACTGAGTCCAATTTTTGCTGCCCATACACACTTGGATGTGTGGCCTTCACTAGCACACAGTCAAACTACCAGCGGCTACCCCACTAAAGAAAACTGAGTCTCCCTTTCCCAGAGCTATCAACTGCCAATGGCTCCTCAGCTAGGGGTAGGCTATCCCACCCACCTCCCCTCTGCATGTTGGGAGGTTGCCTGGCCTGTGCACACGTCACAACTGCTAGAGTTCATATGTGCATCTGCCTTTTATGTTCCGAAAATGCCATTTCCTTATCTCCCACCTGTGGCTCTTCACTTCCCACAGCGCTGCTTCCATGATGATTCCTGAGCCGTGGGAAGAGAGAACGTGATATAGGTGTCCCATTTAGAGCTGAACATTCCAGTCTCTTACCTTATTCTTTGTACCTCAGTCAGCTGTGGCTCTCTGTGTTAATCACCATCTATTTCCAATAGAAATTTTTATTGCGTTCTTAGTTTAACTAAATGTGTTATTTCCGAACTCACCTAGCAGCACAGCATCAATCTTAGTTTGTTCTCGCCATCCAGACATTTCTGTCACGTTAATAACAATAACCATGTTGTTTGCTTTCAAAATCATCCCTGTAAGTTTTTTAATTCTTATTTTATTCAGTGGGCCATGATTTCAAAGCTGTGATAACTTATGTACATATGTCCCCCCAAAAATGAAATGCATGCCACAGATAGTTGCAAGCCAGTGTTTACTTCACCTTATATATAATAGCTGAGATGTGGAGAATGTGTATGTGCCCATCAGTCCATGAGTGGACAGGGAAATTGTGGTCTATGCATGCAACGGGGTATTTCTCAACCATAAAGAAGAATAAAATCCTATTGTTAATGTGCTGCTGGAAGGTACTGGTTGGTACTGGAGGTGGCACTGGAGAGCATGGTGTTCCATGAATAAGCCAGACACAGAGACACAAGCACTGCCCCTTGGCCCTGCTACAAGACAGCTTAAGAAAATGTAGGAATCTTTTCTTATTTAAATAGAAATGATTCCAGTTTTTCATTCTCAAGTATGAGTCCTCTGCAGATTTGGGAGTTAGAACCTCTTTGTTAATGTTTTTAAAGGTGTGATTTCTATTGTATTAACAGCCAGTGAGTAGCTTTGGGGTTTTGTTTCTGGGAGTGGTTATTGAATTTCATACAAACCATGTTACTAGGAGATGGCTGTCAGTTTTCCTCCTGATTTACTAATGTACTAAAGTAGGGTAACACATGTTCCAATATTAAGCAACCCTGAAATCTATTAATGGCAGAAACTTCAACAGAGACGGTCATTCTTGTTCTACCATCATATATGTGTGTGTGTGTGTGTGTGTGTGTGTGTGTGTGTGTGTGTGTGTATACATACTATATATATATATTAGCTAGTATTTTAACTCTGTGTTCAAAATTAAGTTTCTCTGTGTTGAACTGTCTTTTTCAGCTGAAGTCTGAGATACATGACATTTGGGAAGTAACTATGTTCTGAAACTGTAGAAACCTTTTTTAAATGTTTCTCATCGAGGCTTCTCCCGTTTGCATGTTTGTGGCAGGTGGATGTTTGTATCTGGAAGCAGTCCTCACATTACAAATTCCTTCAAGAGTTCTAGGCTGGAGAGGTGGCTCGGTGGTTAAAAGCACTGGCTGCTCTTGTGGAGGACCCGGGTTCAATTCCCAGCACCCACACAGTGGCTCAAAACTATTTGTGACTCTCGTTCCAGGCAACCCAACCCCCTCTTCTTGCCTCCATAGGCACCCAGCATGCACACAGTGCACATACAAGCTTATAGGCAACATATTCATATACAAGAAATAAAAATGAATAAATTTTTTTAAAAGGGAATTCTATGTTTCTGGATTGTTTATCTAATGTATTTTTTTCTTCTTGAAAACAGCAAATTAACATGTGTATTTTATAACTTAGTTTGCAAACAGACAGTACTTTAAAATTTAAAATTGCACTTGTTTTACCATATTTATTTCATTTTTGAAAAGGAGCTTTACCCTCATTTTCTTGCTAAATAAATAAAACATTTAACTATAGTTGTAACAAAACAAAATTTAAGTTTATGTATTAATATTCAGCTTGTTCTGCGGCTATGTGCTGGGTTTTTTTCTCTTAAAAATCATTTATTGAACTTTTATTAATTTAATGTTAAAAATAAAAGATTAAGACTATAGTAGTATTGATTTATGTCTCTATTTTTCTAAATATATGAATGTTTTCTACATATACAATGTTACGTATGTGTGAGTAGATGATACATACAATGTTTTAAGTTCAAAATACACTTATATACTAAATCATGTGTTAACATTCTCATTCTGCTACATCCTTGTCCTTCCTTTCAGACTCTTGATTTATTACTACTTTTTTGTTACCTTCCACTTAACAATCAATTGGCGTGGAAAAATATTAATACAAATATAGAGAAACAATACAGACTATAAGCTGACTACCAACTAGTATAATAATCTTTCATCTTGAAATTTAATTCATCTGAGGATAGGATGGAGAGATGGCTCAGCAGTTAAGAGCATTCCTTGCTCCTGCAGAGGACCCAGGTTCAGTTCCCAGCATCCACATGGGGCTCATAACAGTCTGTAATCCAGTTCCAGGGGATCTGATGCCCTCTTATGGGCTCCATGAGCACCTACACTCACAGGCACACACCCACACAGAGGCACACACACATGTACTGATAAAAAGCTAAAAGATAAATCCTCTTTTTAAAATGCCAATATATTCCACAAAATTTGATTAAACATTTTAATTAACCAAAGCCAATCAAGGAGAGTGACCGTGATTTGACAACTTGTTCATGTCCTTTGTCTCACTTTTCAGCCATTTTTAAATTCACATTGCCTTATTCATTCCTTTATTTTATTTGAAACAGGACCTCACTTACGTAGCCGGCCTTAAACTCACTATGTAGCTCCAGCTTGGCTTTCAGCCTTGGACTTGAAATCTCCGTGCCTCCAGCTCAGTGCCATGCCTCTTGGCTTGGATGGGCAGAAATCAACCAGGAACCTCCAGGTGCCAGGCAGTTAGACACCATTATGGTGAGCGAGCACAAGGTAGGGAATTGGGAGAGAGAAAGAGGCAGAACATTCATGTGCAGGGGAGAGAAGCAAATCTTAGGAGGTGAGGGTGGTGAGAAATGGGCTGATGTGGGTGGCTTGCTTGCCACCAATGTCCATGGTAATGTCCAGGCATGGGCTGCTGCAGAAGGTCATGTCATGGGCTGAGGCCCTGAGGCAGCCATTGGGGTCTTTGTTGATGTCTGTGGCTTCTGTTACCTCTGAGGGTCTGGGCTGCCCCCTGTGACCATGTCCATGTCCTAGGAATCCTAGGAATATGCCCCCACATGATCTGGGAGGCCTGCACTGCCAGCCGGTACCATGGTGACATCTGGGCCCAGAATGCTTTGGGGGCCTTGTCTGGGTCCATGGCCCTGCTGCAGCTGGGCTCGGTGTTGATGTCTGTGACTCCTGTTGATGCTAAGGACAATGCAGAGGCCCACAACCTGGATCATGAAGCCAAGGTGGTCTTTGAGGGTCAAGTTGCTAGGGCTATACAGATCTGGGTGGCCTGTGCTGCCACCTGGGGCCATGCGACTCTGGCCTTGTTGGTGTCTAAGGGCTGTTCAGCTGCCAGACTACAAACCTGAGTGATAAGCACTGACACCCTAGGCTAGAGCATTGTACGGGCCACACATGGGGCCTTATTGGTGTAAAGGGCCATACTGCTCTGGATCCACGTCATCAGAGTGACCTGCACTGCCACCCAGGGCCATGGTGATACCTGGGCCTGGGCTGCTGCCAAGGGCCATGTCTGGGTCCATAACCCTGCTGCAGTCATGGTCTGTGTTGATGTCTGTGGCTCCTGTTACCATCAAAAATGGTGAGTACAGGGCTGCAGAGTTGGCCCCTCCCCTCACTGGCTGTAGCACTAGAGAGAACTGGCCCTGTCCCTCACCAACCACAGCACTCAGGAGATCGGACCCTGCACCTGCCTGGGCAGCACAGTAGAGCTGTCCCTGATGGTGGGGGTATGGGTGAGCTGGCCCTGAAGGTGAGAGAGTGGGAGAGCTAGCCCCACTGTCTGTCACCTTCACCTCTCACCCCTTGCCCTTCGCCACCTACTACAGACAGCGAAAGCTGGTTCCAGGGTCACAAGAGTGGGAGAGCTGATCCTGCCCCTCACCAGCTGCCTCACTCAGGTGAGCGGTCCCCACACCTCACCTAGGAAGCACACTAGAGCTAACCCTGGTGGGGATATGGATGCAGGTGAGTCAGCCCCGAGGGTGTGAGAGCAGGAGAGCTGACCCTGCCCTGCCTCCTATAGCCCCTACAGCAATCTGGAGAGCAGGACCTGCACCTTGCCAGGACAAAACAGTACAGCTGACAATGGTGGGAGGTGAGTGCTGGTGAGACCCACCAAAGAGGTGAGAGCAGGAGAACGAGCCCGCTCCTTGCTGCCTACTGCAGTGGATGAGCTGCAGTGGGTGAGCTGCAGTGGGTGAGCTGCAGTGGGTGAGCTGCAGTGGGTGAGCTGCAGTGGGTGAGCTGCAGTGGGTGAGCTGCTGTGGGTGAGTTGCAGTGGGTGAGCTGCAGTGGGTGACCTGCAGTGGGTGAGCTGCAGTGGGTGAGCTGCAGTGGGTGACCTGCAGTGGGTGAGCTGCAGTAGGTGAGCTGCAGTGGGTGAGCTGCAGTGGGTGAGCTGCAGTGGGTGAGCTGCAGTAGATGAGCTGCAGTGGGTGAGCTGCAGTGGGTGAGCTACAGTAGATGAACTGCAGTGGGTGAGCTGCAGTAGATGAGCTGCAGTAGGTGAGCTGCAGTGGGTGATCTGCAGTAGATGAGCTGCAGTGGGTGAGCTGCAGTGGTGAGCTGCAGTGGGTGAGCTGCAGTGGTGAGCTGCAGTGGGTGAGCTGCAGTGGGTGATCTGCAGTATATGAGCTGCAGTGGGTGAGCTGCAGTGGGCAATTCTGGAGGGCTCATTGTGGTAGTGTCAGTGAGAGAAAGCTGTTGGGCTGACCAATGCAGCTACCATCCAGGCCCAGAACCAGGGTTATGAGTTAGCCCACCCAACATCCACCTCATCTATGAACTGCAGGAGTGTGTAAAGGAGCCAAACCTGCAGATCCAAAACAGCAGGATCTCCATGACACAGGACAACAGGATTTCCAAAAGGAGTCCCAGTGAGGGCCCAGTATCTATAGTGCAGCAGGAGCCAGAGGCCTCGAACCAGAACAACAAATACTTGCAAGTAAAGATGTATGGACCAAACAGTACATTAAGTGACTCACAAGGCCATACTACAACTTCCATGCCCAGAACTTTCTGTTTGTGTTTGGTTGTTTGGTTGTTTGGTTGGTTGGTTGTTTGGTTGGTTGGTTGGTTGTTTGGTTGGTTGTTTGGTTGGTTGGTTGGTTGGTTGGTTGGTTGGTTGGTTGGTTTTTGACTGTTCTTTTAAATTTTGTTTTGTTTTGGGGGAGAAGTTGCATATGTGAGCTGATGGAGTGCTGAGTGGAATCAGGATGCATAATGTGAAATCCACAAAGAATCAATAAAAGATTTTTAATAGTAATTAATTAAGATCTCATACCTCTTTTTTAAAAACTCTGAAAATAAAATAAATCCTTAAAAAATGCTGTCTTGCTAAAAATTAGAAGTAGTTTGGGGACTCATGAGTTGCTAAAGGTTCTTCCAAAATGGTAGACACTTTGAGAAACAATGTAATGTTTCTCCTAAACACACACTTACCACGTAAGACAGCCATATCAGCTATTAATGCAAATGAAACATTCATTCACAGAAAGATAGTACACAAATGGTGAGAATGACTTTATTCACAATACCCTGAAGCTGGAAAGAACCCAGATGTCTCTCCTCTAGTGAGCAAAGAAACACATGGTACTGCATGCCCAGAATATTATACAGCAGTATAAAAGGAATGAACTCTCCATGCCCTCAGAGTACAGATGAATCTCAAACACCGAGGAAAACCAGTGTGTGACTGAGCATTGAGGGATTCCATTTGCGTGGAAAGCTGGGAGGGAAAATGGCATAGATGGCAGAGCCACAGCTCAAAGGAGTCAAAAGGGGCTTGGGGAAACGTTAAAACTGTTCTTTGTCGCCGGGCAGTGGTGGTGCACTCCTTTAATCCCAGCACTCGGGAGGCAGAGGCAGGCGGATCTTTGTGAGTTCGAGGCCAGCCTAGTCTACAGAGCGAGATCCAGGAAAGGCGCAAAGCTACACAGAGAAACCCTGTCTCAAAAAAAAAGAAAAAAGAAAAGAAAAGAAAACTGTTCTTTGTCACAATGGAGGGTGTCCAGACTCAAATTAGGAGATTAAATGTGGAGACTTTATATGGAAATTTTAGTTGACTATTTTTCAGAGTGCTTAGCCGACAGATTTTTGAAAATCCCCAGCCTCATATCAACCTTCACTTTTAAGAGACAATTTAACTGTGGGGTTGCAAGTACAATTCTTTTTGTCTCCCGCAAATGTGGAAAGCATTATGTTAGAACCTGCATTGTGTGTTAGCCTCCGACACCAGCCTCATGCTCTTTCCTTTGGCGGTGTTTTCCTCTTTCATTCCTGATGGTAATGATATTCACACATCCTCCCCAAGAAGCTGCACCCAGTCCCAGGGCCTTGGGATGAGTCAATGATGAACCCTGGTTGTGAAGCCTTTGTCTTTTTTCATGACTGTTCTAAGAACTCCCAAAGCTCTTGTCCTTGGGGGAGGATTCTTCTGCAGCTCCCTGGCCTGTGTTTTCATCTCTGTGAGCTGGTTTCTGTGCCTTGTAACAGAGATTGCCCCTCTTGAGGATGGATGCTGTGTTTCTCTTATCTCCTCCCTTGTCATCTCTCCTCTCTCCAGCCCTTTGATTTCAGGATCATGGTTTTAATTGCTGAGACGCCTCCTGTAAGCTATCCTTCTCCCTAGACTGCTCTCTCAGTTTGAACGTAAGGGCTTCCTGAATGTCACTGGATGTACTTTTAAAACATTTCTCTTCAGATTTTTTTTATTTTATTTCATGTGTATGAGTGTTTTACCTGCATGCATGCCTGTGTACTGTATGTGTGCCTGGTCCCCACAGAGGCCAGAAGGGGACATCAGATCCTCTAGAACTGGGGTTATGGCTGGCTGTAAGCTGCCATGTGGGTGCTGGGAACCAAACCCAGGTCCTCTGCAAGAACACCCAGTATCCCCAACTGCTGAGCCACCTCTCCAGCCCCATCACTGGATGTACTTTAAGAATGTATATTTTATTCTGCTTTTTATATTGTTCTTTTCCTGTATACACACACACACACACACACACACACACACACACACACACCTGCTCACTCTCTACCCCTCCCTCCTTCCCTCCCTCCTCCCTTCCCAACCCTTCCCCCTCCACAGTCCTTGGTTCTCCACATGTTCAGAAGGACGTGCCACTGTTGATTGCGGTTCTGTGCAGCCGTATTCCAGATTGCTTCTGAGTGAAGAGTCTTCCAAGAAAAGGGAAACATGAGGTCATGTGCCGGCAGGTACTGGAGTAGGTGAGGTGGGTACACTGTGTGGGACGAGTGGACCAAGCAATTTGGTTCCCGCCCCCCCCCCCCCCCGGTGTGGTCACTCAGACAGAAAAGACTCAGAATTTCTGGGATAAAATGTCCCAGTTTTTGACTCGGTATAAGATCACCTTAGTGGTTAACATCGGTTGTCATTTTGACAGGATCTACAATCCGGAGGAAACAAACGTCTGTTCACAATTGTGAGGAAGTTTCCAGATTGGGTTTATTGAGGTGGGAAGCCCCTGTGTGAATGTGGGTATCAGGGATCGGCAGACTGGGGTACCGGGAAGCCCTTGTGTGAATGTGGGTATCAGGGATCGGCAGGCTGGGGTACCGGGAAGCCCCTGTGTGAATGTGGGTATCAGGGATCGGCAGACTGGGGTACCGGAAAGCCCCTGTGTGAATGTGGATGGCAGGCATCAGCAGGATGGGGTACTGGAAAACCCCTGTGTGAATGTGGTATCAGGGACCAGCAGGCTGGGGTACCGGGAAGCCCCTGTGTGAATGTGGGTATCAGGGACCAGCAGGCTGGGGTACCGGGAAGCCCCTGTGTGAATGTGGGTGGCAGGCGTCAGCAGGATGGGGTACCGGGAAGCCCCTGTGTGAATGTGGGTGGCAGGCGTCAGCAGGCTGGGGTACCAGACTGAATACAAAGAAGAAAGCAAGCTGAGTACTAGCATTCACCTCTCTCTGACTGAGAATACAAAATGATCAACTCTCTCATGTTCCTGCCCCCATGCCCGCCTCCTGCAATGGACTACACCCTCAAACTGTGAGCCAAAACATTTTCCTCTTTTCCACTTGGCTTTGTCAAGTATGTTGTCAGAGCAACTAGGAAAGTAGCTAACAGATCCACCTTTAGGTCTCTCCTAGAAGCAGATACCAACAATCCGAACTCAGCTGGGCCTGTGAACTAGGGAAGGGACTCACAGAAATGTCAGCTAGTGGTCTCACACCTGTATTCCTAACTCCAACCCGCCATCTGCTTCTAGACCAGTCCCGCCCCTTATCTGGATGCTGACCTCTAAGCAGGAACCTCCGAAGCCACCTTAGCGCCTGACTGCTTCTCACTCATGTGTTTGGACTCTTGATCCACCAGCTGCTGCCTGTTGTTCGTAGAAGTTGTGGATCATTTGGACTATGAGTTGGCTGGCCCTTGCTATCTTAGGGAGGGGCTGAAGGGTTACACGAAGCATGTTTTGCTTGGAGTCTCTGCTTCCTGATGCACCAAGATGCGTGGGTCTGTTTTCCAATTTCTGTCGCTGTGATAGTCTCAGCCATGCCCTCTCCACCATGAAACCATGAGCTACAAGGAACCCTTCTTCCTCTAGATTGCTCCTGCTCAGACATTTAGTTCCAGAAACAGGAGAATTAAACATTACATTTGCATGGTTCTGTTCCATGCAAGTTCAAGTCTCACTGTGTAGCTTGAACTTGCCCAGAAATCACTGCATACCCCAGGCTGAACCTGAACTCGTGATCCTCCTGCCTCAACCTTCTGGCTGCCTGGGTTACAGGGGTCTGCGGCTGTCCACACACCATCTGCTCACACTGCTAACTTCCCTGGTGTGTGCCACTGTGGCAGACACTGTCGGCTCATTCTGCTGCCTTCCACCACCATGGACCCTAAGGAAGCGGACTCTGAACAAACCTGCTTTCCACAATTCCAGCCAAAGCCCTCTTTTCTCTCATTTATTTTCCTGGCAAAATACTGATAATAGACTCTATCTCCACACACCTACAAGGGTCGCTATGATGGAAGTTTCTCCAGTGTCCTCTATGGCCATTTCAATACATCAAAACTGCTTGTGTATTCCTCTTAAGTTATGTACATTTGTCAAGTAAATCAAGATTAATTTCAAAGTAACAAAGATGAATTATATGTTCAATGTCTCTACATCCATATTTATATTTTCTTGATTTGTCAAATACTGGATAGGTTTTTTTTAATCTTGACTGTAATTTCAGTCTTACAATAACAAAATGCAAAAATTGCTTCATATATTCAGATGTTGCTATTTGGGGCACAAAAGATCATGTCCTCTCCAGTTTCATAAAAAAGTAGACTTTTTTAAAATCAATATTAAGTATCTGAGTCTGCTAAAAACCTTTTATCTGGGGGTGAGGAGACGGCTCAACAGTTAAGAGCCCTGGCTGCTCTTTCAGAGGACCTGGGTTCTGTTCCCAGCATCCACATGTCAGCTCACAACCATCTATAACTGATCTATAATTATTAGAGATATCAAAGCAGAGTCCATTTCACCCTGGGCAGAATAGCTGCCATTAAAAAGCACAAACCTCCCTCGAGGCTAGGGAGATGTCTCAACAATTCTGAGTACTTACTGCTCTCACAGAGGACCCAGGTTTGAGTCTCAGCACTCATATTTTTTAAAGATGCCAGGCTATTCAAATTGCTCTTTGTCTCTACAGATGTGATACAATTTTAACTAGAATCCAAGCAGGAACTCAGACTCTTGTGGCTGGGTCTAGAGTTTCAGGCAATTGTATCGGACTCCTCTTTCCTATAGCTACCCAGTGTTCTTGTGTCCAGAATATTGGGAAAATTGTGAAAAATCAGAAAAATAAAGTGAAAATAACTTTTAGTTACCTACAGTCACCAGGGGAAAAAATGTCTTGTCTTGAACATGGCTAGAGTCAGTTGTCAGTACCAAGGGGGCATTCTCCCCTGCTAGACATGGGTACTATGTAACAATGACCTAGAGAGAGACCTGATGGGCTACAGGAACTGACTATAGCATGTACAAGTGACAGATGAGAGGAGCAGGCTATGCAGACAGAGAGAGAAGAGTAACACAGAAGCCAGAAGTTTAGATTATTCACAGGTGCCCTGTAGTTAATGGCCTGAGGTGGCAGCACCCTTGACACTGTCTGTATGAGGTACATGAGGGCAGAGACATCCTCTTTGTTCTATAAGCTACCTGGGTCCTGGTGTTCAGCACAGCCATAGGAAAGTAATAATGCAGGTGCTGTGTGCTCTAAATACTTTCACATTTCAAAATCTGCCAGGCTGAGGATGGAGAGCTGGCTCAACAGTTAAAAGTACTGGCTCTTCTTCCAAAGGGCCTGAGTGTTCCAAGGTCCCACATGTCACCTCACAACCATCTGCAACTCCAGATCTAGGGGTTCCTGCACCCTCTTCTGGCCTCTGTATGCTTTTACTGCACACACACAGTGCACATACATACATGCAGGGAGAACAGCAAACACATAAAACAGTAAGCAATAAAACTCCGTGGGACTGTCCCAGGAATAAGAATTTGAAAGAGTGCAGAATGGCTTTCCATTAGAAACAACCAACCTTTTAGTATATAAAGGTCGCCAATGCACATAGAAGGAAGTTAGAAAATTCAGATGAGCAGAAGCAAGAAAATAAATGTCCTAATCAGGGTCACTACTGCTGCAATGAAACACCATGACCACAGCAACTTGGAGCTGAAAGGGTTTGTTTGGCTTGTACTTCTGTATAACTCCATCACTGAGGGAAGTCAGGGCAGGAGCTCATGCAGGGCAGGAACCTGGAGGCAGGAGCTCATGCAGAGACCAAGGAGAGATTGCTTAATGACTTGCTCCTTATGGTTTGCTCAGCCTGCTTTCTTATGGAACCCAAGACCACCAGCCCAAGGATGTCACCACCCACAATGGGCTGTGCCCTCCCCCATCAATCACTAAATAAGAAAATGCCCTACGGCCAGATCTTATGGAGATGTTTTTCTCAACTGAGGTTCCCTCTTCTCTGATGATACTAGCTTGTGTCAAGTTGACGTAACACTGGCCAGCATAGCAAACATCACCGTCTTTCCACTACACCGAATTACCACTGTTTTCATATGTCTCCTCAGGTCATTTTCTATGAGCCAATTCATCTTATTGGCATAAGGTCATGCTGCTCTTACTGACCCTGAGGTCTGGAAGGACAGAATTCTGCATTGTCTTGAGAACAGCATCATCACTCTTGGAATAGACATTCTTCTGGGCATGAAGTGGTCATCCTAACCATCACCACCTAAAGCCAGATGCTTATGCCTACAGACTACCTGGCCTGCAGCCAGAACAATAGGATAACCAAACCATACAGTGATAGCTGTGAATGTGGTAATGGAGCTGTTAACTTTCCCTATAAGAAGGGAAGGGAGGGTGCCTAGGCTCTAGGGAGACGCAACCCATCACTCACTCTCGTCCCCACCCCAGCAGCATGGGAATTTGAGAGGTTCTGGAGAGCATAATGATGTGGAAAGTGGAGTGCCTGTCTAGGACTTTTCTGTGATGCAGAAAGGAAGAGGAAGAAAGAGAGAGAGAGGAAAACAGAGCAGACAGATAGGGAGAAACAATGAGAGAAGAGGAGAGAAAGGGGAGGTGAGATGTGAGAGAGAGAAAGAAAAAAGAAGAAAGAAAGAGAAAGAAAGGGGAGTAGTGGGTATGGGTAGTCGAGGTACAAATCAGCTGTAAAGTCCATCTTTTCTGTTCTTCATAGGAATTGTCGGGCAGTTGGGTGGAGACAGGTGATGCAGTTCTGTGCCACTGTCTACAGAGGGCAAGTCAAGCCAGGACTGCTGACTTCACTGCAGACAAGAATTCATTATGAGCCAGTCAGAGAGAAAGTTGAAGTTAAAGAGTTTTGTTTTGTTTTTTAACACAGATTAAGCATGGGGGTTAATAGAGAGGTCCTCAGAGAAAGGATACTACACAGTCACAGGTGGGTTTGGGAAATCTCAGAGCCCATCCCAAGAGACACGCCCCCTCCAACAAGGCCACACACCCCCCAACAAGGCCACACACCCTCCAACAAGGCCAGATCCCCTCCAACAAGGCCACACACCCCAACAAGGCCAGATCCCCTCCAACAAGGCCACACACACCCCAACAAGGCCACGCCCCCTCCAACAAGGCCACACACACACCCCAACAAGGCCACACTTTCTAATCCTTCCCAAACAGTTCCACTAACCCTAACCAGGGGCCAAGCACTCAAACCTATGAGCCTATGGGGACCGTTCTCATTCAACCACCACACACACTTAGGCCTTAAGCATGGTTCATGGCTACTTCACGTCTTATTTGAAACATCTCTGTGTAAGAGCAATGTCTTCTGGGTACCAACCACCCTCACAGAAAGAGTTGCTAATTGTATTGGCATGCTTGACTCTCAGCTGGCAAGGGACTTCCACCTGACTCAGAATGAGGGGTTCCTCTCCTTCCTCACAGTCCCTTAGCCTTCCCTGTCTTTCTATCCTACCTCAGATTCCCTTGTGCGTTGTTTTCTGCCAGAACATGAAGGTAGAACCACTGCTCTGTATTGCATCTCTGTGTCCCTGGTGGCCAATGTGCGGCCTGGGCTAGGACATTATGTCCCATGGTCGGCTTGTTAGTGTCAACCTGACACAAGCTAGAGTCACCTGGGAAGAGGGAGCCTCAGATGAGGAACTGCTTCCATCAGATTGGCCTGTGAGCATGTCTATGGGAGCATTTTCTTAATTGTTGCTTGATGGGGGAGGGCCCAGCCCACTGTGGTAAGTTCCAACCCTAGGCAGGTATAGAAGAAAGCAGGCTGAGTAAGCCATGGGAAGCTAGCCAGTAAGCATCATTCACCCTGGTCTCTGCTTCAGCTCTTGCTGAAGTTCCTGTCCCAACTTCCCTCAGTGATGGACTGTGATCTGAAAACTGTAAGCCGAAATAGACCTCTCCTCCCCAAGTTGCTTTTTGTCATAGTATTTTGTCACAGAAATGGAGAAGCAAAGTAGGACCATGAGGGAGCAAAGCTGATGTGATTGGCCATTTGATTTTGTCCTGGCTCGTCATCACTCCCACATTAGGGATCCATAGCACATACAGAGGAATTTCCGGCGAGGTCATGAGAGCGTTCGACAATGTGTATTCTAACTCCTTGAATATTAAACCCTGAGGCTGGTGTCCTCTGTCCTTCAGCCTGAGCAGGCTTACCTACCCAGACTCCAACATCCCTGTGGAGCACAAGGGGACACAAGTAGTCAAGCCGGGTCATTCTTGTATTCAGTCACCAGTCATGTATTACCTCATCTGGTAGGTACTTATTAAAGTGCCTACTGTGTACAGCACGAGTTTCAAACCCAGGCACTTACAGGGACCAGAGAGCAAAGGGAGGTGATAAGTGTGAGGACATAGAAGCTACGGGATCGAATCTAATGCCCCTTAAAGGAGGTTGCAGCCTACTGTGAAAACTGAAGCCTGTTCGTTAAGGATATTGGTCCAGTGTGTTATCCTTTCATTATTCTTTCCTCAAAAAATATAGATTTCCAGCTTGGTCATATTATGTGTCAGTCATTAAATGGACCCATTTGCAGATGGAAAAGGCCACTGTTACACCAGGAAGGCCAGCCTTGACTGACCTGCCTGGATCATGCAGGTAGTCTAACAACCTACCTGAAAATAGTAATAATAATATGGGAGCTCAATGAGTAATGGGGTGCTTTTCCACAAAGTTGGACAAGGCCTTTACTTAGGGTTGTCATGTAGGCAAAAGTGAATAGCCAGATCAGTCATGGTGGACCAGCGGTGACCTCAAGTTCCTCCCACTCCCAGGAAAGCAGAACAGCAGTTGGAGAGTCAGAAATACAGCATCAGGATAGCAGCTTTGCAAAAGGACTCTTCCTACTCCCTGACGCTCACCTATGGGTTCCATGCTGCACATGTACACTAGCCTGCAACCCACCTTCTAGTCCCAGTTATGAAGCTCTCTCTCTCTCTCTCTCTCTCTCTCTCTCTCTCTCTCTCTCTCTCTCTCTCTCTCCTCCCTCCCTCTCCCTCTCCTTCCCCCTCCCCCTCCCCCTCCCCCCTCCCCCTCCCCCTCCCCCCTCTCTCTCTCCCAGAATAGTTCACATTTAATAAGCTAATTAAAATAAAACCTCACCTTCTGGACACCCCCCATTCCTGGGCCCTTAACTAGAAATGACTGTCTCTCCTTAGCATACTCCTACTGGTCTCACTTCTCTGCAATACTCAGATATGTCCAATATAGTAACACAAGTACCATAACGGATGCCAGAAATACTAGCATCGGGCATCAGTTCTGGGCCAAGCATTTTGCTAAGCATTGACTTACAACTCTCTAATCCTTATAGTCCTATAACAAAGGTGACTATACTTGTATCCTTCAAATAGGAACACTGAGAGTCAGAGAGGTTAACTGT
Source organism: Peromyscus californicus insignis (assembly GCF_007827085.1). Lineage (NCBI taxonomy): Eukaryota > Metazoa > Chordata > Mammalia > Rodentia > Cricetidae > Peromyscus > Peromyscus californicus. Next base: position 157,727,797 of record NW_026294562.1, read on the forward strand.
CTTGCCCAGGGCTACACAGCTGGATGGTGATGACCTCCCCCAGTATCTTGACAATGGGTGAACAATTCAAGCCATACTTTTTTTTTTTTGGTTTTTCCAGACAGAGTTTCTCTGTGTAGTTTTGCGCCTTTCCTGGAACTCACTCTGTAGACGAGGCTGGCCTCAAACTCACGGAGATCTGCCTGGCTCTGCCTCCGGAGTGCTGGGATTAAAGGCGTGCGCCACCACCACCCGGCTCAAGCCATACTTTTAATTTCCAAAATAAGTGTGTATCCCAACAGCCTTGCAAGTCACTGATATTGATGGATAAGGTTACATAAGAGACATGTAAAGATTAGCATGTTTTATCCCTGAACAGTGGGAAGTGGGGAGCAAGATGGCACAGGCTACCACACTTTGATTATGCCATCATAGGCTTGCTCTCAAAACTGTCCTGTTTGGGGCTGAAGAGATGGATGGGTGGTCAAAAGCACACTCTGCTCTCCCAGAGGACCTGAGTCGTGCTCCCAGCACCACACCAGGCAGCTCATAACTTCCTCCAACTCCAAGGGATCTGATCCTTCTTCTGGCCATCTCGTGAGGTGCACTCACATGCACAAACCCACACAGACATACAAACACTCTCAAAAAATTCAAATCTTCTAAACGTCACATCTATGTGGATCTTATCTTAACTTTAAACTTGAACTCTGAAATGGTTAGAGGAAAAGGTAGAGAAAGCACTACAAGATACATGTACAAGTACGGACTTCTGAGTAGGACTCTGGTCACCGGAAATGATGCCAAGAACTGGCAAATGAGACGTCAAGAAACTGAAAAGCTTCTACACAGAAAGTAAAGCAATTGACTGTGTGAAGACACCTACAGAAAGAGAAAGGAATCTCTGCCAGCTGGACATCAGATGGAGTACCAATATTCAGACATCTGATGGAGCACTAATATCCAGACATCAGATAGAGCACTAACATCCAGACATCGGATGGAGCATTAATATCCAGACATCAGATGGAGCACTATGATGGAGCATTAATATCCAGACATCAGATAGAGCACTAACATCCAGACATCGGATGGAGCATTAATATCCAGACATCAGATGGAGCACTATGATGGAGCTCTAACATCCAGACATCGGATAGAGCATTAATATCCAGACATCGCATGGAGCACTATGATGGAGCACTAATATCCAGACATCTGATAGAACACTAATATCCAGACATTGGATGGAGCACTAACATCCAGACATTGGATGGAGCACTTACATCCAGAATGTATAAAGAACTCCAACAGCTAAGTAAGCAATCAAACAATCAGAATACTGGCTAATGAAATGGAAAGATCGTTCCCAGGGAATGAAATATAAATGACAAACATGAAAAAAACTCTTTGCTCTCAATAGCCATTGAGAGTCCCTCTTACTCCATCATGGCAGTCAGAACGGTGGCAGTCCTTAAGAGAGGAAGTGACAACCAATGCAGCTGAGGACGCCAAGGGAAGGAAAGCCTTATACAGTGGCGGATGTGTGTATAATGCTTATACACTGTGGAATGTAAAATAGTCAGTCACTGGGGTGCCTCAAATAGACTAATACCAGCTCTGCCGTGTGATCCAGGTGTACCTCCAGCACATCACAGAGGTGCCGGCACATCAGTGTTGACTCACAGTAGCTGGGTGTGGAACCAACCAATCAGCAGAGGAATGGATGAAGAAAATATGGTGTGTATGCACAGGGGCATTTTCTTCAGGCATAAAAAAAGCATGAGGTTATATCATTCGCAGGAAAACTGATGTGTGAGGAGAAAATAATAGCATGTGAACTAAGCCTGTCCCAGAAATACAAATATCATATTTTCTGTAATTTGTGTGTTCTAGAGTTTTGTATAAATTTTTGTATACGTGAAATTGTGTGTATACATGTTACTAAATTAACAGTGAAACTATCTAGGCCAAGAAAGGGGTCTGATGGTGGTGAAGAGAAAATGGAGGTCAGAGCTTATGAGAAGATGATCCTCAGCGTACAAGACACAGTTGTTGAAGACGCCCTGGGGTAGGACTGCCGAGGTGGCTCGGTGAGCGCCGCCGCCGGCTGCTCTTGCAGAGGACCCAGGTTTGGTTCTCAGCACCCACATGGCGGCTCACAACCATCCCAAATTCGTTCAGTTCCAAGGGAGATCTGATGCCTTCTTCTGGTCTCTGTGGGCAGTGGTTCTCAACCTGTGTGTTGTGATCCATTTGGGGTCACATATCATATATTCTATATATCAGATATTTACATTATAATTCATAACAGTAGCAAAATTACAGTTATGAAATAGCAACAAAAATAATTGTATGGTTGGGGGGTCACTACAACATGAGGAACTATATTAAAGGGACGCAGCATTAGGAAGGGTGAGAACCACTGTCTGTGGGTGTCAAGCACACACAGGTACAGATACATACAAGCAGGCATACATAAATAAAATAAATACACAGAAAATAAAATGAACAAATCTTTTCAAAAAAATAAAATGCCATGTTATCATACAGTATCATATATTTTATGAACATATAAATAAAAATATTAATAGATAAAATGTTCCATTGTGGGCCAACCTGTTTCTGCCTGACTTGTGTTGGTTTTGTTGTTGTTGTTGTTGTTGTTGTTGCTAGTTTTTCTGTTTATTTGGGGGGTGTGAGTCTCTTTGTTTGATAGCTTGCTTATTTGAGACAAGATTTGCTGTATAGCCCTGGCTGGCCTTGTACTCACAGCAATCCCCCTCTCTCAGCCTCTCAAGTGCAGGGATTATGTGAGGAACTCACCACACCCAACTCTCACTGGAGGTTGCTGGAGAGATGGCTCAGTCCCTGACTAAAGCGTCTGCTGTGTGGTGTGAGCTCAGGTCATAGCACCCACATAGAGTCAGGTGTGGTGCACGCTCCCCACCCCAGCTCACAGAGGCAGAGAAGACAGGCCCCCCAGGCTCTCTCCGGCCAGCCAGTCTAGCCAATAGGTGAGCTCCAGCAAGAGACCCTGTCTCAGAAAATCAGGTGGACAGTGACAAGAAGACACATGGCTTCTACATACCCACACATGGGTGTGTATACTACACACACATGCACACACCACACACACAAACCTATTCAAAAAATTAAAACAGGTAGCACAAGAAACAACATATTTTTAGCGCATTAAAATCAGGGTAACAACGAAACAATGAGAAACACATTTTAGTGCATGTTGTGGCATATTGGCAATCTGCAGGTGACTGTTAGACTGTGTGTCTGTTGGCTGGGGACACACTTCCCAATCACAGTCACTGATCCCCAACCACCACCCACCAAGTCCCCAGGAACCAGCAGTTAGTACCAGTTGCTGCTGTGAGAACCACCCCATTAACTTCCTACACGGGTTTTTCTGGGTTTCCCTCTTCCTCCTCCTCCTCCTCCTCTTCCTCCTCCTCCTCCTCCTCTTCTCTGAACAACGGAGCCTCTGGATGAGGGTTTAAGGCCCATACATTCTACCCAACACGCCCCACAGCTTAGAAAGGGACACTACGGCTCCAAAGATCAGAGAAAATAAACAGGGCCGCATGAGTGACTCCCAGCATGAGTCAACATGGATGTTCTATCCTTCCCTTCTGAGCACAAAGGGTGCTTAAAACTTTAATGAATTGAACTCCATGAGTAAGGCATGTTAATCATTTTAATTACCCAGCAGCTTGAAATCAGATATAACAGTCCAATAATGTATCTTTAAGCGAACACAACCCTGCCCTATAAAAAATCCCTTTCAAACCCATTGTAATAATTTCTATTTATCTTTGCTGACGTTAACTGTTATCCGGCCCAGCCGGCCGACAGACAGCCTTTGCCTCGCCTTCGCTTTCAACGAAATGCCGTCTAGTTTTTCAGTATCATTAGCGTCCCCCTGGTGGGCAGGGAGCAAGGCGGTGGCAATGGTCACACTTCAATGCTTTATCTCATATGACAAAGAGAGATGATGCGCTTCATCCGGGCCAGCCTGGCAGAGGGGAAGGTGGCCGCAGAGAACTCCCTCTGCTGCCGAGAATCACCAAAGGGCCTCGGCATGTGACTGGCTAACAGCATGAAGGGGCAGACAAATAGATTTCCCTCTGTATTTATAGCCAGCATCATTCTTCCTTTCAGGGCGTTCAGTACAGGTAGCTGTTTTATATGAAATGAACAATCTTTATAGACATACCAGAGCCATAACAAGCCTGATTTTCAACGAAGCTGAGGTGTATAACTCTTACCGAATTGTCAGGCCACTTGCTCAACAAATCAAGCCTAACTTATGATGTTTGCGGTGTAATTTTTATTCCTGTTTGACTAGCCAACTACCCCGTGGTAATAGGATGTTAGGAAAGGGCAGTGGCGATGTTTGTGTATGCGGTGATTGATGGACCGACTCGGCATTTTTCATTTATATCTCCGGATTCCAAATCAGTTAAGTTGAGGAAAAATGAAACAAAGTGGCAAGAAAAATGTTTGCAGATTGCAGCCCCGGCGCTCCCGGAGATCTGAGTTCAGCCCACATCTGCCGGGATTGTCTGGAAACATTAAGATATCTAAATGGAAATCAATACGCTCTGTGCCAGGCGTTTGCTACCAGGAACAAGCAACCAGAGACCTGAGCTAATCAGACTTCCAGTGTGCGCCTCGGCACAGGCTGAACCCCAGGGGTGTCCTAATTGCTCAGACTAATCATAGGAGGGTTAAATTTATAACCAAGAAAGACATTTTGTTTTTCTTACCAGTCATCGTCTGGGAGCAGAATGGCTCACCTGTGAGGTGGGTGGCAGGTGTACAGAGGGAGCCCCTCCATGGGGGGGTGGGAATGGGGGGACAGCAGCTCACCTGTCAGAGGAGACTGAAGCAGATTTACCGACTGCCATGAAACCAGCCAGGCTCGATGAAGCCCTGGGAGGGAGAGGGCTACATCCATTTCCTCCAACCAGAAGGCCTGTTAGACTGGCCACTTAACCCCCCTGTTCTGAAAAGGGAAAGCCCCCACACCCCACAGCCTTTGATTTTCCAGTCTGGTTTTCATTTTAAGGAACAACTCAGAAAAGCACATTGCATCCGTGCTGTTAAAATATATAGGGATGTTTTGTTTTCCCCTGAGTTCCACTCAAGGCTTTTGTCCCTTGGAGCCTCGGAGAAGCTAATGTCACTTGATAACATACCATCTCCCTAACACACTGGTCAAACAAGTCACTGATATTATTCACACTCCAACAAGCTACAAAGTCACACACTAGCTACAGAAAGAGGCCGACCTATAATGCTGAAAAACCATAATGTACCAGGGGACCAGATTCCTAATATTTGTAATATTTGTATTCTAGATGCCAAGTGTGGGCATATTTTGTACTATTTTCAACAAATTACACCAAAATATGCAAAATGTTTATGAGACTTCATCTTCTATTTTTGGCTCTTGTATATTTGCAACTTAATAGTCCTTCAGAGATTTGTCTTCTCAGGAGAAATAAGAGAGGAGAGAAGAGGAGAGAGAGAGAGAGAGAGAGAGAGAGAGAGAGAGAGAGAGAGAGAGAGAGAGAGAGGAGAATATGGTTTGTTCAAGCAACAAGTCTCGTTCAGCAGATTTGTTTTTTTGTAGGGAGCTGAGCCAGCCATCCCACGGGACTTTCTGCTTCAACAAGAAATTTAATAATATTATTTGGATTCTGTGTGCCCTGGTTTCAGATGTATTTTTAATGCATATATCTTAAAACAAAACAACCATTGTCTAAATGCTTTCCTAGACAGCATGACTCTGGAAGCATCATAGGGATGTTGATTAAGGCAAGAGTATGTCTCTCCTTCTGTGGCTTCCTGAGGGTGCTTCAGCCCTTACAGCAGGGGGCTTGTCAATTCTCATCCTGGGAAAGGGATCCCTGGTCTCTGTGATGTGAACAGTGAGAGCTTCTTGCATGTTTACACAGTGGCCAGCAAGGATGCCTCTTAGCTCTCATCTTCAGCCCTGTGACATCACCATCCCTGTGTAGGATGATGGCTGCTTTTCCTAGCAGGGTCTAGGATAAAGGCATTTAACTGAACCCGGGTTTATAAGCTATACAAAATCAAGGTGCAGCTCAGTGATAGAGCCCTTGTCTAGCACGTGTGAGGCTTCTGGGTCCCTTCTTCAGAACCACAGAAAATTCTTGCTCCTGGATTATAAGAATAAATCAAAATCTTTTTATTCCATTTGTTCTTTGGAGTGCTGTTAGACACACACATGCACTTGGACTTATGCATGCACATACATACTCATATACACTTGAATTATTTTCTACTATTCACTATAATAAACTTAACCTAGGAATTCGGCTTAGTGCCCTTCTGTTTTAACTAGATTAATCATTCCTAACAAGACTGAGAGTTCAGCCAAATTTATTACTAATCCAGGATGAATAAAGCCAAGAAAGGAGATCTCTAAGAAACATGCTCATCTTCTTGTTCAGCATTAGGTTTGAGTATGAAGTTTCCCCACCAAAGGCTCCTGCGCTGAAGTGAGGTCACTAGCAGGCAGTGCTATGGGTGGAGGTGCTGGGAACTTTAGAAGCCAGAGCCTAGCTGAAGGAAGTGGGTCACTGGAGGTAGGCTCACTGGGAATCTTACTCTGTCCCCACCTTCTATCTGCTTCATGTCTAATCCATCATGAGGTGAGTAACGTGCCACATGACTCTGACATCATGATCTTCTGTCTCACCTTGGGCTCAGAACAAAGGAAGCCAAGAATTATGGACCTCTGAATGCCTGAGCCCAAACAGATCTTTCTTCCCTTGAATGATTTATGTCAGCTATTTTATCACAGTGACACAAAAACAAACACAGCCAGCTTCCATCCCTCAACTCAAAGACACACACAGTAGGTCCTCAAAACGTATTTGTGAGGGGGCAGGAGAAATGGATCGGCAGTTAAGAATGCTTGCTGTTCTTCCAGAGGACAACAGTTTGGTACCCAGCATTCATGGCTTAAAACTTCATGAAACTCCAACTCTAGGGGATCTAATGTCTTTCTTGGGCACCCACATGAACGCGCACATAAATTATACATGCAGATACACACACATACATGTAAATAAAAACATTTTGAAGTGTATTTGTAAGATAAGTATGATGGCACATGTTTGCAGTCCCACCTATTTTAGAGGCTGAAGCTGAGAGATCAAATATTCCAGGAATGCCTGAGCTACACTGTGAGTTCAAGGTCAACCTGGGTAACTTTGTGAGACCCTGTGTCAAAATTTAAAGTGAATAAAAGGACTTGCAATGCATATAGCTTAGTCATAGAGCACTGCTGAGCATATAAAAGGCTATGAATGAAATCTTTAATAAGATATGCACGTATATGCACATGTGCGTGCACACACACACACACACACACACACACACACACACACACACACATACAAAGGTATTTGTGGCCCTTTCAGCTCTGTGATATATGGATATGAAGCTGGAATTCACCACATTGCTCATAGACTAGCCAACATGTCAAGACCATCGTCCAAGTTGGGAGAGAGGGGAGAATGAAGCCTGGAGCACAGCACAACCTGGATCTCAGCTCTCCTTCTAGATTTCCATATTGTTTTTGCACAACAAAGCCTCAATCAGAAGCATCCAGACCCTAGTTTTCAGCATGGGCAAAGGCCCACAGCTATAGAACCACCTTGAGCAGAAAGACTCCAAAACTCATCCCTCAGCCAGATGGGCCAGTTAGGAAAGTAGGCTTGAAGACTTGATGAGACAATCAAGCAGGGGGGTTAAGACTTCAAGGACACTTATGCCTAGTCCATGGTACTCCTGTGACTTGCTTCAGTGGCCAAAGTGGCCTGTGCTTTCATGCACAGGGATGATGTGAATAGCATAGATGGTGTGACAGATCCTGTGGTCTTAGCAATTTGAACCTGCAAGAAGCAGGTTGACATGGATAGAAGTGTCTATGGAGATGGAGAGACCCTAAGCTTCTGATATACGTTTGCCCTGCTAAGACTTCTTCATGTGTTCACTTGTCTACTCCTGACTATAAGCCCAGGAGGTGGGTCCCATTGCCGCCCCACATAGTAGACCCATGATTAGCCACCATCATGAAGCTGTTGAGAGATATACAGCAGTCTCCTGAGTGGTGCTAGTTGTTGCATAATTACTTTCTCATTGCTGTGATCAAATACCTAACAAATGCGACTTCAGAAAGGAAGGATTTATCTCAGATCAAAGTTTGAGGGGACACAGCCCATCATGGCAGGGAAGGTGTAAGGAAAGTGACTCCATGGTTGCAGGAGTATGCAGCTATGATCTCTGATCATCTCACATGCTGGTAGAACAGGAAGCATAAAGCAGACAGGAAGCAAGGCCAGGCCACAAAACTCCTAAGTCTGTCCCCACTTCTTCCAATGATGTTCCACCTCCTGAAGATTCTGCAAGCTTCCAAAACAGCGCTACCCACTGGGAGAGCCTATAGGGGACTTTCCACATCTGAACCACAACAGTCATAAAGTCAGTGTTGTGAACCCCATTGACTACTGCCAGAGGAAGGTGTCAGGGGCCTCCAGGACAAAAGTCAACCACCAGGAAGTGAAGTCACAAAGTGGATGTAAGACAGAAATCAGATCATCCACACCCAACAAAACCTTCACAATGCTGCCAAGTGAGAGCTCAGCTTCATTAAGTGAGCTTCATGGTGGTACGGGGTGGGGGGCCCTGGGTCAGGCTTTTCAAGGAGGGGACACAACACACACCCATCTACTCACCCCAGAATGGGAACCTATGACAGAACAGAGTAACCATTGCAACAAAGCCCACCTTGGTGAACCAGTGAGTTTTTATTGGAGTTAAAAACCAGAGTGTGGCTAACGAGTCACTTATAGGAGCAGAGACGACTCAAAAAGTCAGCCTCATCACCAAAAAGCCCAACCCCACGTGAGGGACAGCTCATGAAGCTCTGTACAGCGTCATGCAGTGGAGACTCGCCTCTCCACAACTCTGCTGGCGAGATCCCTCCCCCTCCCCAAGTAGGAGTTTATTCTTTATAAAGTGGGGGAAGGGAGCTTGAGATTCTTTCACGTTTCTGCTTTCACAAACCTGTGGCCTTCTGTTTACCTCCTGAGACTAGTGAGTCTCTCCCTCCCTCCTGGAGGGAGTGTGTCAGTTTGGAGCAAGCTGCCATACAATTAGTGCAAAGAGAATGCGATTAGAATCGTCTTGTGGTAAACATTTTAGGGACATATTTTCAGTGGCACGTAGCCGTTTGGGCTCCTCCCATTCCCACCTCCAGACAATGATGGTTCTCAAGTTTCAGTGGCTTTGGAGTCTTCCTTCCAGTATTTGTAAGCCCTGTTCTCAAGCCACAGTTAAGAAACCGGATGGACAGTCGTTCCCCCAGAGCATGCAGTCTCAATGCCCCAGGCCTCCCTAAGCCCGCCACCATCTTCAATGAAGCTTCATTTGCAAGCCTGACCCGTCCCCCCCTTCCCCCCACCCCTGGGGGAAAGGGTGAGGGAGCTAGAGAAAAAAATAAGAAGGAGTGTTCATCCTGAAGAGAGTCAGGAAGTGGACATAAGTGGCTTCATTCTAATAAATCACAGCATCCCTAGGAGGTGGAAGAGGAGGGCATGGCAAGCGAGCCACGCTGCACAGTGACCCACGGCCAGGCTCCCAGAGAAATGATGTCCCTTTCACAGACTCCCGGAGAGATGGCCTGCATTTGCCTCTGACAAATTAGAGGTGTCCTGAATGCAATCATTCCTCAGAAAATAGGCCTGATTTAGCCATGCTCACACTGCCATTAGCTGACTGCCTGAAAAGACCATTTAAGCAGCGAAGGCTGTAGTCTGCTGGCCTTCTGGAGGTGGCACTCCTGAAGAATGGCTCCCCTGGACCTCCACCTAAGCCAGTCACCTCTGTAAAATCTAGAAGACTGGACAGACTTTAATGAAAGCAAAGACGTCGTATGTCTCTGGTCTCTGTGTGAGCATTCCTGTAGGTAACCATAGGATGAGAGCTACCCTGTGCAAACTACTGGCTCCTTCCCACCCAATGCATTTTGACCTGTTTGGGGTAGCCTGAGCCCTAATCATCCCTACAGAATACCAGCACAATCACAGAACAGATCTGGTTATAACCCCAGCCCAGAAGACAAAACAGTCCTTTTACAGGAAGTACTCATGTTTGAAAACTTAGTGTGCGAAGATTGCAACCTGTCATTATGTTCCCTGGGGAACTACCTTCCTAAAAATTATCTCTAATGAGACCCACAAATCTAAATGGGAGACAGCTTACTTTATTGTGTTTGTAAAGATAAAAATGTTTTAAATAGGTCATAGCTCCTGGGACTGACAGTCCTACCATGAGGGGAAGGTCATTTTGAAATGTTAATAAAAGTTTTCATAAAATATGAGGGTTCTCAAAGAGTAATGTTTGGATGTAAAAATACCCATGAAAGTATAATTTCTACCAGGGTGCACAGCAGTTTGTCTGCATCAAAATATCTGCTCAAACCCTCACTGCGTTTTTCCAGCTGTTTTGATGGCCGTGCTAGGATCTGATCTTTATTAGCAGGGGCTGGGGGGCATCACCACCTTCCCTGGTTGTATTAGAAACACCCCTGTGAAGCTCATACATACCCCTTACCTAAGGTTGGCTCAGTTTGCCCAGGCCATCCTAAAACCAAAGGCAAAACAAAGACGGACCAAGAGGCTTCAACAAGAAGGGCAGCCAGACCTCAGCCCCAAAGCTGGAGTGCTGTGGGATGATCCTTCCGTACACTGTGAATATGCGTTCCTCTCATTGGTCAATAATAAAGCTGTTTTGGTCTATGGCAAAGCAGGATAAGGTTAGGCAGAACAATCAAACTGAGGACTCAGATGAAGAGGGGTGGAGTCAAGAGAGATGCAAGCAAGATGCCCAAGAAGCAAGATACCAGAGGGCCAGTAAAGCCATGGCCACGTAGCAAAAATGTAAGAGCCAGTTAGTAATAAGCCTGAGCTATCAGCCAAACATGTTGTAATTGATATAAGCTTTTGTGTATTTATTTGGGACCTGGTGGTCGGGACAGAAAAGCTCCACCTCCATTTACGCTGGAGTTTCTGCCACTCACTATGGAGCATGGCAAATGGAAACACCCATGTATTTCCTATCCAATGACCTCCTTCATGCTTAAAGTTAACCAGTTCAAAGAAAACCATCACAGAAGAATGTTCTAAGTGACTAGATAACTAATGAGACCAAGTCATTCCATGTTTGCTAAATCACAGTGCCTCAAATTAACCTTGATGCTTCTCTATCAGGGTGGTGGGGCATGTGGGAACTTAGGGTTGGGAACAAAAGTCGTTGCAGATACTTGAGGCAGAGGTTAAGGGAAAGCTAAGATGGGACGGAATCTAGGATCATAGATTTGGGGGAAAGAAGAGATAGATAGCACCGGACTCTTAATTCCAAAATAGACTGGCTAGAGCCATCTGTAAGCCATGGACTCTCTCAGCATTGTTCAGTTCTTGCATTAAGCCTACTACCCACTAATGTCTTGAATATTAAGAGACACTAGTAGATGTGTTAGTGAACTTCAGATTACTGTAGCCAAATGCCTAAGATAATTGACTTATCAAATAAATAAGGTTTACTCAATCCATGGTTTTGGGGGTCCTAGCCTGTGATGGATTGTCCCCGACACCTTGGGGCTCTGTCAGGATGAGGATGTCAAGAGATAGAAGAGCAGGAGAATCATGAGCCAGGAAGCCAAGAACAATAAGGTGAGACTGTGGTCCCATGACCCTCTTCAAGGACACCCCACTAAGGATCTGGGGACCTCCTCCCACTAGGCCCCACCGCCTCCACCACCACCCAACACCACTGTCCTGGGGACCAACTTCTAACTTACACATGTCTATCTAGAGGCTACTCTGTGTCCAAACTCAGTCAGTGCTTAAATCCTTCATGCCCTCCCCTTACCCATGGACGCTCATCCAGGCCTCAAGGGACCATGTTTCCCCTTTCCTCCCACATCTATTGTTCTGAGATCTCCAGGACTCCCATCCATGAATCTTGTATCTCACACTCAGAACCCTTTGTCTTGAGTCTTAGAACTGATTCTGGGAACTTGAGCTCTTCCTTACCTGTTTAGAAAGCTGGCTCTTGAAACAGTGTGTGTGTATTGTTGCATGTACATATTTGGTTGCATGTATGCGGAAGTAGCGTGTGTATATGTGCGCATGTGGAGGCCAGAGGTCAATTTCAGGAGTCGTTCCTCAGGCGCCATTCTATTTTTTTTTTTTTTTTTTTGAAATAGGGTCTTCCCTTGGCCTGGAGCTTGTTCATTAGGTCAGGCTGGTTGGCTAACAAGCCCGGGGTATGTACCTGTCTGTCTCCACCTCCTCACTGCTGGGATCACAAGCACATACACCCATGGTTCCCAAGCTTGTGCTGTAAGCATTGTACTGATGGAGCTGACTCCTGTCCCACTCTCACTTCTTATTAGCATTCATTTTTCTGAATTATGGCAACACAGACTTCTTTGTTTGCTGACCCTCACAAACCCTAGAATGACACATTCTTTGTTATTTTGTGGGACTGGATCCCTGCCCCCCACGCGCGCGCGTGCACGCACACATACACACACACACACACACACACACACACACACACACACACACACAGAGAGAGAGAGAGAGAGAGAGAGAGAGAGAGAGAGAGAGAGAGAGAGAGAGAGACTTGGAGGCTTCAAGCCCCTTATAGATAACAGGTGTTTTAGAGTACCCATCAGTCTGTACACATCTTCTTACATACATTAAATCATCTGCATCATGCCTATAATACCTATGAAACACATATGCTCTACAAATTAAAAAAAAGTAAATGTCCAGAACATATGCACTTTTTAATTCTTCAGTGTTTTGGAATTCTGGTTGGTTGGATTCATAGATGAAGATCCTGAGAATATGGAAAGCTGACTGTACTTATAGGTGGGTGAGTGGATGATAGATAGATAGATGATAGATAGATAGATAGATGATAGATAGATAGATAGATAGATAGATAGATAGATAGATAGATAGATAGACCTTGAGAACAAAATATTGTCCAACTCTTTGGATTTCATGAGGCCAGGAAGCTAATCAAAATTGGTAGCTAAGCTGATATGTACATGCCTTCCATTCAGAGGATGCCTCCACTTTGATGAGAAGAATCCAAATTCAAACACAAAATCTACTTTTGCAAAGACAGCATTTTGGGGGATATGGCTCTGTAGATCCAGTAAAAAATCTTATTGAGGCAGCTTCAGGCTCTGTTTATTATACAGCATTTCAGATTCAAGCCTCATGAGAAAAAATAATGATCTAAAAAGCTGCCCAAAGGAATGGATAACAAAACCTCCTCAGAGCAGGCAGCTCAGAGAAGCAATGAACTCACCATGAAAGGATGTTCCAGCAAGGGCTGGGTGCACATCTGTTAAGAATGTCTCTGAAGGAATTGCAAAATGAATGAGAGGTCAGAGATTAGAATCTAGGACTCCTCATGACTTTGATATGTTGTGATCTGTGGTTGACAGAATAACGGCCTCCAAAACTGTCCACACCCTACACCCAGATCTGAGAATTTGTTACCTTAAATGGCAAAAGGGGCTTTGAAAATGCGATAAATCTTTGAGATGGAGATACTGTTCTGGATTATCTAGGTAGGTCCACGGTACTCTCTGGAACTCCCAAAACAAGGGAACTTTCCCAGCTTTGGCCAAGAGGCAAATTTAAAGATAAAAGAAATATCAGAGGCCTATGGTTTGTGGACTTAAAAAAATGGAGAAAAGGGTTGGGACCTAGAAAACACAAAGTGACAGTTATATCTCAGAGCTTCCCAGTATAGATCCCTTCTCACATCTTGACATGCACTCAGTGGAGCTTTTGGAGGATGTAGCTATGAGGTCATGACTTCATGTTGTCTTGAATCTGTAGTGCTTGTTACAAGCCCTGTAAGAAGCTCATGCACAACCTTGGGATTTCTTACACAAAACAGGTAAAAGTGCTGATCAAAGAAGGATGCTGCTCCAGCTTTGATTTCTAGCATAAGCAGATGACTTGTCCTGTGCAACGAAAGCGTCTGTGGATACCAAGGAAGGACCCCTAGAAAGTGGGTGAGTCTCTTCTGAGAGGCTCAGACTCATGCTCTTAGGATGTCTTAATGCTTCTCTGGTGACTTTCTTTCTATTAACCCTCACACTTAAATCTAGGTTAAAAATCTGTTTTTACTAACTAAAGCTCTGTTTCATAGGTCCAATATATAAATAAACCATAGAAAATATTTTTCTTTTTTGAAAGATACGTACTCTTTTTTGTATCTGTCTGAGTGTTTGTTTGTCTGAGTGTATGCTTGTGACCCATGAAGGGCTTATGAAGACCGGAAGTGGGTATCCAATTCCCTGGGACTAGAGTTAGAGGTGGTTATGAGTTGCCATGTGCGTGCTGGGAAGCAACCTAAGTATTCTACAAGAGCAAATTATCTTAACCCACAAGTCACGTCTCCAGCCTCCAAAGCATGCATGGTCTGTGTGTCTCTCACCACCCCAGCACTACACCAGGGCTCTTTCCTTCCATCACAAAACTGTAAGTACTTCCCCCACAAAGCTTTGGATGAAAGGGCTCCTTCTCCACTGCTTCTAAGTCAGAAAAAGTGTTGACAAAATACAAACTTGGAAGTCCACTGAACAAATAAAAATATTTTTCATTTTGCCTGATCATAACTTCTGTCTTATGTATTGTTGAATAAATGCCTTAGAACATATTTGCTACTACACATAAATTAAACGTTTTAAGACCAGTGGGTGAAGTCACACTGTGTATTTTATTTCTCTAGAGACTGGGAAGATTTAGGTGATTCCCTCATTCCGCAGCTCATGCAGTTATACATATTGGTGAGAACCCCAAAGATGGAGGTCATGTCATATCCAAAGTGAGAATGAGGCTGGAGAGCTACCAGGGGAAAACTCAGCCATTACTCTGCAGAGAGCTCCCCACAATTCTTGAGTCAGGATATAGGACCCATGCCAGCCTCAGAATCTGAGGGAGACCATGCAAAAGGCAGCCGAATTTTAAGCTGTATGTGTATGAGGAATTACTTTTATTCTAACTCTGACCCCAAAAGGCTTCAATCTATCCATTTTTTAACCCTAACAAATATTCAAACATATTGACTTGGTAAAAGAATAGTTTCCATATAGTTTAATGTACTGTATGTAAATTAATAAATATAACATGTTTATACTATTTAGGATCATCTGTGTGTCCCATGCATTGTGAAAACCTAGGCTACTTCATCAAACTTTCTACAGCCTTTGCAGATCTGGAGCCAAGAACAACTCATCCTTTTTTGTTCCCAAATTTCTTCTCAACATTCCCCCTTTCCTGTTTTCTAGAGAAACAAGTGGCACATGTGTAGCTGGAGGCCGGGGGTATAATGTAGACTCTTGTCTCAGATACTCCTTTCACAAGACTCATTGAGTAATCCTTTCCAAGATCACAAATAATATCAGTAGGATGGATGTACATGAAACTTGGTAACTTTCAAAATTAGAGACTTGGGTGAAAACTCTCACAGTACAGAAGGTGACATGAAGGTCTCTGATCTCTGCTCCTGCAGCCATCCAAGACCGTATCTATGTAACAATGGAAAATGTAGGAATCTATCATGTTCTATTGAGTCACCAGACTAAACAAAACTACAACAGACTGTGAAGGATGAGCATGGACAAACTTGAAGAGATTCAAACCCTCCTGAACATAAAATAAGCCCTCAAGATACTCAGAGATAAACCAAATAAATGATGTTTAAGGGTCCAAAGTCAAAGACACACCAGGGTATCCCAATCCAAAGGGCATGTGATGGTGTCTCCTTTCTGACAAATGCAGAGGAAGCTTTTGGTCAGAGTCTTCCCTGTGGGTGCTGGAGGCAACTGGTCCTCATAGTCAGAGTCGCCCTTGCAGGTTCTGGAGGTAGCAGGTCCTCACTTAGAATGTTGTTCCACTTCATGTGTTGAGTGACAAGAACATGCTGCAGTCTTGAGAGAGAAAGAGATTAGATCCACATCAGGACAAGGACTCAAGCAATTCCTTGTAACTCCGTGCACAAAGATTTCACCGAGTGGGGAAACACTATGTAGGGTTTATGCAGTAAAGAATTAAACATCACATAAGAATAAATCAGGGTGGAGCTGTAACTCAGTGGCAGAATTTTTGCCTAGCATGACCAAGGCCCTGAGTTTGGCCCTCACCAAAATCAATCAATCATTCAAAACAGGTTGTGGTATACCCAGGTCTAAATGAATTGGCTATGTGAAGAACATCAATTCCATGATCAGAGACCTCACTGGAACTGGGTTTTGTAAAAACCTTAAGTCATACAGTCAGGCAGTTCCAAAAGTTCTCCAGAAGTTGTGAGACAGATTTCTTAGAGGCCTCACAGGACTAGGGCCACAGAGGACAAGTTAACCGCTTGAACTGGGAGACCAGACTTCCACAGCACTCACTTGCCACAGTAGCCTGTTCTCTTAGCTCATAACTATAGACACAGAGACCTTTATGATAAGCTTCTGGGAGAAGGAAAGGCTAAGCCTGGCTCTTGGCTTAGCATGTGAATCTAAGCATCAACCAGACCAGTTTACCCCACAGTTTCACATAGCCACCAGCTTGAAAGACGACGATTAAGGACAATTCCTCCCACAAGCCGGGGCTTCGGATGAAGAAGCTGACTTCACTCTGAACAGAAGAAGAAGTGTGCTGACATGAAGAACTCAACAGGATCGTGGAAAATGGCTTGGCCTGTTGGTCAGGAAGCCTGGGAGGAGAATGGTAGACAAAGAGAGAACTTAGACGAGAAGATCTGGGAAAGATTTCAGGTGGACCGATAACAGAATACAGAGTGAAATGATGTTGGTGTTGCACAATACTGAGTGCTGAGTGAGCCTCTGCCTTCTAAGAAGGAATAAAGGATGAAGAATGGTAGACAGATAGCACCAGCCAGCCCGTCATGGGCACGATGACCACACAGATAGGGCAGGTACATGGTAACAGACGTTAGGCATGGATCCAGGGTCATGGCCTTTTATTCTCTATGGCTAAGGTAGCCACTACCACTGTCAAATGCCCAGCTTGTGAGTTACAGAGACCACAACAGGGCTCCCTCCCTCCAGAAGACAACTTGACTACAGTGGACCACTTCCATCTTGGAAAGGGTCTAGATTCTGTCCCACTTTTCTACCTATAGGGTTTTTGCTAGCATTTCTAAGAACTTCCATCAAAATTAGATAAATCCTACCTAGTGCTGTATTGTATGGGCAGATTCTGTGACTGTGGGGAAATGACTATGAAATCCACTGATTCTGTCATTATCCACACTCCAAATGAAGCTACTAGCTTGGTAGAGTGATAAAAGGGCCCTTGGGAGATCCCTCTCTGTCACCAACCTGGAGATAAAACTCCAAAATACTAGTAGAGATTTCTCCAGGACTCACGATATACTCCAATGCAATAGAAATAATGATTCAGTGTCCCCACCTGGCAGAAGACATGAGTCAGAATTAGAGGGGTGCAAGAAGGAGTGGCCCCACTGACCATCCCTCCTGGTGACCCAGTTGAGGCATTTGCACTTTCCATCTCTGTGACCTCCAAGCTCTGGGGACCTAAAGATCCTACTTCCCAGAACAGGAACTCGCCCATCAATGGTAAGAGTGCCATTGTATTTTTATCTACAACCTGTTCACTTGCGGTTCTTATACGAAGAGTCTGGAGAGGAACAAGAGAGGAAAGAAATTGGAAGTCATATAATAGGGGGAGCTATCTGGTGACCCAGGGCATCACGTAATCAGTGTCCAGTCCTCAGAAGAGATGAATACCATCTGTAGCCATGACTAGAAAAGGACATAGTAAAAAAAAAAAGGCTAGGTCACCAAATCACATGAGCTCCTCAGAGCAATAGGAGTAATAGCTAAGGACATGGAGAATCGTAGATACTAGAAGATATGGACCATGGAGAACAGATGTAGTCAAAAGAACAGCTTCATTGACTGTATCTTTAGAAGTCTCCCTGGCAAGGGAACCAGCCAGGATCCTAGAATTCAAAGACAGTCATGAGAAACGAAGCTAAGGAGTGGGCTGTCTGGCCCATGTGTATTAACCATTCCAACTCGGGAGAGTTTCGGTGGCTTGCAGCTTTCAGCTAAATCCCTCTTTGAAAATAATTTTTGACTAAAGAGGAGACTTAAAGATCACACCTTCTCCACATTGGCAGCTCACACTCAAGGATGGCTGATGAGACCTGGAAGCTAGAGGTGTGAGGCTCAGACTCCCATGACCGCACCTTAGTACTGAACTTCTCAGTAGCCTGCCAGGCTCCAGCATGTTCCATGGGGTTTTTCATAGCCTCACTTGTGACTTCATCATGGTGAAGCTTACTCTTCCAAGGTCTTGTCCCTAATAGTGTTCCCCATTGAACATTCCACACACAACCTCTAAGGCTCAGAATCCAATCCATCATGGGCATCACATACCACACACATACACACATAAACACACACACACTACACACACACACACACACACACACACACACACACACACACACACACACACTCATGCATGCACAGCAGCTCCTATCCCATTTAGAACAAAAGACAAAGGTCCTACAGGACCATTAGGTTCTTCTTGGTCTAGCACCCACCAATCCATCTCTGTCCCTTAGTTTTACATGCCTCTCCCCTCGAACCCACTATTTCTGCGGCCCTGGCCTTTCTTGGGTGTTCTAGGCAGGTTGTTCTCTGGCCTCAGAACCTTTGCTCATGCACACCCTACCACAAAGGCAGTTCTGTTCTCTATTTATCCTTCAACCTTTAGACAAAATGCCTTCTTCAGTCCCAGACTTTATCAGAGTGCTGCTGCTTGGGCTGTGCCACTGCCCTGCTTCTGCCATAGCCCCTATCAATTGAAACAAAACATCTGTGTCACAATTTAGTTGACATCTGCTTTGCTTATTGTTATAATGCAGCACATGGCACAATACCCCATACTTCTACATGATAATAAATGCCTGTTAAATTTGTGAATCAAGTGCTACCAGCAGTGGCGGCACACACACTTAACCCCAATACTTGGGAGGCAGAAGCAGATGGACCTCTGTGAGTTCAAGGCCAGCCTGGACTACACAGCAAGACTCTGACTAATAAAAACCAACAAAACATTTAAAAAAAAAAGTCAATTTATACAAATAGATGTAAGACTGACTAGGTTCTGGGACCTCCACAAATAGTAAACCTAACACACAGCTTTCAGCATTGACTTTTGTCTTCTGTGGGCATTTTTCTTGACTGGTGATTTCCTTGTTTGGTAGATTCCTGCCTAACCAAGGCAACATCACCTGACTTTACATCTCAAGTAGTTAATCTGTTTCTTCCTGTTTGTGAACTAAGAAAAGGATTTTTCTTCCTTTCCTGATTCTCAGACAAGACACTTCAAGAGTGTTTATTCAAATAAATCCTAAGAAAATGCAAATATAAACATCTATGTTGAAAGGCACAGGTGCTTTTGTTTTTTTCCTTTTTTTAAAGTTTTTTCCACATATTTTGTGTACCACAGGTACACACAGAACACACACGTGTGGGGATCGTGTACCAGTCAGTTTGTAGGTACTAATCATATTCTGTGTCTAGTAGGACCAAGGATAACCCAACTACAGGGGAAAGGCGCCCCTGTCATTCCCTACTCTGCTAAATGGTGAATGTGTCAGCCTAGAGTAGTCTCCCAGGTTGAATGATGCACATGGCCTAGAACAAGACCAACAAGTTCTAACAGTATGGGCCTGGGTATGAGTGTGGAAGAGAGCCCCACACGCAGTGAAGCAGGTGCAGAGGTTCCAGAGGTTCCATGCAGCCAGAAACCACACAGGGTGTGGGTTCCCTGTTGCTGAATCTTCCAACTCTTCCAAGAAATGTAGAGATATACTCAGGTTTGTACAATTAATATTTTACCTTACCTTAAAAAAAAATAAAATGGGGGCGGGGGGTAGAGAGTTGGCTCAGCTATTAAGTTTTCTGCTCTGGCAGAGGACCAGGATTCAGTTCCCAACACTCACCTGTCAACTCATAATCATCCATTCTTCCAGTTGCAGGGCATCCAGCATCCTCTTCTGGCCTCCATGGATGTTGCATGCATGTGGCTCACATATTTACATGCAGGCAAATGCTCATACACATAAAAAATTTAAAAATAAAAACGATAAACAAGATAAGATATCATGACTTGCAAATCACAGTTAGCCATTGGTGTCTTGTTCTAGAACCCTCCACAGGCAGCAACTCCATAGAAGAATGCCTGAATCTCTTGTCTAAAATGGCATGGAGCTCTCATCTTAAATCCTGAGCATTTTTAGTCATCCTGGATTGCTTATAATTCCTATTGCAATACAAACATTGTAAAGGTGGTTTTACACTATACAGTTCGGAAAACGGAAGATAAAAGAATAACTCATCCATGTTTGGTTAAGATTTAATTTCTTTCCCCAAATACTCTCTGTTTGCAGGTTTGCAGGTAGTTAAACCCAAGGACATGGTGCATTCAAACCAGAGCCAAGTTTAAGGACTGTAGGGAGCTCTGCATTGTGAATCAAATACAGTCTCTTCAAACTCACTCAGGGACAGGACAGGGCCCTAGGAATGACTGTGCCTCAGTTTCTCAATCTGCCACATGAATTTGTAGGGCCAAATGTTCAGCTCTCAGTTTCTGAATGTCCCTCTGAAACCTGCTGTGCACCCAGCCATGCTCTCATCCCCAAGCACCTCATTTGCCTTTACAATCTGAAGGCAAGTGAAAGGTGTTTTGCTGGGATTTCCATTTCCTTCAAGGGCTAATTGCAAAAGACAGGGACGAGAGCGCACACCATGCTCTCCTTCACATCTCATTACATTTATTCAGCTTTATTACGAATTCTTTGTTCATATAATTTTCACCCTGGGATCTACACATTTTGTCTAGTTACCCCAACTCAGAAAACCCACCTTAATTCCAGAGACTTCAATCACCTCCTAGGATTTTTAAAGCAACAGTTTCAGGGTTCACACTAGCTTCCCAAGCAGAATGCTGCTCTAAAGAACAAGCAGGGCCGCTCTCTGAAGCCCAGGGCATGGCCTGGGGACGCTAGAGGCTCACTCCCATGATCACAGAGGTCTGTGTCTGTCCTCTGAAATGCATAAACATGTACAGAGAGAGAGAAGCTGTCTTTCCAAAGTCCTTGGTAGCACACACCTGTCATCCCAGAACACAGGAGGCTGAGGCAGGAGGACCACAAGTGTGATGTCACACTAGACTGCATAGGGAGACCCTATCTCAAAATATCAAACCAAATCCCCACAAGAAGAGCAGGAGAAATAAATGTCTGTTGAAATCCTCAAAACCCAACCTGAATTAGGAAGTATGGGATTCTATGAAAAATGTCCAGCTCCTGCAGTAGGTCTTGCATCTCTGCTCCAGCACAAACAGCATCTCAGGTCCAGCACAGGTACTGTACCTCCCCTGGCCACTTCCACTTGTCAGCAAGCAAAGCCACCTCCCAGCTAGGGAGTCTCATCTCCAATTTACTTTACCCAGATTTAGGAAACAGGTTCTCCTCCCCAGGAAGCCAAGGATGAAAAGGACAGGAAATACGCACATTCCCCGTGAAATACCACTCCAAAGGACAAACGCAGTAATCCCACCAATGATGCTCCAAGCCTGTGATGGCTAGCAGCCGACAAATACCCGCAGACCTCAATCCATTTTTATTGTATTCAGGCTGCAATGCTGTATTTCCTGCCTCCCCTTAGCACCACACATACAGTGTACTTGAAAACAAAAATCTATAATATTGATCCCGCAATGTCACCACAATTATTCTTTTGAAACAGCCATTGAAAACAAATTACATCTGCACTGCCTTTTCATCCGCCTGCTGCGAGTGAGCAATGCTCACTGTGGCCTCCAGCACCAGGGTGTTAGCACTGTGTCACGGCCGACAGGCCGGCCCAGGGACAAGGCAGGCGGGGGATGGGGGGGGCATGAAGAAAACCAGATCAAAGGGTCAGTCTGACTGGGCATTCAGGAGAGGGTGTGGACTCCCGTGAGGCAGTAAGCTGAGCCAATCTGGGGAGAATCCTGGGCTGCCCCTGAAACTGCTGTTGGGGCTCTGGGAGTGGGGGGAGGGTCCCCCAACTCGGTAAAACAAAGATTTAGCAAAGCACTCATGTCCGGATGTTCTAGTTTTTAACGTAATAACAGTAAGAGACACTAGAATTTACACTAGCTCACCTAATGTGCATAATTCTAACAAATTGAAGTCTCCTTAACAGAACTGAAGGAAAGCAGGCAGATGTTCCCATAGTCCCGGCCATCCCCCACCCCGGATTCTAACTAACACCCCGCCACACACACACCCATGCTCTTAAAAAAAAGCCAGGCTTTCCTCTTTGGCAACAAGCTGTCTCTCCCGAGCATGGAGAAGTATCAGCAACTCACTGGAGAGCTGAAGCTTGCTATAGATGTGGTGGCCCAGCCCCGGGGTCCCCCAGGTCCTCTCTGTAACTGAGCAGTTGTCCTCTCTCCAGGAACGGCTGCAGTCAGGAGCCGCCTGCCTGTTTTAGATTGTCGTCTTTGGAAAAATTCTCTGCGTAGTAATTAGATCCCTGCCACAGAGTGGTGGGCAAAGGGAAATTCTTTTGTTAAGATTTGACCACACAAGTCAGAGTGGCCACTGTAGCAGTCGGGAAGTGATAACTTTGGGCCGTTAAAAAAAAAAAAAAAGCCAATAGCCTTGTTGACATGGACATGGGAACCTAACCCTGAAGCCTCCTGGTATGACGCATTGATTTTTCTGTCCGTGTACAGTTCTAAAGCCATCCATTCTGCATGGTCAAGACTCCAAGGGCCAGCGAGAGAAGGGGGAAAAAAATCTGTTCTTGTTTCGTACCTCCAGGCAAAGTTGAGAAATAAATTCCGTGTTTTGAGAGATGATTTGTTCAAGCTATGTTTAAGAGAATATGATTGTATTAAAAAGAGAGAGAGAAAGAGATTTCGTTGCCCTGACCCCCTTTAACCTGTGGCCACTCATCTTCATGTCAAAATGTTGACACCAAAGGCATGACTTACAGAGGGTGTGGGATGCCAGGGGATGAAGGATGGAATAGGGACATCTTTGCCAAAAGAGAGGTTTATTTATTTATAATACCATTAAGCGGCCTGGTAAGTCCTCTATTGTAATCCTAGTCTGACCACCTCTCATTTCTGCATCCTGTGTGAGTGTTTGTCTTATAGGCACCCCTGTTTCCTGAATGCTTGCAATAACCCTGCTTTGTCCACAGCTAAACCAGTCCTGGCTGACCCTCCCTTCAGGTCTGCCTGTGATGCCCCACCCTCCCCACGTGCAGTGGCAGCCAGATACTACTAGATCCCAGAGAGACTCCTAGATCCCAGAGAGACTCGTAGCATCACCTGGCCTTCTCCAAGACACCCCCAGGGTCCACATTCACACCCTCTGTTTCTCTGTAACCCAAACCCTTTGCCCGTTGTTGACTGTGATAAGCAGAGAACTTGGGTGAAGGAGAGAGAATGCATGCTTTAGAGAACTTGGGTGAAGGAGAGAGGATGCGTTCTCTAGGGAACTTGGGTGAAGGAGAGAGGATGCATTCTCTAGGGAACTTGGGTGAAGGAGAGAGAATGCATGCTTTAGAGAACTTGGGTGAAGGAGAGAGGATGCATGCTCTAGGGAACTTGGGTGAAGGAGAGAGGATGCATGCTCTAGGGAACTTGCTGAGACACTGACTGACAAGCAGCCAGTTTTATGTGCTCAGGACTTTCTGGAGCATTTAGCTATTTTAGTCCCCAATAAAGAAAGCTCTGGTGCTGGTCAGGAAGCAGCACTCACAGAGGTGGAAGACTAGCGTTTGAGCTGTAAGTTCACGGCACCGTTTTTCCTGGTATTCCATACATCATTTCCTGGTGCAGAGGAACATGGAGCTATTTTGGGGGAAGCTCAAAAAGACAGACCAAAAAATCATGAAAATTTCCTGACCTAGACAGAAGGAAGGACTGAATACAAAACCAGAAAACACTAAAATGATTGCTCTCACAAGATCCCCAGACACACCTAGCATGGGCTTATCCCAAGTGTGTACAGTGTAACAAGACAACAGCATGCTAGCACTCTAGTTAATGTCCTACACCCAGTCACACAAAACACTCCCGCCAGATAACTGTGCCTCGCTCCTCTTACAGAAGAGTATTCTTAAATTAGGTTGGTGTGAATGTGTTTGTATATTTATTATTAAAATACTTACTGTTCTGCCTTTTGAAGTCGATGGACAAATGATTTAGGAGTGGAAATAGACGAGAAACAAAATTAATGCAAATAATGTGTTGATTTTTTTTTTAGCTTGATTAGCCAAGCCAATGGAAAATTCTAGAAAACGTATACAATTATTTTAACTGTCACAGGCTGGCAATTGTAATTGACATGATTTGTACGAGATGCAGTGTAATAACTGAATATATTAAAAAAAAATCTCATGCCTTGATTACCAGGAGAACATTACTAGTGCCACGATATTATTAACAGCACAATTATTGTGGCATCCTTAGGATACGCTCTTAGCACTTCAATGCATTAGTGAACCTTTGCTAACGAAGAAAAAATTAAAGTACAGCAAATTTCAAAGCACCAGTTGTACCCAATATCATTAAAAATTTATAAAACTTCCTCTGAACATGACAAGTGTTTGGTTTAAATGAAGATCAGCCACAAGGAGAAAGCAGAACCCCTGATACTCTTTGTCTCCGTCCTCACCCTCCCTTTCTCCCTTTCTCTCTCCCAGACCTCCCCCAGCCGGCACCACCTCAATCCAGCTGAAATATGTAACCATTACAGAGTGACAGCTTGACACACAATGACCCGTCAGAACATTCATCTCGCAATGTTTTATTTTAGTGAGGAGCCAAACTACAGAAAAAATAAGCAAGTTGTTTCAAGGCTTGGAAGGAGATCAAACATTTCTGGCATGCCCACTTACCAGACCTTTGATTTACAAGGGACTTGTCAGAGCCCGATTAGACAGTGTGTGCTTAAAAACCTACAGAGGCTCCTCAATTGCCCCAGCACACCACCATTTCCCCCATGGAGAGCGACCCTTTGTTCCCAGGTCCCGCAAATACAATCGAGAGCACAGAACTGTGCACCCTTGCAGCAGAGCCAGGGAATAGGTAAAAATCCAAATCAGTTAAGCAGCTGCAATGAAATCTCTTTTGCCAAGGAAGGTTGGGGGGTGGGGTAGAGGAGAGAGAGGGGGCCCATGCAAGATGGGTTCTTCCACCAGTTTCTCTCTTCACTTCTTCCTTCCAAATCAAAAGTTACCGTCTTTCCCAGGAAAAACAGAGCCTGCCTGTGATTACTACCACTGGGGGGCTGAGCTTTCTCAACTTCATTCAAATAGAAACAGCTTTATAAAAAAAAAATGAATTGGACCAAAAGTGCAGGTGTTTAAAATATGTTCACGGTATTACGATTTTTGCTAGTAATTACAACTAGGAAATAGCTGGAAATATATTGTTTCAATTTGTATGGAGAACAATTGCCGAGCGTGCGCACTCGGCATGATCTGTGCCTGGCATCAGAATGTGTAATTCCTTAACCCTATATGGAGGCCCAGGGCTCACTGGGGCAAATTATGAATCCATGTGTTTGGAAGGACAGAGTAGTAAATTCAGCTTCTTGTGTATCCGTTACAACGCAATCCGACATGTGTGATTTATGGAATATTAAGTTAATACAGTATTATGAAATTAGCTTAATGCACTAAAGCTGTAATTTTAAAGTGAAAAACAATGCGACCAGACGTAAACAATATCAACATTAGCATTTCGTGAAAGCTGAAACCAATTCACTCAGAATGTGTCTGGAGAGTCACAGATTTACCTCTCCTGCTGGCCCAAGGCTCAGCAGGCTTTAAGACCTCAGGACCAAGTCTCCAAAATCGAGGCTGCCTTCCCTCTAGTCAAAGTTAGCTGGGCCAGCTGTGGGCATCAACCAGGGAAGCTGCCTCAGGGGAGTTGCCAGGCATTGTTCAGGGCGGGTCGCATAAATAAAGGAGGAGGAAGGGCCTCCTGCCCCTACACACACACACACACACACACACACACACAGAGAGAGAGAGAGAGAGAGAGAGAGAGAGAGAGAGAGAGAGAGAGAGAGAGAGAGAGAGAGAGAGAGACAGAGAGACAGAGAGACAGAGAAAGAGAAAGAGAGAGACGGAGACAGACAGAGACAGAGAGAGACAGAGACAGAGAGAGACTCCTGAGCTCAGGGAGACAGCTGGGGCACCAGAAGCAACTCAGGAGACTTGAAGTTCCCGGCTTGGAATGGATGGGACTCTGAGGTCAAGCAAATCTTGTTAATTTCAAACAAAAACAAATCTAGCCAAGTTGTCCTGGGATCGTTAGAGAGAAAACTTAACCAAAGGCAAGCAGAGACTTATGATATGACAAAGCACCAAAACGGTGGTTTCTGAGAGGTTCAGTCACACATGCCCAGCATGGCCTTCTGCAGACCAGCCCAAGACTCATGGGAGGGGTGTCAATCAATGACTGATGCCGGCAAAGGGGATGCAAGTTCCCTCTGTCCCTGACCTTCTCGTCCGTCCATGACACAGAGGATCCTTTGGGACTGAGGAACAGTGAGTCCAAACAAGACCTGGTCTTTCTGACACCAAGGACTGGGGCAAAGGGGAGAGAGGAGGTGCTGTTGTGTGGGGAGCAGCTGTAGAGTGTCACACACTGTCCTTTGCTTTCACCTGCAGTAGCCAGACACGTCATAGTGCAAATGAATGCAGATGCTCAGGACCCAGATGCAGCCTTTTGGTGCCAGTGTGCCTGACACCTCTGCCCTATGGATGCTCCTACCTCTTGGTGACCACTGGGGTAGTATCAAACCAAGTTCCTCAGACCCTGAAGGAATGAATATTGAGCCTTGCACCTGTGTGACTTTGGGCATAAAGGGCCAGGTGTCACATTTCACTCTGATTCCCAGGGTTGAGAATCAACACGGACACTGGGGAGATGAGAATCAACCAGATAAATGGGATCCTGGAATATCCATAAGGACTGAGCTTATTCACAGGTCTGTGGTCCAGGCTCTGAGAGTCTGACCTTTAAGTGCCCTGCAGATGTCCCTGCAAAAGACAAACCCAGAACCTCATTGCCCTGAGCATCACAGAGAGTGCCCAGCCCATTCAAATGTTTAACAGAGTGAAGTTAACATTCGCCTTTGTATGGTATCTTCTTTTTAAGATTCCTTGTATGTGGCTTAATATGGTGATCAGGATGATTTCATTTATCTAGTGTGCCATGGTGACTTCCCATTTCCACAGTAAACCAAAGCATTCTATTTAAAATAAATGAAAAGTGTATGTCAGAGTTAGAGACAGACAGTTGGGGGGGGGAGGGGAAGCACATCTATCCTTAAGGCCTACAGTGAGGCCGGTACCTCCTCCATCTGGCTGGCTGGCTGCTGCTGGCTTGCTGGCTTCTGTTCCTAAGATGCACTGTGTTTATTAACGGAGCTGAAAGCCAATACTAATGTTTTAATTCCATCAAGTATGTTTCAATTCCTATTCTGCATTTTGCATTAGGAACCCAGACTCAGTCAATACTTTGAAGCACTGTTGCTAGCAGGTGGGCACAGGGGCTTCACTGGCCTTGACAAATGGTTACGCTTTGAGACAGAAGGATAAACAGGGACTCGCTCATTGCTCTCCCCGATTCCAAAGACCAAACATGCTGCTTAGTCACAAAACATTTGTCTAGAGAAATTGCTGCGAATTGGGGTCTTTATTGCATGTTTCTGCTGAAAAATAAAAAGCTTCTTTTACCCTCCCAGCAATATTAATCTCCAGAAATAACATAATCCTCTACTGAAGAACGTGGTGTGAGGTAAGCCAATGAAGATGGCAGCCAAGTAACCGCTACAGCCACATGTAACTGGTTTCCTCCTCACAGTTGGTCATCTCTCTCAGGCTCAGTAGATGGAAGCAGCCTTGATGAAAGTAAGTTAAGATGTGGTGTGTAAGAAGAAAATGGGCACAGGTCTGATCCAAGCGAAGCTGCTGCTTTTCCTCACCTCCTTGAACTAGCAAATGTCCTTTGTCTTAGCCTCATTAGTAATGTGTGTGTGTGTGTGTGTGTGTGTGTGTGTGTGTGTGTGTGTGTGTGTGTGTGTTTGGAGACAGGGTCTCTTTGGTGTTTGTAGCTGTGTATGACAGGCTAGCTGGCCTGTGAGTTTCTGGAGACTGTTTTCTCTCTACCCGTCTTGCCAAAAGAGCTGGATTGCTGGCGTGAGCTACAGAGCTCGCCTTCATGTGAGTCTGGGGATCTGAATTCTGGTCCTTATACTGTGAAGCAAGCACATGACAGTACAGCATCCCCCCCAGGCCTAGCCTCGATTTTTATAAATATGAAAATAAATCAAATTATTTTATCCAGAACAAATGGGAGTAGTTACACCTAACGCAAAGGTCAGAGTTAATTTTGTTCCTAAATTCAAAGTCATATAAGATACACACACACAACTGTACACATAGCACAAATAAAAATGGCCGTGAAACTCATGGAACTTCTGGGTTTATAGGGCTTTGTGCATTGCAAGTACTCTACCGCTGGTAGGCTGTCCTTGAACCCTTGGCTTCGACTTCCTGAATACAGGACATCCCAGGTTAGCACCACATTGCCCTGCTGAAAATGATTTCTAGTGAACTCCCTGCTTCAGCTGTTTATCCTTAATTGCTTTGAAGGAGTTTCGTTTGGCTCTGGAGCTTAATGTCTGCCACTCTATGGCCATAACAGGAGTAGACTGGTTCACCTATGCTAGGAACAGTGTTCAAGACCTGGGAGTTCAGAAAATAGGCTAAAACCCCACTCCTGAACCCTCAAGGTTTTCCTGCGTGGTAGGTAAATGGTCCTATTCTCACTTAGCAAATTATGTATAAACAAATGACCTTCCAGGCTGGTTCCCTCTGAGTGCCTCCTCCGTCTCAGTGTGGTTTTCCATCAGGATGAACCTTCTCCTGTGCCTTATGCACCAGCAAACATACTGATACAATTTAAAGGTCATGTTCTTTTCAAACTGACAGAGCCCTCCAAAGTTTTGACGAGCGCCCCTCTAAGTCTCACACCCTACAGGCAGAAAGGAATTAAGGAAACCATCACTTTGAGAAAGCTCGATCATGTGAACTGATTAGAAAAAAAAATGCATCTGTGGAGAGGGGGCACGTGCGAGCTGGTGAGCACATCATCCCGAAAGGAGATGTCACCCGGAGAGTCAGAGAGCCTCCACCACCGAGGGTGGGAGGACTGTGTAAGGGTCAATGAAGATATAATTACCTTCCCACGAGAAGCATCTTTCCCCCAGATCCCCAATGAATGCCACTTAATTAGCCTCACCTTTTGATTCAAAGATAGTCCAACTTCACCCAAAACCCAGGACTGAGAGAACAATGTGGTTCCTAAGGCTCACATGAACACTTCCTTGATAACTAAAGAATCACCCAGAGTATAGATTCTACATAAATATGCATCGTGTGTAGACATTGATGTATTTATTTACAGGTGCATTTGTATTATCTGGGGGATAAGCAGTGCATGAGGGTTTTTTCCCCCAGTCTCTAGAACAAAAAAATGAACAATTGAGATGACACCATGCTGTTGATGGTGTGAATCTCTGCAATGCTCTAGAAATCCAGCTACAGCCCAGGCATTCTCACGATGCGGTATTATTATTATTATCTTTGATGGTTTGGTTTTGGTTATTTTGTTCTTCAGCTCTAATCTACAAAATGTCAACTAAAAATGCGATGCTGGTTGATGCTCCCCAGAGGCTCCAGATGTCCTGCACACATAATGACATCATCTGTTACACAGAAAGAGACTCACGATTGCTGTGGGTGGTTTGTGCAACAGTCAGTCCAAGGCATGTTCTCTAGGCCTTTCCTTTCTTCCCAGCCCCTCCTCAAGCAGCTCATGCTATGTGCTTTGGAGAACAAAACTTTCCTAATTCCAATCACTTATGTGTCAAAAGTGGATGCATGGAGCCCCCGCCCCCCCAAGGGGAAAATCTATCTACTTGTTTGGTTGTAGGACCAATATCACCTACATCATCTAAGCCAGTGCCAGAGCTTATTAAATCTTGCCAGGAATAATCTGCCTATGGTTCCCATCACCACATATTTAACTGACTAATGCACAGAAGTCCACAGCCATGGCTGTCCCTGTTATAGGAGACTGGGGCAGAGACCATGGAATTACAGACATCACACAAGTTTTTCCCGCCATTGCTCTTCCTTAGGCTTGGCCTCACTAGCATTGTGTCACCATTTTTCCAAAATGAAGCATCCTTCATGCCATGGACACCAGCTGCCCCAGCCTTGGACCATTTCCTCTAGCTGCCTCCATGTCCTCTTTTACAACCTACCTCCCAACCAAGGTAAAAGCACACGGTGTTCCACACTAACCCTTCTTCCTGGTCTTCTCCCTACTGATGCCCCCATGGCTGCCAGCCATAGGACTGTATGTCCCTGTGAGTATGTGTCCAGCATATGGCATGAAGAGGGGACTTGCCAAAGCTGGTGGTCATTAAATTAAAAATCTGAATTAAGGCATGTATCACTGTGCAATCTGCCATAAGGAGCCATCCCAGAGACCATAACAAAAGATTGCTGGTATTCCAATGAAACCTCAACTATCAGAATACCCCCTAGTCTACTTATGTATCGTCTCACCGTGTGGAAGCAGAAGCGAGGGTAGTCGCTTCCATAGGAACCCAATAACCTATGAACATCTCTTGAATATCTTTCATTGCCAAGCTCGGCAGTGATTGGCTGAAGATGCAAACAGAGGATTATTTTAAAGAGCCCTCAAAGCACAGAAGAGGCTGCCCTCAAACCGAGAAGCTGATTACCTGCATGGTCACCCCAGACACACTTTCAGGTCACTAGGTGCTCACAAAGAGCACAGAGGTTCTTGCAAAGGAGATAAGGCACTGTCTTCTGGTTTTAATTGGTGTCTTTCCTAAATGAAGGCCACACTAGTCACCCATTTAGCAGAGCATTGTGACATATAATGGGACCAACACATCCGTAACTCAGCTTTGTTTTCCACTCAAGACCTGAAACCTCACCTTAGAGGAGGGCTGAAGGGCATCCTCAGCAGGCTTTCTGTGAAGCCGCTCAGTCAGTCTTCCTCAGGTTCTACAGGAACCCTCTGCATGACTGTTCGTGAATGACCAAGAGGGAAGGAACCCAAGACCCTGAAATAGCTGTGGCTCTTCCGCTTGCTTCAAACATTAAGAAGTTTAGGTATGTTTTAGAAATTCTTTAAGTTCATTATTCGAAGGTTCTTCTCCTCCTCCCTCCTCTGGAGCATCCACCATTCTGCTCTGTGGACACCAGACCAGAGCTGAGAGCTGAGTGAAGAACTAGTGAAACCCCTCACCCCGACATCCACAAAGGGCTCTCTGTCACCTGGAGATTGGGCACAGGGTTCTCTTAATCTCAACTAGAGTTAGGAAGGTAAGACCAAGCTAGACGGGTTTAAGTTATTTTTTTAAGATTCCATTTATATATGTCTGTGTGTATGTGTACTGAGCACAGGCGACTTCAGAGACCAAAAGAGGGCATCATGCCCCCGGAGCTAGAGTTACAGGCAATTGTGATGGGAATCAAATTCAGGTCCTCTAGAACAGTATACACTCTTAACCTCTGAGCCATCTTTCCATCCCAGGCCAGAGGAGTTCTATACTCTGAGCCTTTGATTACACCTGTCGGCAGCTGCCTTCTCAAATGCACTTCACGGAACTCATTCAGTTGTTTTGTGACAGGCAAACCCACTGGAATGCAGCCGAGCTCAAAGCAAGCATTTGAAGGAGAATGATGGCCACCCAGGTCATCTTAGCACAGTCCATTTGTCTGGCCACACAAACAGCCCCGTCCTTTCAGGGCCTGGTGTGTAGACAAAGGGGAAGAACTCAAAGGCATAGATTGCTTCAAAGTGACTTCTCTAGCTGAGTGCTGTGGTCCATGTCTGTGATCCCAGTACATCGGTGCCCGAAGCAAGAAGGACACTGGGAGTTCAAGGGCAGCCTAGGCTACATAGAGAATCCAAGGGCAGCCTTACTACACAGGGAGACCCCCACCTCATGAGAAAGAGAAGGTGGAGGAGGCTTCTGTGAATGGGGCCATCCTGGGTGTGTGTCTATGCCCCAAAGACTCTAGACTCAGAATCCTACACCTGGCACATTCCCCTTAGCTGAGAAAAGTGCTGTGGGCTATTCATTGCCCCATCACCCCAAAGTCCAAGCTTGCTCCCCAGGGTCTACATCTGTAGGTCACAGGCATGGGTCATCAGAAAGGCATCATCCTGGTGCATTTCTGTGTCTTCAAGGTTACAACATTGTCAACTGGTTGATATTTTCCTCTCCCGTGCAGACGCAATAAAAGCAGCCGGCCTGGGCTGTGTATCCTGCCTGCTCTGCTAACAAGACACATTCCGTTTTTGTTCATGGCAAGTTTCTGTGTTATGTCACAATTTCTGACAAGAGCGCTTGCACAAAAACAGTATCTTGGCACCAAGAAAATGACCATCACTTAAAAAGATGAAACTCCCAAGGACACAGAAAGGGTAAGATTTCATGGAAGATATGCAATAGAAAGCCAGCCCCTCCCAGGTCGCAGACACTGTCCTCACAAATCATGTCATGATTGTTCTGCATTCATCAAACTTCAAGGCAGGCTGTGCCAAACTTCCCCGATTCAAACCAACCACTTGGGTCAGAGGTGATGCTTCGTGTTCCTTCCTCTGTATCTCAGGAGCTGAGGCATGGCTCACATCTCAGAAAAGCATGACTTGTGTTTCATTTTCCACTTTTGATAATTATTTGAGTTCCCTGTGTTCCTTCCAGATCACTAAGGAGACAGAATTCTCTCTTCAGGATCTCTCTTCTCTTGGTTTGTACATGAAAGCCTTAATTGAAAAGCTTTTAAAAAGAGCTTTGGGACTGGGCAGCGGTAGCGCACACCTTTAATCCCAGCACTCGGGAGGCAGAGCCAGGAGAATCTCTGTGAGTTCGAGGCCTGCCTGGTCTACAGAGTGAGTTCCAGAGCAGACTCCAAAGCTACACAGAGAAACCCTGTCTTGAAGAACCGAGAGAGAGAGAGAGAGAGAGAGAGAGAGAGAGAGAGAGAGAGAGAGAGAGAGAAAGAAAGAAAGAAAGAAAGAAAGAAAGAAAGAAAGAAAGAAAGAAAGAAAGAAAGAAAGAAAGAGCGCTTCAGGGATGACATTGTAGATAAAGCGCTTGCTGATAAGCATAAGGACCCCAGTTCGGATCCCCTGAACCCCAGTTAAAGCTTACCAGGCATGGTACAGTGACACTGCTAAGTCCCTACAATAGCTGCCTCCTCCCAACCATCAGGAGAATGTGGGACTCCATGGGGCGAGGTCACTTGCTAGAGTAGCCAGATCAGAGAGCTCCAGGTTTACAGTAGAGCCTACCTCAGTAAATAAAGTGGAGAGCAATTGAGGAAAATGTCCAATGTCAACCTCTGACTCTACGCACACAAGCATGTGTACCAACACACACACACACACACACACACACACACACACACACATCAACAAAAAAAAATTTTTAAAGTTTTAAAGAAATATTTGAGCCAGGCATAGTGGTACATGCCTGAAAACCCAGCACTTGAGAGCCTGAGACAAAAGAGTCACAAGTTCAAAACCAGCCTGGGCTAAATCTCATGAGACTCTGTCTCAAATCAATATTTTTTAAGGAGACAGGAATGTTTTGCTCATGACACAGTATAGAGATGAAATTGAATCATCATGCCATACCTCATAAAATGTACAGTGAAAAGAGTAACGCATGGGGAAACGGTTGTTTAAAAGAGCTAATGCCTCCGGAGCAATGTGTAGTCTCGGCACTATAATAGGTAAATGCACCAGCTTAGAATTCCAGAACTCCACCAATATCCTCCCAAGAAACACAATGCAGAAGAGCATCTATAAGCAAGGGCTGGTGGTATATGCCTGTCATGCCAGCACTCTGGTCATGAGTTCAAGCCCAAGTTGGGAAATAAAGGGATAGTATATCTCTAAAGAATAAGTAAAAAAAAATAAGACAAAAATTAGATAGACATGCATGTTTTAGGGCATTCAAGTGTTTTCTTTTATACAGTCAACACAAATATATAAATATGGATAAATTCTATATTGCATCTATCGTCGTAAGTTTCTTGCACGGTGACACATGACAAGGCCACACTAACTCAACACTGTGGCTTATTTATGCATTTGGACTCTTCCACTGAAAGAGTGTCAGTTTGCCCTTCCCTGGGGAAGGCTCTTCCCCACTCTGCATTCCTTAGTTACCTGTAGTTCTTTAGTCAGCCCTGAAAACATATGCACAAGTAACATTATACCAAACAGGTTGTTTTTATGTATTTAAAAGTGTGTGTGTGTGTGTGTGTGTGTGTGTGTGTGTGTGTGTGTGTGTGTGTGTGTGTGTAATTAAAGAAAAAGAATCCATGAAGTTGAAAGAGCAGGGGGGACATGGAAGCGTTGGGAGGGAGAAAAGGGAAGGGCAGATAACATAATTATCATCTCAAAAAATAAAAAAGTATTTTAAAATCAGAGAATGTTGGTCCTCCTTCGTTTGTCTAAAGTCTGTGACAATTATGTCCTTGCCACCATAAGAATACAAGGAAAGTGAAAGCCAGAACTACAGAGAGGGACAAACAAAATCCTATGTGCAGTGCTTTGGCTGGAAGTCTTGAATTTGGGGGATCAGATGAGCATGAATGGGCCCCCAGGTTCACCTAAGACACCCTGGATTCTCTGCCATGTGTGCCAGTCTCCCTGACAGAGCCCAGCTGCCATGCCTTACAGGGGAACATCACTTTGTAAGTCAAGGCCTTGTTTGCAGAGCTGACATCTGAGATGAAGCTCCATGTTAGGTCCAACTTGAGGTGAAGCTGCACTGGTATGCTGTCTTCCACGACTCTGTTCAAGACATTGTCCCCAAACCCCTGAAGTCCACCCTGGGGTGTGTTCTGCTTTGTCTGATACGGACCCAAGTCAGAGGAAGTTCAAGGCTCCTCTTGAGAGATTTGTAAACGGCAGGTGGCATCCTGGAAAGGTAAGCAATGTCACCTACAGCATCCACCAAGCAGATGCCTACACGGCCACCTAGTTCATCCTGTACAATCCACCGACGTGGATCTAACTGTGAGCCAGAGGCCACTGAAGCATGCAAGAGCTGCAACTACATCCCCGGCCTTTCCTACCCAAAGCCACCTGACTTTCAGCCCTGCACTTACACCAAGTCTTTTATGAAATGAATACAAACAAACAAGTTTTCTATAGATAAGGGAATCAGGATGGAAGATTCCAACTGCCACCACCACCCCACTACACCACCACCACCACCACCACCACCCCACCACCACCACCACCACACCACCACCACACCACCACACCACCACCCCCACCACCACCACCCCACCACCACCACCACCACCACCACCACACCACCACCACCACCACCACCACCACCACCACCCCACCACCACCACCACCACCACCACCACCACCACCACCCCACCACCACCACCACCACCCCACCACCACCACCCCACCACCACCACCACCTCCACCACCACCACCACCACCACCACCACCACCCCACCACCACCACCACCACCATCACCACCACCACCACCACCACCACCACCATCACCACTTCCCCAGTGATATCAGTCTTAGTATAAGAATTCTGCTCACATCTGACAGGACAGAGAAGAGAGAGATCTGCCCAAATGGTTCTTCCTGGGAAAGCTAGAGGGAAGAAGAGCGATACACTTGAGAAAGAGTACTCTTCAGGTATAAGGAAGGGCAAGGAGATCGGAGACGGCTGTATGTATGTCTGTGTCTTTCAACTAGGCAGTTCAATCTCAGGTTATTTTATTTGACAAATAAAACTAAATTGCATATTTATGGGCTAATGATGTGAGATATTGCTCTTTTATTCGGAGCCACTGCTGCTTAAAGACCAACTGTAAATATTCCTGGGACTTTTTGCAAGTTGCTCTGACAGAAGTAGTGAGTTGAGAGCACAGCCTTACAGTTCTATAGACACTGATGCTGCCTCACTCAAGGTCAAGGACAAAGGCAGCCACGTGCCCAGAGGTCTCACCTGAAAGGCCAGAGTTGAGATGTTGAATACTGTCTGCAGTCATCCAATGCCAGACTCTGTGCCGGGCCTGGGATTCCTGAGCTGCCTGGAGCATGCAATACCTGATACTCAACAAGCAGTTAGTTGGTTATCAGGAACAAAGATGTAGAATGACCTCCCCACTGCTGGATCTGAGGTTACTGCCCACGCCTCCAGCCCTTAGCTGGTGAACATTCATCACACCGAAGGACCACGTGCTTGATGCTGGATGAGGTTGTGTTCTCTGTCATTTAATATAACCATTCTTGTCACCAAAAGTGGAGAAGGGAGAGTCTGGATCACTTTGTCTCTCAAAAGAGAAGAGCTCTGGGAGAGAGAGGAATTGGGCGGGGGAGTGGAGGGAGGGAGGGAAGGGATAGAGACCACTGGTCCATGCGTCCTATCCAGAGGACATTGACACAATGGTGGAGTGGGCAGATGAGAAGGCTGACCCTTTACCAGACATGGGAAGTATGGTCCAATGCAGTGTTCTCGGGCATCAAAAGTTGCTACGCTTCTGTTCTTATTTCTTGACAGGAATGAGTGGTCAGAGTAGGCATTATGTTTTGAATTTAGAATGCCCCACCAGGCTCACATTTTTGATGCTCAGTCTCCAGAATCTGCTGTGGAGATGTTAGGAATTGGAGCTTGGTTTTCAGAAGCAGGTCATTAAGAGGAGGTCTTAGTTAGGGTTTCTATTGTGATGATAAAACACCAATGACCAAAAGCAACTGAGGGAGGAAGGGTTTATTTCAGCTTACCATTCAACATCATGGTTCATCCTCGATGGAAGTCAGAACAGAAACTGAAGGCAGGAACCTGGAGGCAGGATTTGAAGCAGAGACCGTGGAGTAATTCAGCTCACTGTCTTGTTTCCTGTGATTTGCTCAGTCTACTTTCTTACAGCACCCAGGACCACCTGCCCAGGGGTGGCACTATCCATGCCCATGTCATTATTAAGAAAATGTCCAACAGACTTTCCCACAGGTCAAGATGGTGGGTGCATTTTCTCTGCTAGCACCCCCTCTTTGCAGAGGACTCTATTGAACCAGTAAAAAGGGTACAGTGCAGCAGTTGGCTACAGCTGTGATTTCAGCTTTGTGGCCACCACAATAGAGGGAACTCTATCAAGTGCTTTTACAGCCATGCACTCCACGATGCTTTCTCTGTGGTGATGGACTGAACTGCTGAAACTATGAACCAAAAAAAAGCCTTCCTCCCATGAGAAAAGGATGTTATCAACTGGTTCTGGTCAAATAGATGCCACATAATGAATCCACACTCCACCTTTCTGTGATCTGAAGCTGAGTATCCCCACAGCAAGATAGGATTAGGGGTGGCACACAGGTGAAGACCCAAGACCTCATCTCTATTGAGTCATCTGGTAAACAGTTGTTCTCCGGAGCAATATCTCCCTGCTTAAGGACTACCCAGACCTTTGTAACTCAAATTGAAGCAGAACTTCTATGCTTCCGAAGCCAATCACAGACCAAGAGTCAACTCAAGGAGTCAGGAGTGTGCTGATGGAGACCAAGGTCTATGTAGCACAAATGTGTAAGAAACTGAAATCACTGTAACTTGGCTCTGGGATCAACCCATTTTCATTGCCCATCCAGGTGAAGACACACATAACCATGATTGACAGGGCTCTGATCATACAGTGCTGCTGTGTTAGGAAGCTGAGGTAGTGGCTCTTGCTTCTAACCTTTTTCCTGTACTCATGATGTTGAGCCATTCCTTACCTGGCTGCTCACCCAAAGTGAGCAATAATTGGTTCAGATGCCTAATTGTTCCCACAGAGCCCCTAACCAGGGCCATGTCTCAGCCTTAGGTTAGGGTTCTGTAGGAACCTAGCTCTGGCCTCTTCCTCTCTAGGGGCTTGTAAAACTGTCTCAGGAATGAGGCTTAGGTCACCTGAAAACAACCAGAGCAAAGATGATGAACTCTGCAGAAGTCTCTGGTCCTTTCCTACTTTGGCTATAGTAAGCTGCAACTGGGGCTTACAGATCCACCCAGGGCCTCACAGGGAAGTCAATGGAGAGGAAGCGAGAAAGTTTGTTCTCTTTCCATTCCAAGTAGCAGAAT
The DNA here is from genome assembly GCF_007827085.1 of Peromyscus californicus insignis. NCBI lineage: Eukaryota > Metazoa > Chordata > Mammalia > Rodentia > Cricetidae > Peromyscus > Peromyscus californicus. The sequence continues at coordinate 157,766,206 of NW_026294562.1, forward strand.
GTTTTGCTCTAGTATCAAGGATGGAGTCTTGACCCAGGTCCAGAGACTTTAGGCTATGCACTAGCTTTCCACAAAGGGTATGGTAGTTTGAACAAGAAGTGTCCCCCATAATGTCAGGCATTTGAGCACTTGGTCCACAGGTGATGGTACTGTTTGGGAAGGTTTGGTGGTACAGCCTTGCTGGAGGACTTATGTCACCAGAAGACAACTGGTTCTCTCTGATCCATGCTTGCATTTGACAATGTGAGCTCTCAGCTCCAGGTTCCTGCCACCATGCCTGCTGATGCTGTTCCATGTTTCCCTGTCATGAGGGACTCTTCTCCTCCAGAACTGCAAGTCTAAATCAACCCTTTCTTCTATAAATTGCCTTGGTTATGATGTTTTATAACAGCAACTAAAAAGTCACTAATACAGGGGGATTCTGCACATCTCAGCCAGGACTGGAGAATGATCTCACCATCAACCTCAATCTCACTGTGCATGGGAATTCCTCATGATGGATACTTCTCGGCATATGGCCTCAGCAGATCTGGCACACTCCCCAATTCCCATACACACAAGGACTTTCAGGAAGACTGAACTACCCAGGACCTTCAAAGAGGATGGGAATCAGAGGCAGGAAAGGGTCTAATGAGGGAAGCCACCTCTCCATGTAGGACACAGGTGGCCAAGGGCAAGTCTGATTCTGTTTCAGGAGTGGTAAGGGCTGCTTCCCTGTGGAGGAGTTCACAGGAGCCTCTGTTGTGCTACAAGTCTGTAAAACTACCCTTCAGGAACTCTGAGAAGTGTTTAGCTTGAGGTCTTTGCATTTGAACTCAAACACCCGAGCTCTGGGCAGCAATGGCCAAGGATGTCCATTCTCAGTGACCTATTCGTAATCTGCAAATACTGAGCCAGTTGCTGTCTGTGTTTTTGCATCACCAAGAGGAGTCAAGGTCACTGTGCATCTATCTGTAACCAGCACCGCCTCTCCCTGACACCCATTTTATTGCTCTGGAAATGCCTTGTCCAACAAAATCCAGTGAGCCTTCATGTCAGATGTCTGTTGGACACGCCCCTGTTTCAGCTGATGATTATGGATCTCAGGGCCACCCATTCTACCCACCTCTGTCATCTGCCTATAACCTCACTTGCCTACCTTCACCCCATGATCCCCCTCCCCTTTTCTGCCCCCGTGGCTACCTGGATGGGATTCTTTGCCCGTTTCTTCCTTCATCCAGAATGGTGGGTGTTGGTGTCTTACAAAATCTGGGTCATTAGAACCTGGTTTTCTAGACCATGGAGCATCAGATTGAGGTCACATGATGACACAGAACATTCCAGACACTGGGGTTCTTAAATTCTTAAAAGAAATTCACAACAGAAAGTTTACTGTAGACAGGACATTCCATAATTGCACTTATCAAAATCTCATTTGGCCACAAAAAAATTAAACAGGTAGGCATAGAAGGCCATAAAGGAAGTAATAAAAAGAAATGAAGCATTGGTGTTTTGTTTGAGTTGATAATGATGTCAGCTTCAGTTATGGATTCATTATACAAACCTGGACATATTAATGATGCTTTAATTGAATTTGGAAACAAGAAGGAAGGCACTGGACAGTCTTGCAAATAGTGGATGCACGCAATGCCACAGTGACAGTTTCCAACGACCAGCAGAGAGGTGGAACAGAGTTTTCCCAAAGCTCGCTCCCTCTGGCCCTCCACCGAGCCCTCTCATGTCCATTGCCAGACAATTGTCATTATTTTCTGAGCTCACAGGTCGTAAGGAGAAAGTTAAATCAAGAAGAATTCCCAGAGATTGGCCACTGGGCTTGAGAGATGCGACCTCTTGTCTTACAGTCCAAATCACAAACACAAGAGGCATTGTCAAAGGTCTGACCCCAAAGCAGGGGCCACTCCTGTGAGCCTCCAGGGTCCTTGAGAGCTCCACCAGGAGATGCAGGTCAGTGACCAGCCTCCCTGTTAGCCTTCAACACAGAGAAGCAAGCTCCTGAGAGCCAGGGGCCCTGGCCACATCCTTTGGGAACCCATCACGCCTGGCCAGGGCCCAAGACAGGAAGTCTGGAATCATGTGTTGCAACATGAGCAAATGCACGAATAAGCTGCCACCTGGGAGTCCCTTCTACCTCCTGCGTTGTTGGCGTTCCTCTTCCATTGGGCAGTTTCACATCATCTCCAGAAAAAACCCTTGCTAGTCACCTCAAGTGTCATTTTTAGTTCACTCCTGGCCTCTATAACCACAAATGCAAGTATGTGTATCACTCCTACGTTTACAAATTCACGTACAAACAACACACACATATCCAGGGAGAACATTGGGAGGTAAGAGACTTTGTGAATAAAATATAGGACATTCAGTCAAATTTAAGAACCAGGTTGAAAAATGGTTGTAAAGCTGGTTTCTGAATGATTCCTTTTTTATCTGGAACCAAAATTCAGATTTCTTGAGTATTTTCTCTGGTGTCCCTGGGGGAGGGTGACATACAAACTGGCCATAATATTCACACTTTTTTTTCTTAGCATCCCATAATGTGTCTCTAAGGCAACCAGTTCTTGTTTTGTTTTGGTATGAGCATTTCTTTGTTTGTTTTATAGATGGTCTCAGTATTAGCTCAGGCTGTCCCGAAACTCACTTCATCGCATAGAATGACCTAGACTCTCAGTCCTCCTGCCTCAGCCTCCCAACAGCTGGTATTACAAAAGTGTGCCCCACAATGCTCATCTGAGATTCCTTTTAATGGATACATAATATTCCATGGTGGGGTGTTCTTCCGTTGTTCTGTGATGACCTATGCATTTGAATAAGTGTCACCAACAGTATCACTTAATAAATTCCCATCCTCAACAAAAGAAAGGGAACATAAGATTGGCTCCTTCATGCCTCTTTAAATTAGCTGGCGTGGCATGAGCAGAAGTCACAGCAGGAGAACCCATCACTCAGAAAGGCATCCCCTGAAGACCAGGCTATGGCAGGTGTCCCAAATAAAAAGTGAGAAGGAAAAAAGAAGAATTGTGAAGCCCCCCAGTTCTAATGGAAACAGAACAATGGAAGAACCCAACTGCCTTTAAGCTTGGAATGCTTGCAGACATGAACATTCACATGGAGTCATTTGCCAAACCCCACACTGGTGTAATTATTTTTGCACACACACCCTAGCCACCTTCTTTTTATCAGTTATATTTCTGACTTTATCCGCGTTGAAAACATGAAAGTAAAAGCTCCATGCCGCTGACATTACAGAACCACATCAGACTCGTTTTACCAACCATTTAACTCCCTCTAAGGACCAGGCTCGGAGACATGGGCTTGTTGATGGGCACTGTACAAAGGTCAGTGATTTGGAGGCTCTTTCCCACAATTTACCAGGATTTTGGCATTTGTAAGCATCCATAGGACAGCTCTCTAGCAAGCTAACCTTGACAGTGAATGGGATAAATAAACCTTCAATTTACCCCCTCCAGCTCTCAGCGAGCCAGGCTGGTCCCCGCGGAGCCTTCACCTGTCCGTATCGTTCAAGTGCCTGCAACTTGCAACTGACGAGCGTCCACAGCTCCGAGGCCCAGTGACAAACACCATCTAACAGATAAGGCTTCTGGAAAGTCAAAGCCAATACCACTTCCATTGAAAATTTAATGCCGGCCCCATCTCTGCCCATCATTCTTCTGACTGTTGCGCGCGTCCCAAGAGGCCCTTGAAGCTAAAGCATCGCTCTATAACAGGTAATGACGTGGCATTTAATGATACTGTCCAAAGTGATCCCGGGCTTTGGGAAGTAATGTACACTCATGTACCAGATAAGCACTGCCAAACGTACTGAGCCGTTGTATCTTTCACAGCCCTGTCACCAGACACAATGTGACACGTCCCCGGCCATCCTACCTGCTCCTCCTCCGACCCCCGCCATCAGACAGAAGGCTTTGAGTTTGCAGAGCAGAGCCCCGATTCTGTAAGAGAACTGAAGCAAAGGTAGATGGTAGCAAATCTGTAATTAAGTATTCACAGCCTCTTTAATACTTCACTGCCCCTGGATTCCCTACTAAAATCTATGAATTATATCTCATTGAAAAATGTCCTTAATCGACTCTGACATGTTTTATTGGAGGCAGAAAAAATGTTTCAGGATGATAGATAAGGTTAAAAATGTTACCACTCTGATCATTTACTGTAGTGCCTTGGAAAAAAAAAAAAAAACTCCAAAGCCAAAACCCATTTACATCATTCATCAGATGCGATGGGGAAAGGATGGTTAATCTGACATCCCCTTTCAGGCAATGGGACAGGACACACATTTTCAATTTTCTAACAAAGTTATGCTATTTATGTAGATAAAGGGGAACGTCTGTAGTGTTCCTGCTGCACACTACAAGACCCAGAATGTGGCTTCACTTCCGGTGTGGCCACAAGTTTTCAAAACAGCCCCAGGGCTCTGCTGGACTGTGACCTAAGGCAATGGCTTCAGACTCAATAATTTCCTCTCCTTGGGGTTAGTCCCCCAAAAAGTCACCATGGGAAATGTGCAAATAACCGATAGTCCCAGGCTTCTGGGAACTGGTGCTGTGGCTGGTAGCTCTGATGCCAGAGATGGAAGTCCTGGTGTTCACTGAGAGACGCCCACGAGCTCCGTTAACCCTCTGCCTTCTCCCAGTGTACGTACGCACGCTGATGGGTGCACCCAATGGCTCCATCAACGGCCAGGAGACCCAACAACACAGCGTTGAAGCTGGGGCCTAACCTGGGTAGTTGGGGACAGGTCTTGGGTCCCATGCTAGATGACTACAGGATCCTGGCCAAGAGACTTAATCTCACCATGCCTCACTGTCTCATATAGGAAAGAGAGGATGAGAAAGGTTGATGAAGCGTCACGTGACTAACATTTCTTTACCATGTCACACCGCCCATATAGCTAGAGCTTTTGTCCACCTCTTACTTACCTGAGTAGATGGAAGCTCCCAGGCCTCTGCTCTGAAGCATGTCTCTGACTCTCTGCTGGCATTTTTTTTTCTTATTTGAGAATCTCTATTAGGCCAGTTAGAGACAAGATCATTTTCCAAACAGACCCTTGTTCTTTGTAATTGGTGTCAATTATAAATCTGGCTGACACTCACCTGGTCAGTGTGTATCTAGGGATGGAAATCTGAAGATTTTCCCTTCAAGGTTGCCAGGGTCAGAGGAAGCCAGGGGCATGTGGAGAAACAGATGGAGCACCAGCGTTAAACAGTAACTACCGGGCAGTTCAAGAGTAAATGATGCAGCTTCTGAACTGTGGCTTCTCCAACACTCGAGTGCACTGGCCACTTGAGTGGTCAGTAAATCCCCTTCATCTCTGAGCTGCATAAGCCAAAGTCACAGGGCGAGGTAGGGCTCAGAGCCACGTTTACTCTGCTACATGTAGAGTATCTGATTCGAAAGGGTTTAATCTCCGAACACTGGCCCAACCTTGGAGAAGAGCATCCTGTATATATGGTGTAAATGGCATCTCTCAGAGTTTAGGGGAAGAGGTTGTCATACTAGGAACAAGCCTGCATATCTACAGGCTGGATATCTCTTACTTGGTGTTTGCAGCTATGAGGATTTAGAACTGGGGACTACTTCAAGTTTGAGGACATTTGAATTATGTTATTAGCTATGTTTGTTACCAAAAGAACCAAGTACCCTAGAAAGGCAGCTTAAGGGACAAAGGACTTGCTTTGCTCATAGCTTCACGTATTTCAACACACGGTCACTTGGCTGCATATTCTTGGGCAGAGAGCATCATGGTGGAGGGAGTGTGTTAGAGAAGGCCCTTTACTTCATAATAAACAGGAAGCCAGCTGCCTATGAGGAAGAGACTGAGGACCAGGGATAACTTTCAAGTTCCTTTAGTGAGGCCTCACCTCCTAAAATTTCCAGAACCTCCCCAAATCCTGCCACTGGCTGAGGACAAAGTGTTCAATACCCTAAACTGTGGGAACATTTCTTATTCAACTATAACCTGCATATATCAGACTCCTAGAGAAGGCCCCAGTGACAACCATGGGAACCATCCAGTGACCTCCATGCACATTATACAGACCATGCACGTAGCCTAATAGTAAGCTATATGGTAAGTTTTTGTACATGAAACAAAGGATTTTTCCACTTGTGGCATCATAGTGGCATTCAAAACAATTCTGGATTTTGAGGCATTTCAGTTTTGGAGTTTTAAGATTATAGATGTTCAACCTGTGGAAACCAACATTTAAAATTTAGGCCAATCCACATGGAAACATATGGATTTTCTTTGGAAAAGAAAAAGAAAAAATCACAACCTTTCTAGACCGATTCTGTCTAAGCAAGAATATTCTACACACCGCTCTGGTGATCAGTGAGACTTGAAGTCCCGAAATAGAAAAAAAAAACACTATAGACACAAAGAAGACTCAGAAGTCAAATTTGATGTATCCTTACTGGGTATATGTGAATGTGTACAAATGTTCATGTGTGGATGTGTGCGTGTGCGTGTGCGTGTGGGTGTCGGTGTGTGTGTGTTTAGGCCAGAGGACAATCTCAGGTATTGTCTCTGAGGTGCTATCAACCTTTATTTTGAGATAGCATCTCTCAGGGAACCTGGAGCTCACAATTGGATGAGGCTGGCTAGACAATGAGACCCCAAGGGTCTACCTGTTTCTGCCTCCCCAGCTCTGAGATTGCATGTCTCCATGTAGGTTCTGGAATTCAGCTTGAATCCTTATGCTTTCAAGGCAAGGGCTTTGCCTACTGAACTATCTCCCCAGATTTTATATAGTGTCTTGAATATGGCAAAAAGGAATTCATGGAAAACCAGATGAAATTCAAATAAAATCTGGACTTAATGACATTGATATATTAGTCTTGACAAATGTACGAAAGTGGTAAATATGACCAAAGTGACAGATTGACAGAATCATTAGATATTATCTTTCTACCATCTTCATAAATCTAAAATTATTCTAGAGTAAATTTGTGTGTGTGTGTGTGTGTGTGTGTGTGTGTGAGAGAGAGAGAGAGAGAGAGAGAAAGAGAGAGAGAGAGAGAGAGAGAGAGAGAGAGAGAGAGAGAGAGAGAGAGAGAGAGAGAGAGAGAGACGGGGGTGGGGGAGAAACTAAAAGAAGAGAATTTTGTGTTCCTACACTTCCCAACCTCACTCACTGATTTCTGGTTTGGGTGTCTAAATTTTGGAACCTTTCACATTTGTGGGTCCCTTCCTTCCCTCTGCAGGATAAATGTTGCCAACACCCCCAAATGATGTCATGGCTGTGTTTTATAATGGGAACATCCCTGACCACCAGACTCAAGACTGGTCCCTCCCTTTGGTTCAGAGTCTTTGCCCTGGGAGAGAGAGACAAGACACAGAATGCCCTGTCTTCTGTAGTTTATCCCCAGCATGTGCTACTGACCAGAGCAAAAGAAATTGAGCATCGGATTTGCTCAGTGGCAGTGTTATTGACCCTGCAACTGCTCTAACATTGACTCACAGCAGCCTGCCAGCCTATTCTCCAATGATGTTCTCTCTCATGGCCGCCCTAATGAACAACCGAGCAGAATGAGGCTTCCCCACTCACTTTGCCCAGATCACAGCTGCCAGCACCCACAGAAGGGGAGCTGTAGGAAGTTAGGGAAGGCAGAGGGGAATGCTTGGTGTATTAGTCAGGGTTCTCTAGAGTAACAGAACTTATAGAATGAATCTCTCTCTGTCTCTCTCTGTCTCTGTCTCTCTGTCTCTCTCTCTGTCTCTCTCTCTGTCTCTCTCTCTGTCTCTCTCTCTCTCTCTCTCTCTCTCTCTCTCTCTCTCTCTCCATATATATAGGATTTATTAGAATGACTTACAGACTAATCCAGCTAATCCAACAATGGCTGACTGTGAATGGAAAGTCCAACAACCCAGTAGTTGCTCAAACCATAGGATGGCAATCTCAGCTAGTCTTCAGTAGATTCTAGAATCCCAAAGAAGTAGGCTCTAATGCCAGTGAAGGAATGGACATGCTAGCAAGGCAAGGGCAAGCAGACAAGGAGCAAGTTTCCTTCTTCCATGTTCTTCTATAGGCTTCCAGCAGAAAGTGTGACCCAGATTAAAGGTGTGTCTTCCCACCTCAAGATCTGGATTAGAAGCATGTCTTTTCCAAGCTTGAAAAGATCTGGATTAAAGGCACAGGCTCAGTATCTTCCTAACTTAAAGACCTGGATTAGAAGTGAATCTTCCTACTTCAAATTAAGCAAAAAACCCCTCACAGGTGTGCCCTACATTTTTTGGGTTTCAGCTCCAGATGTAGTCAAGGTACAACCGAGAACAGCCACTACACCAGCTATATGGCTAGTTTTATGTAAACTTGACACAAAATATAATTATCTGAGGGGAGGGATCCTCAGTTGAGAAAATGCCTCCACAAAATCAGGCTACAAGCAAGTCTGTAGGGCATTTTCTTAATTAGTTATTGATGCAGGAGGACAGAGACCATTGTTAGTGGTGCCACCCCTGGGCTGGTGGTCCTGGGTTCCATAAGGAAGCAGGCTGAGCAAGCCATGAGGAGCAAGACAGTAAGCAGCACCCCTCCACAGTCTCTGCATCAGCTCCTGCCTCCACATTCCTGCCCTGCTTGAGTTCCTGCTTTTGATAACAAACTGTTATATGGAGCTATGAGTGGAATAAACCCTTTTCTCCCTTAGTTGCTTTTGGTCATGGTGTTTCATCACAGCAGTTGTGACCCTGAGACACAAGGTGGTTGGAAATTCTCAAAGTCTCACCTGGGAGACTTATTAAAACTCACCTCTCCTCAGATGCTTTAAATCAGTAGGTTTGGAGTTCAGCCCAAGAACTGGCATTTGTCATAGTTTCCAAGTGATGATGAGGTGCAGTTGTAGCCCTCAGATTCCTCGTGAGAACCGCTGTTATAGGCAGTGGGAGCTGTAACTGGGTTCTCTGAGAGACAGATCTAGTGGGATGAGGGGTAAGTAGGTAGGTAGGTAGATGATTGATAAATGGTAGACATATAGATGGTGTGTTACCTACTTTTCTCATCACTGTGGCAGACTGATATAATTTATAATTTAAGGCAGAAAAGATTTACTTTGACTTACAGTTTCAAAAGTTTTAATACATCATAGAAGGCAGGGCAGGGCAGCCCACGTCATAGCAGAGGAGAAACAGAGATGGATGAGGCCTGGCACTCAGCTAGAATTCCATTTTACCCACATTCAAGTTTAATCTCTTCACTCTCAGTCCTTTCTGGAAACAATGTCATAGATAAACGTGGGGGAATATCTCCCTTATCTCCTATGCTTTTCTAGAACTAATGGGGTTGACAACGGAAACTAATCATCATAGATGTGTGATGAGAGAAAGGAAGAAAGAGAGAGAGAGAGAGAGAGAGAGAGAGAGAGAGAGAGAGAGAGAAGAAAGAAGGGAGAAAAGAGAGAAAGAAAGAAAGAAAAAGAAAAAAAGAAAGAAAGAGAAAAGTCAGACATGAATTAAATGTAGATGGATGGATAGATAAGTAAATAAGGAGAGAAAGTGTTATGGTTTGAATATGAAATATCCTTCATAGACTCAAGTGTTAAATGTGTGTTCTCCCTTTGGTAGTACAATTTTGAAAGGTTATAGAAACCTTGGGAGGAAGTCACTGGAGTGAGTAGACATGTGAAAGTTTTACGAGGTCCCTTGTCCTCCTCACCCACATCCTCTCTGCCATGAGGTGAGTAGCACCATGACCCAGAATCAACACACCCAAGGATTATGGACTAAAATCTCTGAAACTGAGTTAAAATATCATTTCCCTTTCTTTAAGTATTTTATCATAGCAACAAAATATTTAACATGGATAGATACATAAATAGATGTTAGATAAATAGATGGAAGATGATAGACAGACAGATGGACTGACTGATAGATAGATGATGCATAGGGGAATTGACTCAGAAAATTGGATCTTTATAGTGATATTTTAATTGTACTGAAATGTGATTTTATTTGTATGTTAATAAATAAAGTTGCCTGGGGGTCAGAGCTAATAGCAAGCCATAGCAGAAGCTGGGCGGTGGTGGTGCACGCCTTTAATCCCAGCTCTTGGGAGGCAGAGCTAGGAGGATCTCTGTGTGTTCAAGGATACAGCCAGCATGGAGACACACACCTTTAATCTCAATACCAACCATAGAAGACCTGGAGGTCTGTACAGACAGACAGTAACTAAGAGGTCATGTGGTTGGGTTTCCAACCAATGAGAAGGCAGAATAGAAAGTCTATAAAAAAAGACAAACAGACAGAAAGTAGCTCTCTTGCTGAAGAGGACAACAGCAGCAGTGAAGGGTAAGGTTTTTAGCTCTGACCTCTTGGGCTTTCATCTCTGCATTGGCTCTGTGTTTCTTATTTAACAAGACCGTTCATCTACAGCTCTTGTAATTATTTAAGCTTCTTAAGGTCACAATACACTGTCATCAATATGGAGACCCAACTCTGTGGGTGGCATGGCTCAGCCCAGGTCCAAAAGACTCACAATCAGAGATGCACCAGGAATGCAATTTCCCATCTGAGGCCAAAGACCAGAAAACTTGAAAGTAGGCATAATTTTCTGTCCCTTCAGATAGTTCCCAAATAATCACACAGAGACTTATTAATTATAAATGCTTGGCCAATAGCTTAGGCTTGTTACTAATTAGCTCTTACAACTTAAATTAACCCATATTTCTTCTCTACACTCTACCACATGGCTCAGTACTTTTCTTTAACTCAACATGTTTATCTTTCTTCTCCCTGAGGCTACTAGTGACTCCACCCTTCTTCCTTCCCAGAGCTCTCTCCCTATCTGCAAGTACCATCTAACCTCTTCTTGCGTAGTTATTGGATATTCAGTTCTTTATTAAACCAATGAAAGCAACATATCTTCACAGTGTGCAAAAAGATTATTCTACAATATTTCAAGCTCTACCTTCTGAGCACAGGGGAAGAAAGGTGTTCCAGCCCTATGACAGAAAGTTGTTGCTTCGGGACCCCCAGCTTTGGGTAGATCTTCCTCCACTTAGCCCACCTACTCACACACCATGCCCCTCTAGCAACACACCTGGAACTAATTCTTACCATCTCTATTTATTAGCTTTCATTGTTGTGACCAAAATACCTGAGAGGATAATCTAAGAAAAGAATGTTCTATTTGGGCTCATGGTTTCAGAAAGGTAACCATGCCCTCGGCTCCATACCCTTGGGCAAAACATCATAGTGGCAGGAGCTTGGGGTGGGAGACTCCTGTTCTTCACTTCCTGCTAAGCCAGAAAGCAGAGTCAGGGGAATCCAGGAAGAAGTATAGTCCCAAACAGCATGCACCAGTTACCTACTTCCTCCAGATAGTCTTCATTTCCTACTCTCCATCTCACAATAATAGCACCATACTATGAATCCATCGGGAATTAGTCAATTGATTGGGTCAGAGCTCTCATGATTAAATCATCTCTAGAATTCAAAGACATACCCAGAGACAGGCTTCACTAATTTGAAAGAATTTCTCAATACAATCAAGTTTAAAATTAAGATTAACTGCCACGCTGTCTAACTAGTTACCCCTTAATCCAATCAATCTGGTACCTAAAACAACCACACAAAGAGGCTCACCCAAACGTACTTACAATTGTTCTGATTGGTTGCATGACACCTCCCAATAAAGGAGAAACTATCAACAAAGGCTATGGTCTCAAGTTGGGGACACTTTGTCCTGTTCCAGATGGACCATGACACTGGGTTGCACAGGCCAGTGGTTTCCAAGAGCTGAATGAGAGTCACCAGGCCCCATTATGATTCCTAGTGTCACTGCTCACTGTGTGAGGCACCAGCCACTGCTGTGAATTATTTAAGGACACTAAGGCCTAATGTCCTCACTTCAGAACATAAATAATAGATCTTCCTTTGCAAGGTAGAGTCAAGCTATGTATTGATGATCCTTAGGGATCAAACTTAGGCTCCCTAGGTTCTGAAGTGCACATACTTAGACCAGCCCTTACCAGAGTGGTGATCATTTAACACTTGAATCTTCAGCATTAGTCTGCTAGCACCCCTCTCCCCAAACACCGTTTCCTCCCACAGCCTTTCTCACCTCACCTGGAGACAGCTTCCTCTGATTCAAGTGCTGGCTCACCGCACCAGCCACCCTCTGGCTTCAGAGCTGAGGGTCTCATAGCCTCTCTGCTAAGGATCCCACCTCTTTCCTGTTCTCCTTACACACAGCATCCTCCAAGGCTTCTACAGAGCAGAGAGTGGTCATATCCCGAGGTTTCCTCACACCCACAAAATTAAGCTGACCACACCTGGCAGTCTGAAGGCAAACATGCAACCCCATCACTGCTACCAAAGAAAGGCCAATTGCAGTCTTACATCTACAAAGAACTAGAGGTCATTCAGTCCCAGGAAGAGATGCCCTATGTCCTCTGGAGGCCAGCTCCAAGGTTTTCTCCAAGCTCCCTTCCTTCCACATGTGACCTCTGTGTTCTGTATGCATGTGGTTTGGCTCTCTCCTCAAATTGATGTGTGCTTCTTTTAAAGGGTTCTTATGTTTCACTCTCAGAGTGGGAATCATACATGACCTAACATGGATGTTGGATTCACCCAGAGGTCCATATGATGTGCTAAAGGCCTGTTCTCTGCACTGGGAACAGTTCCTATTACTGGGAACTGATAGAAATTTTAGAAGTGGGGCTGAGTGGGATGTCTTTCAGTCACTGAGAAACGTGCCATTGAGAAGGACTCTGGACCTCAGTCTTTCAGCTTTCTCTTTCTCACTTTCCAGCCATATTATGGAATGATTTCTCTCTATCACATGCACCTATGCCTGAGGACTGCAAATAATAGACCTGTACCATCATGAACCAGGAGCCAGAATCCCCTAAACCACAAGCCAAATAAATGTCTGGTTCTTTAAACATTGCAATTGGCTTCCCTAGCATCTACTTCCCACAGTCACAGGACTGAAGGAATTAGTGGGCATTTTGTCATTGGGGTCAACTGATTCCCTGTAACAAAGTGTATACTGGAGTACTGTGGAGTTCCCATGGCTCTCTGGACACTATGCTGTCTCTTGGTGCACTCCTGATACATTCCTATGCATTCTGGGTATCACCTTGGCTAGAAGCCTGAAGGCTACACTTTCCTGTAGCCTCTTGGAACACATCCAAGATGGACATCTGCCCACTAATTAGAAGGTGGAACCCACCTTACTGTTTCTGTTAACAGAGCATAGTTCTGCAGGGAAACTCTCACGGTGGCCCAGCTCGGGCTAAAGGCAGCTGTGGCTGTCACTGGCATCACCCAGCAAAGCCTCGTGTCTCTGAGACCCAGTAAGTGCCCAGTCACAGTTCCTCATTGTGCCCTCACATGCTTGATGGTTCTCCTGAGGGGCCTGAAAATGCCCCTCACCAGGACTCCATCCTCAGGACTTGATCACATCATAGAGTCCCTACCCCCAAACAGCATGATTCTGGGATTAGGAGTTAACTAGGAATTCTGAGGATGCTACGTTCAGACAGTGATACTGAACAAAAGCAAAGTAGCATGGAAGAATTTGTGAGAAGCTGCTAGAACTTTGATTTGCAATGGTGAGAGTCAGCAGCCTCCTTGTCTTACTGTGCCAACACTAGTCCCCTTTCTGGTGTTTCCAAGCTGGCCATTATCAGAATAAAACTGGCTGAGGGCACCATCTTCACCACCAAAGGGGCCAGATCTACCTCAGGGCACAGCAGTGCTGTGCCTGCTGGTGCTGTCAGTAAAAGGTGCAAACTCAGAAGAAAATAGATGGAGAAATGCCTAGTTCTGCTACTGTGAAGTTGCAGCCCTGGCTGGGGTAAGTGACGGAAGATCCAGAAATCTAAGGGGGATGCTATGAAGGAGCCATCTACATATCTGTGGCAGCCTGGAGAATCTCTAACATGCATGAAGAAGACTCAACAGACAGCAGCAGAAACCAAGTCTTCAAAACGTCTGGATTACAAAGTTCACCCTCCCATCCACATTCAAATCCACATGCAGCAGGCAGCATCTTCTTTACCCATCACATCTTCCCAGCTGTTGACAGACGGTCGATCTATATAAACAGTACATGGAGGCAGTCCTCAGAAAGCCAGGCTGAAGATTATACATACATACATACGTACATACGTACATACGTACATACATACGTGTATATGTATATGTGTGTGTATGTGTGTGTGTATATGTATATATGTATATATATATATATATATATATATATATATATATATATATATATATAAAAAAAACTTAGCAGACATACCAACAGCCACACATGCTTAGAAGACAGATTCTAGATTACATTTAAAATCGAGTGCTCTGGGGAAATGCCACTCTGCAGAAACTGGTGCAGTGGATGCATTAGCTGGGACTTTTCAGAGAAAGAAGCCAACAGGATGTGGATCTAGCCAGGCACACCTTGTCTCACTGCATTTTGCTTTCCTGTACTGTGAAGACATTGTGTTCTTTAAAAACAGAGGGTGATGACCCTGTGCAGAGCAAGGCTATCGGTTCCATTTTTCCAATAGTCCAGATGATCATTAATATTTTTTAGCAATAAAGTATTTTTAATTAAGGCAGGAATGCTGTTATTTTAGGTGTAATACTATTACATACTTAAACTATAGTCTAGTGGTTTTGTGTGCCTTAGAGAAAGACAGTTCTATCCCTTGCTTGGTTCTGATATTTGCTTTATTGGAAGCCAGCTTGCAATATCTGTGCTATACCTGTGTAGGAAAAGGTGCTGATGTGAATTGAGTCATGTGATGCTGGCAGCTGAGAAGTACCACATGGGAGCATCTGCAAGTTGGAGCCCCTGGACCCTAGAAGAATAGTTCAACCCAAGTCTACAGACCTCAGAACCAGGGAGAGCAATGATGTAATTTCCAATCTAAAAGCAAAGCCTGAGAAACTGGAATCCACTAGTACATGGCCACATATGGACACATTTGTCTGAGTATCTTTTCAAATCGTTTAGGTATGCAAATGGAAGAAGAGTTTGCTGGTTCCTATAGGAAGTGCCGCTCCACCTGCTGCTAGACAGGATGGCGTGAGACAGTACAGAGGCTGTGGAATGTGGAGTTCTGGTGTCCAGAGCAGCAGCAGGGTAGTCTTTCCTAGCTCTAGAAAGAGGGAGACCAGCCCCCTTGCAGATCTGTCCATCTGGGCCTTCTGATTAGATGGTGGCCACCCACTAGGTTCAGACTCTTCTGGAAAGCACCTGCCTCTGGGTATTCACTCCTCCATCCAGAGGATTTTGACACCTGAAGTTAGCAGACATGATATACCATTGTTAAGTGTCTCATTGTCAACAACGACAGAAATTAATAAGAAACGGTAAAGGATGAACTGTGAGAAGGAAAAACAGGAGTGATCAATGCAAACTGCATCAAGTTGGACCAGACATTGGGTTTGTGTTTCTCAGGCAGCAGTTTCAAAGTGGATATTCTAAATGTTATCAAAGGGCAATTAAATAGCATGGTGTTAGAAGAATTAATAGGAAATCCATGCTTCACAACATATTCAAAATGAACTCAAAGCAGATAAACCACCTTATGACTATAAGAGCTGAAAACCATAAAACTCTTAGAAGAAATCATCACACTTAGTCTCAATAATCTGGGATCTGGCAGCTGATACTTAGGTAGAATACCAACAGCATGAGAGACAGAAAGAAAAAGTAAACAAATTAGACCTTATGACAATTAAACATGTGCATATAACAAAGGAGAATGCCACACACACACACACACACACACACACACACACACACACACACACACACACACACAAGACAGCCTGCAAAATGGGAGAAAATATTTGAAAATCCTACATCTAATAAGAGCCTAGTGTATAAAGAACTCAGTCAAAACGAGCACCCTTTTAAAAAAATAGTCCAAGTGTTTGAATAGTTCTTTCCCGAAAGAATACATGTAAAGTGGCCAACAGTGCATAAATGAAGCCCAGAGAACAACCTCAAACTGGCAAGTCTACTCAAACCTCAAAGCCCAGGGACAGACTTCCTCTAGGGAGGCCACACTTCCTGCCCGCTCCCAAACAGTGCCACCAACTGGGGACCAAGTATTCAAATGCCTGAGACTACGGGGAACATGTCCATCCAACACCACAGCTACTGATTCGTAATTGGGAAGCAACAGTGGCTGTTCCAAACCTATATGCTTTAACATACACTTTCCTATAGGTCTCATATTTACCAACATTAGATAAGAATGTGTCGCCACACAGAGGATAACCAGCTTTCACAAATCAGGCAGTCAAATAGAAAAAAAAGATCATGGGAGCTGGAGAGGCGGTTCAGAGGTTAAAAGTGTCTGTTACTCTTGCCAATAGCCAGAGTTCAGTTCCCAGCACCCATGTGGGGCAGCTCACAACCACCTATAACTCAAGTTCTAGCAGACCTGACATCCACTTCTCACCTCTTTGGGGACTCACACTCATATACTTACACACAGATACACATACACACACACACACACACAAACACACACACACAAAAAAAAATAAAATAAAATAAAATAAATTTTAAAAGAGAGAAAAAAAAACAAAGAATTTGGCAACTAGAACCATAAGTGTTCTACAGATACTTTTACGAATTTAACCTTGGAAATCAAAGAAAGTTTAATTATGCACTAGTAATTTTCAACAATAAGGGATTTCCACACAACAGAAAACTATGAACCACTCGGAGTCACAGTAATATTTGTGGTAGGGAAGCATAGCCATGACATCAATGAACAACCCAGCTATAAACTGTTTGAGTACTGGGGAAAAGCAAGCCCTTGATACTTTAAAGGAAAGCACCATGTCACTGAATTAAACATAATTCATTACCCATTTTCGTTTCATTTTGTGTGTGATGCTGAGGATGGAAGCCAGGACCTTATCATGCCAGTCAAGAACTCTCTGACCTCATGACTACATCCTCAGCCCTGGCCATCCATCTCAAAAGGAAATCCATAGGTGGATGTGTATATGTGTGTATATGTCAATGTGTGTATATATATGTGAATGTGTGTGTATATGTGGATGTGAATGTGTGTATATGTAGATGTGTATATATGTATATGTTGATGTGTATATATGTGTATATGTGAATGTGTGTATATGTAGATGTATATATATGTATATGTGGATGTGGATATATGTATATGTGAATGTATGTATATGTGTATATGTGGATGTGTATATATGTATATGTCGATTTGTATATATGTATATGTAAATGTGTATATAAGTATATGTGAATGTGTGTACATGTGTATATGTGGATGTGTATATACATGTGGATATGTATATATGCATATATGGATGTGTACATATGTATATGTGAATATACATATATATGTGAATGTATATATGTGGATTTGTATATATGTGGATGTGTATATTTGTATATGTAAATGTGTGTATATATGTATATGTCAATGTGTATATATGTGTATATATGGATGTGTATATATGTGGATGTGTATATATCTTTATGTGTATGTGTATATATGTGGATGTGTATGTATGTATATGTGAATGTGTGCATATATGTATATGTGAATGTATGTATATGTGCATATGTATATATGTATATGTGGATGTGGATGTGTATATATATATATATATATACACATATAATGATAGTAGGAATATATACTCAAGAGGTTACTGTCTCTACTGAGATTCCAGGTGATTTTACCCTTATAAACTTTTGCAAATACTCTGAACTTTTATAGTGTTCATGTATTAGTTAGAAGGTGAGAAGAACATGAAGAAGGAGTCAATAATCTTGTAATATAGTCATGGAGGCACACACCTATAATCTCAGCTACCAGAAAGCTTCCAGGCCATGCTGAACAACAGAATGAGACACTGTCTGAAAATAAATAAATAAATAAATAAATAAATAAATAAATAAATAAATAAATAAATAAATAAATAAATAAAGTGGAAAATGTTGGGGGAAATCTTGGTATTTTTCCAGACTAAATGTTAGGCTCATTAGGAAACTCCTTTAGTCAAAACATGTGCCAATAAAGGCAAAGAGGACGGGGACGCAGAGGACAGTTGGGATACCTGCAGAAGGATGCTCAGGACAGTGACCCAACAGTAAATGAGGCGTCTGAGCACCACTGCATCAGCAAATCCCTTCCCATCCAAAGCACATGGCTTGGTGTGAGCCACAGAGATGCCTTTCCTGCAGCCAGCCTCACCCAGTGTAGACACAGCTGGGGTCTGACAGTCATCCTTTTAATTCATCTGCAGTGAAGGGCTCTTGCAGCCCTGACAGCATTCTCTTGTGTGCCAAAGGAAGTGAATAATAATTAAAGGGCCCTTTGGACAATATCCTTCTATCTGAGGAATCATACACTCAAATAATCTAATTTGTAAAACCTCTTCACTACCTTACTGCCTGGTTTCCATTTTCTTTTGCATATATTTTCAGCACTCAACTAATGATGGATAGAGGGAATTAAGACATGGTTGATTGCATCTTATAAAGGCACTTGGAGGCATTTAAGATCGCTAGCATCTTTTTTCTTTCTAGCACCTTCTAATGTAATGTGTTCTCGGAACACATGTGTGAGACACACATTGATATTAAAAGCTGTATTCTATACAGCCTCATAAAAGCATGCCACAGCATAAGCAAGTGCTAACATAAAGCGGAGACTATAATCATTTAAGAGGTGAGAATAAAGGAATGTGTGGGGTGGGTGTCACTGAAGTACTTCTCTAGCTCTTGCCATCCATGAGGGTGAAGCTAAATGGCCACCAAGAGAAGCAGAGCTGTAGTGCCAGTGAGGATGAGCACACCTGCATCACACATACCCTCAGCTATTTCCAAAGAACTATGAACAGATGCATGAAGAATTGAATTCTAGCAGAATCACTGTACGAAGCTGAACGCAAAAAAAAAAAAAAAAAATCACCAGTGTGTTGCAACGTATTTCCTAAATCAGTCAATTTTGTGACCCAAATTTGATAAACAGAATTTAGATTGGCGGGGCATTTGGTCTAAACTTGGATGGAAAAGTGCTTGTGGTCCAAGGGTGAGAAGCAGGGTTCAGGACCCTACAATCCATGCAAAATCTGGGTGGGTAGGGCATCTGTCACCCCAGCGGCACTCAAAGAGGTCCCCAGAGCAAACTGGCTAGCTAGACTAGCCAAATCAGCAAGCTCTGGAGTCAAAAGAAAGATTGTACCTTGATACATAAAGTGAAGAATGATCAAAGAAGGCATGAGTCCTCAACCTCTGGCTTCCATACGCACATATGCTTGTATAACCCCACACATGTGCACCCACAAACACGCACACTACATAGACATATGCACATGCCAAAAAAGAAAAGTAAACCAATACTGCCCAGCTGTTGGATATGTGGACTCTGCCATAGGCTTCCTGAGAAGAAACGCTGGCTCTCTGGTGTTCTTACTGTATGATCTTAAGCAACATTACACAGCCTCTCTGAACACCACTTTCCTCATTGTGACATGGAGATCTAATAACGTCTCCCTACCTAAAAGGATTTACAGGAAGCTAGTTTGCAAATTAGAACAGGGTCTCTTTGAAAGTAAATGGGGGCCTAAGAATATGCCTAGGTGCTAGAGCTCCTGCCTAGAATCCACCAGTGAAGACAGGGTGGTGGGGAGGGGGGAGGGGGGCATAGCTCAGTGGTAGAATGCCGCCTAGATAGTGAGGGACTGGGGTGTGGCTCAGTGGTAGAACCCCTGCCTAGAATCCCCCAGTGAGGGGCTGGGGTGTGGCTCAGTGTCAGAGCACTTGCAAAACAGATACAAGGACCTGGGCTCCATTCACAATATCAAAATAAATAAATAATAAAGAACAAATATGAACCAATACCATTAGGACAAAGAATGACTTCTGTGCAGATTTAACTCCCATTATGAAAACTCTGCCCTACCGGACAACACAAATGTCAGTAGATTTCCCCAACAATGAATAAAATATTGTCTGCTGTGTTGGAGAAGGGAGGACATAGGGGTGAACAAGGAGGCCTAGTCTCTTTCCTTCTCAGTGTCTTTAACAGCTTAAGGAGTTTGTGTTTTATCACTGACTAGGGCTCTGTGAAGTCAATTTGGAAATAATGAGCTTTAAAAAAAGCCCACAATAAAACACCCAGAACCTTCAAGAAGCTTCTGAGGACAAATGTTTGCAGAAAGCTGTGATGTGAGGCTAATGCCCATGTTCATTCTGAAGCCAACTCCAAATTCGAGAGGAGCAGTGTGGAACTGCAGATTTCTACTTAAGTGAAGGGGGAAGCTTGAGCTGGGCATTGTGACTCATCTGTGTGATCCCAGGACTTAGGAGGCTGAGGCAGAAGGATTGCTGCAAGCTCAAGCCCACTCTGAGCTACCTAGTGATATTTTATATTAAAATATTAAATATATATTTATACTATAATAAACTTATTAACATAAACTTGAGTGTAAGGCTCAATATTAAATAATTATAGTAAACTTATTAATGTAAGGCTATTCTCCATTTCTCTCTCTCTCTCTTTCTCTCTCTCACCACTGAGAATGTTCTTGACAAATGAGGGATAGAAATGGGTAGGGTGGGTGAAATTTGGTTGCATTGCCCAAGAGAAGTATGATTGTTGTGGAATATTTGTTTAACTATGCAAGGATGTGTTGCATTTGTTTAGCTATGTAAAGATGTGCTGCATTTATTTAATTATATAAAAATGTGTTGCTGTTTTACCTTGCCTGCCTAAAGCACCTGACTGGTCTAATAAGAAGCTGAATGGCCAATAGGGAGGGAGGAGGTATAGGTGGGACTTCCAGGCAGGGAGAATAAATAGGAGGAACAATTTAGGCTCAGGGGAAAAAAGAGAAAGAGACACCAGGGAAATGCCAGGAACCAGAGAGACAGACACAAAAGAAGCAGGAGGGTAGGACATATAGAATGAAAGAAAGGAAAAAAAAGCCCTGAGGTGAAACATAGATGAATAGAAACAGGTTAAATTAAGTTATAAGAGCTAGTGGAACAAGCCTAATCTAAGGCCAAGTATTCATAATTAATAATAAGTTTTTGTGTCTTTATTTGGGAGCTGGTGGCCCAAAGAATATTTCAGCTACAAATGGCACACAATGAGAAGCCTGAATTTCCACATAGGGCCTGAGAAAGCTGGAAAAAAGTGAATATGGCTCCTTTAAGAGACGCTACTGTTCTGCAGAGACTTGAGCAGCTGGCATACTACGTAGAGACACCAAGCTAAGTAAGAAAGCCTGCAGGCACCAGCTTCCTAGAGCAGGACCAAGCTGCTAGAGCCTTATGGCAGAGGGCCTAGCTGCTACTTAGCAGTTTAAGGTTTGGCTCATGTGGTCAGACTACAGGTGCACAGTAAAACAGGTCCAGACCAAAAAAACAAAACAAAACAAAACAAAACTTTGAACAGGTTACAGTGTGCATAGGTGCTTAAGAAAGAAAAGAAAATGGGTATAAACAGTCATAGGAAAAATAAATAGTTTAAAATAGTTAAGTAAAGTCTTTAAAGAAAGAGTAATATAATATAAAAAGTATAAGCCATGTAAAGATGGGAAATAGACAGGGAGTCTGGACCCTGTATGGTGCTTTTGACTTTGAATTTTTTGAATGCTGATGAGCAAATGGCAGCTGCTGGAAGACATGGGATTGAAAAAGGGACTGCTGAATTAAACCAGCCTAGGTACTTTAGGGATGTCTTAGCTTTAAAATGGAATTCAGCTGGGTGGTGGTGGCGCACGCCTTTAATCCCAGCACTCGGGAGGCAGAGCCAGGCGGATCTCTGTGAGTTCGAGGCCAGCCTGGGCTACCAAGTGAGTCCCAGGAAAGGCGCAAAGCTGCACAGAGAAACCCTGTCTCGAAAAACCAAAAAAAAAAAAAAATGGAATTCAGAAGATGTATTGAGTTGGGGGAGAGGTTATACTTTTGTTTCTCCAGGAAATGAAAGACTGTGGATTCCTTCAAAATTAATAGAGACCAGATTTGACTGTGGGAGACCCCCTGAAAATCTTGGCTACAGACTTAAAGAAATAAACCTAGAAAAACTATAATACAGGTGACTTAAATGCTGATTCCTTGACATGGGAACTGCTCTGAGACTGGATGAGACATGATGAATCTTGTTGTCTGTAGAGTCCTCATGACTTATTATTACATGCCATCCTTTCATATGGCATAGATAGTTTGCTTATACAGTCCAAAGAAAGCTATAAAGTTGAAAGATGTCTTTTACCTACTCAAACAAAAAACAAAAAATCATCTTTGACTGGCTTGGGTACAATGCACAGTCCATTCTTGTGTTAATGCAATTATGTATGTTACCTTTGAAAGCTTTTGTGTTTTCAGAGCAAGGGGACCAGATACCAATGAAAATGGGTGACCCAGGTGATCCAGGCTCTCAAGAATGCCTCTGTTGCAGTTTCCTCAGAGATCTGCATTCAGAACAACTTTAAGGCTGCTAGATGAGATGGTCTAGCCTCACGGACTATTCTAGCCAGCACTTCAGATAAGCCTTGTACTTTTCCATTATGCAGAGACTGGACAACAAATGTTTCAGCTAGTTTTCTTAGGACTTGATCATTATCTCAATTTTCTCAGGGTCCCCTGGGGATGCTGTCACTCCCAGACAACAGGGAGCAGTCTAGAGAACACAACACCAACATTCCCAAGAGGTAGGGTGGATGGTTTTTTTATCATTCAGTGGGTTATGGATGTTTGTCATCATTTAGTGGGGACAGAGGAATATTGGATAAAAAATAACTATTCATCTAGAATATTTTACATCGGTATGGATTTTTGATACAAATTTAAGGTTATTTTTGTTACACCATATATATGTTTCTATCCTTGTTTAAGGTATTGTACCTATGCAGCTCATTTTAAAATGTAATATATGCCGGGCGGTGGTGGCGCACGCCTTTAATCCCAGCACTCGGGAGGCAGAGCCAGGCGGATCTCTGTGAGTTCGAGGCCAGCCTGGGCTACCAAGTGAGTCCCAGGAAAGGCGCAAAGCTACACAGAGAAACCCTGTCTCGAAAAACCAAAAAAAAAAAAAAAATGTAATATAAAGTTCTAGTAGTTGAAAGCTATTATTACAAACTGTTTAGGGTAATTAAGAAATGCAGTTTAGTAGTTAGTCATCTATAAGAATCAAACTTGTAGTCATGTTAGGCATGTTTTCAAGATTAAACAGATATATTTTAGATAGGTGATCTTCAAATGCCTCAGATACCTACAGAAAATGGCATTTAAGATGTTTAATAACCTAAGGCTTTTCAAGACAGTGAGACACATCTGATCCTGGCAGCACCAATTTACTTCATAAAAGGATGATGAGCTAGAAGAACCTCCATGTGGACTTTGCTTTCATTGTGGCAAAGCTAGCCATTTGGGCGAGAAACTGCCCTTGCCTCAACAGCTAACAGTATACTGTCCAAACTGGACAAGCACGACACAAAGGAAAAAGACTGCCAAATTTTACCAAAACAAGGTGGGACAGTCCTTCAGAATTCCTGCTTCACAGGAAAATCTGTCAGATATTCTAGGCCTATAGGCCAAAGATGAATACCCCAATATAGCAGAGGAACCTTGGGTGACTGTATAGCAGCCAGATGTCTCTGTTGTTTCTATAGTTTTGGAATTTGCTTGCTCTGCACTTCCTGTTTACTCAGATAATATTATATGATTCTCAGATCTCTGAAGGAGTTGAAGGCAAGATAGTCATAGTTTTCCTTGTTAACCAAATTCACAAAAGAAACTTACATAGAGATGTAAAGTTTATAAGGTTGAGAAACATAAAAGCTTAAATTTTTTTACCTAGAAAATATTTTGAGGTCTAAAAAGATAATTTTGAGTTGGTAATACAATTTAGGATAGAAAGTAAATTAGACACACAGCTTTGGACCCACCAAGATAGGATAGATAATGGAGTGTTTTCTATGAATTTGCCAAATGCAAGTGAACTGGATATTATAGATGTAATTCTTATTTGATAATTGTTTTATTATATATATTATTACTATGTTAAAGCTAAAACCATTCTTTTTATTTAGACAAAAATGGGGAATGTTGTGGAATATTTTTTAACTATGCAAAGATGTGCTGTATTTATTTGTTTAACATCTTTGTAAAGATGTGTTACTATTTTATCTTGCCTGCCTAAGGCACCTGATTAGTCTAATAAAAAAAACTGAACAGCCAATAATGAGAGAGGAGATATAAGCGGGACTTCTAGGCAGGGAGAGTAAATAGGAGGATGAGTTTAGGCTCGAAGAAAGAAAAAGAAAGAGACACCAGGGGCCAGGCAGACAGACACAGAGGAAGCAGGATAGTAGGACATACAGAATGAAAGAAAGGTAAAAAGCCCCAAGGCAATGCATAGATGAATAGAAACAGGTTAAATTAAGTTAAAAGAGCTAGTGGGACAAGCCTAAGCTAAGGCTGAGCATTCATAATTAATACTAAGTCTTCATGTCTTTATTTGGGAGCTGGTTGGCAGCCCAAAGTAAATACAACTACACATGATCTTAATAGAAATCGTGAATGGCGGGGATTTTTTTTTCTTGCATTTCACAGTATGGCCCTAAAACTAAACCCCACACTCTAGGTCAAACCCCTATAATCACATCCAACACAAAATTCAAAATGGAGATCTCAGATGCTAGGTGTTGAGTTCAGTGATAAAGTTGGGGCTCACACCTTCTCCAGGCTGCTCTAACCACACACACTTTGCTTCTCTAGGAAACAACTTCCATCAATAATGACTAGATCCGCTAGGGATGGACTAGAACATGGTCCATGGCAGAGCAATTGACCATGGTATAGTCTAAAAGAGATCACCGGCCATTTGCACCTGCTAACGCTTTTCATTTTGAGGCGGGAGCTCGGTGTACACCCCATATTCTCCTTAAACTGTAGCTCCTCTTGTTTCAGCCTCCTAGTTGCTGGGATTATGAGCATATTGCCACCACATCTGACCCAAATCGACACTTTCTAAAAACAAACAAACAAACAAAAACACTTTATTGTAAAGGACTTGGAAATTTAAAAAAAAAAAAAAAAGATACAATGAAATTAGCCGACCCAAAGTCTTTACATTTCAATGACCTTCTATACAATTAGAGTAGCTTCATACTAGATCTTACACTTTCACTATCAATTATGTTAGACCCAAAGTCACCCTCTTAAAAGCACCTGTGGGGTATGGAGACATGGCACAGTGGTTAAGAGTTCTGACTGTCAGTTCTCAATACCTACAGAATGGTTCACAACTACTTGTAACTCTCCTCTGATGGGGCTGGAGACACAGCTCAGCAGTTAAGAGCACTGGTTGTTCTTCCAGAGAACCTGGACTCTATTCCCTGCACTCACATGACGGCTCACAACTGTCTGTAATCCAGTTGTTGGAGAATTGACAACTTCTGACCTCTATGAGCACCAGGTATGGTGCAAATACGTACATTTGGGCAAAATACACATACACAAAAAATAAATTAAGTGTTTTAGAATGTTAGAAAGCAATTACCACTCCTTCATTTTTAAAAGTTTGGGTGTGAATATGTGTGTGTGTGTGTGTGTGTGTGTGTGTGTGTGTGTGTGTGTGTGTGTGTGTGTGTACATGTGAGTGCACTTAAGTAACTGGGGGGTTGGAAGAGGGTCTTGGATTGATTCCCTAGAGCTAAAGTTACAGGCAATTATGAACTGTCTGACATGGGTGCTGAGGACCAAACTCAGACCCTCTGCTAAATTCACACGTGTTCTTAATACATGAGTCCTCTCTCCAGCCCCAGCAAGCAGTTTGTTAATGGCAGAACCCGAGGGATCGGTCTAAAAGGCTTTGGACAATAATAGCTTCATTTTAGTAAGTCTATAGAGACAATAACTGTTTTAGTGTAGAGAGGCAGATCCCATTGACTGGGTTTCACATATTGGTCTTGTTGTGACACCACATGTGATACACCATGCTTTCATTAATGTGTATCAAACAGCATCCATTTCCTTTACATTTAACACTGTCATGGACAAATCGGTGTAGAGAAGCATCCTTCTGATGTGAGCATTCTGGGTCATTCTCTGTGCCTCCCTCCAATTCACCCAAATTGGATTATAAGACACTCCTGGGATGAGCTCGTATTACATACACCCCTTTGCCCTCCAAGAAGCTAAGACAATTGTGTAACATTGGCGTTTTAAATCATGAGAAGGGTATATCCTGACAAGCAGAAACGGTCACACACAGACACACACACACATGCGTGCACCTCCTCTATTTCCAGTGTTTCCCCAGATGAAGCTAGCAAGACTCCAAGGAGGCCTTTACTTTACAAAGAAACACATCTTCCTAAAGGAAGAATCGTGTCGTCGATTAAGACATTTCCCAAGCATTCGCTACCATCGTTGCAAGCATCATTGGTCCCTTGGGTCTTGGGACCCCTCCACCTTCCTGAATGGAGTAGCTGACTAGGTAAATGGGTTATATCAGGCCAGGAAATCAATGTGTGTACTGTTCTCAGCCACAGATGAGCATGTCGAAGGCATTTTATTATAGCTCTAGGAGCCGTATTGATCCAGCTGTAACTACTCGGAGGTGGCCCGCAATCCAATGAGGACACATCCCTCTGTCCATCCAGCTGCTGCTTCTACCCGACTGTGCGTTTGCAGATTGGATTAATTTAATGTTTGCTTAATCAAAACTGACTACCCAGGAACTTAAGTGCTATTAATTACTACAAGAATCCAGAACTAATCCCCTGACACTCCGAGGCTGGTGAGGACTAGTGGGACAGAGAGGGAGGGGCTGCTCTTCCAAAGAGTCCTTCTTTCCAGATGTTCAGTTTGTTCTGTCTCCGATTCCATCACCACCCACTTTTCCCTTCTTAAAAGAAAGCAATCCTTGCTGCTTTTGATTTTGCTCCGAAAGGCGAGGCTGCGTCCTGCATTAGAATTGTCTGGATACACACAGCCAAAGGCCCCAGTGTCCCAGCAGCCAGCTACACACTTTCTCTCATCCACACCAGTTGGACTACACTGTTTATAATCTAGTTAATGGTGTGGGTGGCTCTTTTCCAGGGCACTATGGATTCTCAAAGACAAAGCCTCTACATTAGCCCTCTAAGACACACCAGCACCCAGCGCAGGGCTGTTGGTCTTCACTGAATCTTAAGAGGAGACAATGGGGCTTGCAAATCTGCGTGTTTAAAAAAGTTTTCTACCATCCTGGCCCTACCTTAGAGGCAGAATCTCCCAGGCTTCCATTCAACTGGTCTTGGGTGATGGTCAGATCCATCCCTTTCTTTGTCCTTGGACAGACAATAGACAAAAATTCAAAGTGTATCCACCTCCAAATTTTGTCTGTTACTTTGCAAAAGGGGCAGTCGAAACCTAAAATAAAATAAGTCATGCAGATCAGTCAAAGAGCTACTATAAGCCTGAAGGGACAACACTAATGTCTGCAAGCTGTTGGGCCCCAACAACGCCACTGGCTTTCAGTCAATTTGCCAGGCACCTGCAGTTCAGCTCAGGGCATGCACAGTGTCTCCTGAACTCTTCCCTGGTTGCAGTAAGCAGCCTCAGTGCCCAGCACATCTGTGGTATGCTCCAAAAGGAATCCTCTGTTGAGTAGCTGGCCCCCATGACAACCCCTCCCCAAAGCAGATACAGTCTGCAGTGGCCTCAGTTCCCAGTCCCAGGCCCCAGATGCCCCTGGGGACCTGAAGCAGGTATTCCCCACTCCAACGCCTAGAGGGACAAGGGGACGGTCAGAGTAACTAGGGTGTATGCCAAGATGGAGCGGTGAGGACCACAGCAGATGGGGACTTGGCTGTCCCCCACAGAGGTCTCCATTACTCAGCTCTTTCTGCTATTTGCCTGCAGAAAATGGACTCAGATCTTACCTCTGTGTGGCATCACCCAAATGGGAAACACTTTCAACCAGTTCAATGGTTAGAACATACACATGGCATTCAGCTAAAGATCGATGGCTCAGCCAATGACACTGTACCAATATTAATTTGGGTTTGATTATGTGCTACGGACATATACAGTGCTATCATTCAGGGAAAATGAACAGGAACTCTTGGTGCTATGTGTGTAACTGTTTTGAGTCTCAAATTATTTCAAATTCATATATGTGCACACATGGGCAAGTGTACAACACACACACACACACACACACACACACACACACACAGTGCAGACCAAGCTACATACCCTCAACAAGCCATGGATTTCCTCTTCCATTGGTATACGTTGATATACTCATCCAAACTGGTTAATGAAAACTATGTCTCACAGGCCACTGAGGAAAAGGTCTCAAGACCCAAGACCTAACCCAAGACTCTCCATACCTGTTGACTTTTCTGTGGAAGCAGTGCCCTGGAGATGAAATTCTTGCCTTCACAATCTCCACAATCAAATCACCATAGCCCCACGCAACATTTACTAATTCAAATGCGTCTTGTACCCATAGTTCTTTCTTGATGAATGGGGCACCAGCCTTACAATTCAGCCTGGGTGTGGTAAATTACTCTGGCCAGATTAACTGTATAAAGAACATGTCTCAAAACAATGATTTCGCTTCAAGCTAAGGAGGAACAAGTGCCCTCTCTTTCATTTCTAAATTGCATTTTCCATCATAAGTATTGAAAATTATGTTTCTGATCACCGCTGTCACCTTGTGAATAGTGGCACATGAGGCCCCATAGACACATGAGTTTCTACAGAAGGAAAACAATGGCCATTAGAACACCCCAACCACTTTGAGTTCTAAAGGGTCTGTTCTCCCAGCCTACAGATTATTTTAAAAGGCAGGGTCCTTTGGAGCCTGGAGAGACAGGGGCTGAGGGGCAGTCATGTGTGCACATGGCTCATTAAACATAAGGAATGATTGCTTTGGGTGCATTACAGCACTCTTTATGTATGAGTTGCTCAGAATATTTACAGGTAGGCACTGTATAGCCACAACCCCAAAGATGCAGCTGTGGAAATAGAATGTTCCAGAATATGTGTGTTTGATTCTATGAAAAACAAAATGTTTCAAGTCACAGGTTGACTAGCAATCTCCTTCCCCTCAGATAATAACAAAAGCCAGAACACTAAGGATGGCTCCTCCAAGGACAAAATAGTAGGATGTTCCGATTCTGGACTCATGCAGAACAAGAAGGAAGGCTAGCCCAAAGACAAAGGTAGGGAAAGAGAAGGCTAGAGATGCTCTCTAATGTAGGAGCCTGCTGTAACACTCCTGAGTGATTTCCAAAGGAGTCACACAGCAGCATCTCACATCCCTGTTTACTGCAGCACTGCCCACAAAGGTGGACAAGTGTGCTGGGTAGATTTTGTTGACTTGACACGAGAGAGGGGAACCTGGGAAGGAGGAACCTCAATTGAGAAAATACTTCCATCATATTAGCCTGCACTCAAGCCTGTGGGGGGCATTTTCACGATTAATGACTGATGTGGGAGAGCTCAGGTCACTGTGGACAGTGCCACCCCTGGCTAGGTGGTTCTGGCTTGTGTGAAAAAAGCAAGTTGAGTAATCCATAAAGAACAAGTCAGTAGGCAGTATTCCTCCATGATAATGCTTCAGCTCCTACCTGTCCTGGTTTCCCTCAATGATGGACTGTGACCTGTAAACCAAATAAACCCTTTCCTCTACCATGTTGACTTTGCTCAGTATTTTTCACAGTAGCAGAAATCAAACTAAGACAGCAAGCTATAGAGTCAACATAGGTGCCCATTGACAGATGAGTAGATAAAGAAAATGACTATAGAAACACATGAGACTTTATTAAGCTACAAAGAAGAATAAAATTATAACATTTGAATGGAATTGGAGATCTAGTTAAGACAAGCTCAAAAAGACAAATGTGGAATGTTTTTATAGTGGATGGAGCAAATACTATGTGTGTGTATTCTGTGTATCTGTGTGTGTTTCTGTACACATGTCTTTTCTGTGTGTGTGTGTATGTGTGTGTGTGTGTGTGTGTGTGTGTGTGTGTGTGTGATGTGTTTCTGTATATGTATGTCTGTGTCTCTGTGTATATATATGTTTGTGGGCTTGTGTGCATCTGTGTGTCTGCATGTATCTATGTGGATCTATGTGTGTCTGTATATATACATATGTGTGTATCTGTGTGTGTGAACACACAAGTATGTGTCTTAAATTACATTACACTGAAGCGGATAGCTATCTGTGAGAAGAAGGGGACTGATGGAAGAGAGGACAGAACAGGTAATCAATATTATAAACAAACTACACGATATACTTGAATAAAAATGTCATTATAAAACTCATCACTTTGTACAATGTAAGGTGCTAATAAAAAGCACTTAAAAGGAGGAAATATGTGATTAGAAGACAGAGTCAGTCTGAAAGACTTAGTTTCAGTCATTCTGAAATTGGAATGAAAACAAAGAGTTTGCTCATGAAGACGAGAAAGAGAACCTACCTCAAGCAATGAATTGCATCCTTCAAAACATGCATGCCTTGGAGCCTCAGGTATCCCTCTGTTGCTCAGGTTCTAGTGCATGTTACAAAGGAGCTGTCCTGCAAGTATGTGCCAGAGAGTTTATAGCCCGAAGCAGCCTTCTGCCAGTGGCAGATGGGAGTCAGAGTCAGTGGGCAGGTACCAAAGCAACACGGTCCTTGGGTGGAATAATTCACACTGGTCTACCCTGCCCCCAGAGTCCCCAGCTGCCAGAGAAAGAAATGTCCATCAATTTCCTTCTCTTCTCTTCCCAGGCTAGATGAAACTGGGTCCTACAACTTCCTGGATTAGTCAGGCTCCAGGCTCTCCAGTGAAATAGAACCAATAAAATACACGCTCAATACATGTCTACGGAATGTTCAGCCGCAAATGGGACCTCTATATCAGAGAGAGAGAGAGAGAGAGAGAGAGAGAGAGAGAGAGAGAGAGAGAGAGCGCACTCAGGTGCCACTGTGGAAGAGAAGGTGGAAAGACTGTAAAAGCCTGAGGTCTGGGAAGATGAGGCAGAACAGTATCTTTTGGACATGACAGGAAAACCTGAACTCACAGAACCCATGACTGCTTGCAAAAGACCCACACATGATTGAGTCAGTCACCATTCTAGCATGAGAGGGGCTGGATTCAGGAGCCCCTACTCCCAGCTTGGGAGCTATTGAGAAGTGGTAACATCCAGATGACATCACTCCAAGAAAGAACTTTCTTTTCTAATGTGTTCTTATAACAATCTGTTTCTGGGGTGGCCTGACCAAAAGACGCCATCATTTTGGAAAATAAATGCAAAGATGTAAATTGTCAGTCTTTTCTCAAAAGCCCAATGGCCCACAAAAGAGTTTGCCCCACAGTTTGGGATCCACTGTACCACAGGTACTGGAGTTTAAGGCCTGGAACAACTTGCTTGAACAGTGTAAACACAGACATTCGAAAAAGCCATCCATCATGATTTTAGAAAGACAACAACATTCTTAGAAGTAACATGGGTATGAGGGCCATCTTGCCACAGAAGTCCCTCTCTGTTGCTTCTGGCACCTCCCCCCTGTCCTAAAGCCAGCCACACCCTGCATGGATAGACTCTTCTCTGAACCCCATCCTGATGCCAAAAGCATCCGTGACTCCATTTCGCAATGGCATCTTTATCCAAGAGCCACGGTGAGGTTCGTGAACAGAAAATACATTTTTGACATCCTTAAAAGCACATGATCATATTCCATGTAGCAAGACAGGACCGGGTGACTCATCGAAGTCATAAAGACTGCAAATTGCCAGAAGATCGGAATTTGGTTGTCCTGAGAAACCTAGGCCGTCATTTGACATGTCAGGAGATCTGATTTGGCTGAGGTCGAAGATGATCCTCTTTGTGTTTTGTTAGCAGGTATCAGGTTAATAAGAAGTTTAAAAGTTGACTGCCACCACCCCCAGCAAGATTTATTAGACCTCCTCCACGGGGCCGCACCAGGAACGGCAGCCGACACTCTCATTCCTTCAGAGCTTTCTCTGTCATCTCCCTCTGTGGTCCCCAAAGCCTGCCAATTAAAGACCTCCGAGATGACATTCCACTGCTGAAGTTATGCACACATAAATCACTGCAATAAGAGAAGACTGTTATGTTAACCTCCGCCTCACAACCCTTCTCTTTTTGTGAGAAATATGCAAAACATTCATTTGTCTGGCACCAAAGAAGCAATTTCCCAGCAGATGCCTGGGAGGCCCACGGGATGTTACCCCTTCCTGTGGTTACGTAGGCGGTGCCTGGTGCACCAGCAGGCATTACTCAACTCCAAACTCAGAGCAATGAGGCCATAAACCAGGCAGCATTACGTCAGCGACAGGATGCTCTGAAATAAATGGGGAGCTGCTTCGATCTAGAGGAACATTTTTCCATGTTTAACCAAGCAAAACTGAAGAGACTACTGAGCACACAGCTTCAAAGGTCAGTGCGTAAGGAGAGCAGCGCTGGAGATGGGGGCAAACGCTTGGCTCAGCCGTGGAAGCAAGCCCCAAAGTGGCCGAGTTTCACTGCCGGGATGCTTGGTCAGTGTGGTGCAGTGAGAATGATGTAAAAGATTACCTATTGGGAGTTGGCAAGGGGGGGTTGTGGGGAATTAGAGGAGTGAGGGCCTGGGAGCTGGGAACTAAGACAGCTGTGGCTGGAGACTCAAGGTAGTCACTTCCTGTGCGGCCCTTCACCTCCTTGCATACCATCATGGGCTGGGTTCAGAATACTTTAGAGGATTGGTTCTCAACCTGTGGGTCATGACCCTTTGGGGGAGGAGTCAAATGATCGATCCTTTCACAGGAGTCACATATCAAATATCCTGTGTGTCAGATATTTACAGTACGATCCATAGCAGGAGCAAAATGACAGTTATGAAATACCAATGAAAATAATCTTACGGTTGGGGGTCACCACAACATGAGGAACTGTATTAAAGGGTCACAGCATTAGGAAGGTTGAGAATCACTGCCCTAGAAGAGATTGAACCATAACCAGAACCAGAAAGATCATTCTTCAACAATAGAAAAAATATTAATGATGTGCTAATTACTTGTATCTACATGTTCACTTTAGAAAACCATATTAATTGAAAGACTGGTGAAAGGAAAAGACTGAGCTCTCCTCCTCCTCCTCCTCCTCCTCCTCCTCCTCCTCCTCCTCCTCCTCCTCCTCCTCTTTCTCCTCCTCCTCCTCCTCCTCCTCCTCCTCCTCCTCCTCTTTCTCCTCCTCCTCCTTCTCCTTCTCTATTCAGTCATCCTAGATTAGCTAACCCAAGGTTGGGGTGCCCCCTGCTAATGGGTACTGGTAACCTGACACTCTTATGTGACAAGTTTACTTTGGCTGTCCAAGTGAGACCACCGCTGTTGGTTAAAAGAGCCTATATCAGTTACTTCTGTATCACTGTGAACAGACACCTGACAGAAACAATAGAAGGGGAAAATCATTTTGGCTCACAGTTTCAGAAAGATTTCAGTCCAACATCTCAGGAAAGACCTGGCAGAAGAGTGTGTCAGAGCCTCCTTATAGAAAGGTAGATCAGAGAGCCAAAAATGTAGATGAGAAACTGGAATATGTATGTCCTTCAGGGCCTGGCCTAGTAACCAACTCCCGCCAGCTACATCCTATCTCCTAAAGGTCCCACAACCTTCAGAACAGCATGACCAACCAGAGACTGGATGTTCAAAACATAAACCTGAGGAGGACATTTCAGACTCAAACCATAGGGAGCCCTAAAGGCCTAATGTTCAAGCCAAGTACATGGGTCTTTGTAGGGCAAACCACTCACTGAAAAATCAAACAAAACAAACCCCTGGGTGCTGGGTGTTCCCTCTCAAATCACGTTGATCTAAAAGAATGAAATAATTCTAGAAAGAATATCTCTCTCTCCCTCCTCCCCCCTGTGTGTGTGTGTGTGTGTGTGTGTGTGTGTGTGTGTGTGTGTGTGTGCTGAAGAGGTTGGTGGGTAGAGACAGAATGCATATTTTCTCATTGATTATTTCACGATCAGAATGAAATCTCAACCTCATTCATCCCAGAATATTCCTTGCTATTGGGTCAGCAGTATATTCTGGACAGAGGCTACTAAAAATGCCCAATTACACCTGATTCTACCAAACTCTGTACAAGTGGTCATTCTTCAAATTTCTTGTTTCTCTGACTCCCTTTCATAATATGAAAGTGTGACACACCATTCTCAGCAGCCCCAGGTTACCAACTGCCTTGGTTTGCCTGGGATTTGAGCGTTTTGAGGGCATGTAATTTCTCATGCCAAAAGTCAACTATCTCCTCTATAGTCTAGGCTGGACTTAAACTCAAAATCCTCCAGCCTCTACCTCCAGCATAGCTGGGATGATAAGCCTTCACTAGCAGGCTTGGCTCAGAGAGGTCCTTTAAGTAACCATTTAGACCCTTGGTGGAGTGAATGAGCTAGACACAACTGACAGCTTTGCAGTACATGTTCATAGGCAGTGAAGAAAAGGTCCTGCTGGGTGTTTGAGCAGAAACAAGACCACCCATCTACCGCTGCTGAGAACAACTCCCACTTCATCCTGAGCAAACGGTCAGGTCTTCGAAGCTATTGCACAGAGTGTGAGCGGTGAGGACATGAGAGTTGATAAAAAGTGGGAAGGCAGAGTGGGCAGCCCCTTCTGTGCACAGTGTCGAGAATCCCAGTCCAGCAATGTACGCCGTTCTCCCCAGTTAGCCCCACCCTCATGAGAAATGCTGCTTCATCAGAGCATCGTCACCCTCTCCCTGGTATACGCTGCCAGAGCTCTAACTCAGTGTGGTCGAGAGAGAGAGAGAGAGAGAGAGAGAGAGAGAGAGAGAGAGACAAGAGAGAGAGAGAGAGAGACAAGAGAGAGA
The DNA here is from genome assembly GCF_007827085.1 of Peromyscus californicus insignis. Classification (NCBI taxonomy): domain Eukaryota; kingdom Metazoa; phylum Chordata; class Mammalia; order Rodentia; family Cricetidae; genus Peromyscus; species Peromyscus californicus. The sequence continues at coordinate 157,801,065 of NW_026294562.1, forward strand.
GAGAGAGAGAGACAAGAGAGAGAGAGAGAACATGCAAGAAGAGCCAGAAGCATCATGTTCCCAGGAGCTAGAGTTACAGGTGGCTGTGAGCTGCCTGACTGGGGTCCTCTGCAAGAGTGGTGCATGTGCAGTCTCTCCATCCCATAGTCCTTTTAGCTTTTAGTTAAAATATTGTAGTAGCTGCTTTTCTGTTGCTGTGATCAATACCATTTCCAAATGCAACTTCAGAAAGAAAGGGTTATTTTAGCTTGTAGTTCAGAGTGATAGATCCCTTCAAGACTGAAGAAGCATGGCATGGCTGCAAGAACAGGAAGCATCCACACACACAAGCAGAGAGAGAGAGAGCATGCAGGAAGTGGGGGTGAGGTTATAAACCCTCAAAGCTCACCCCCAGTAACTTACTTCCTCCAGCAAGACTCCACCTCCTAAAGTTTCCATCACCTCCTCAAACAGCACCACCAACTGAGGACGAAGCATTCAAATACATGAGCCTATGAAGGACATTTCTAATTCAACCCACCATGAAAATATAGGACCAATTAATGAAATTCTATGGGCAAGCCAAAAAAAAATTCAGAAGTTTTGTGAGGTTCAAGAGCTCTGAGGATCATTGGGCTTGGGATCTTTTGAACATTCTGAGTTGGTGAGAATTTGTACACAGATTCCACAGGCTTCACTGATCCACCCCTGGGCTTCCGGAGATATCACAGTGGTATGCTACTGGGGCATCATATGTGTGAACTGTGCTAGAAGATTCTTAGTTAAATCACTGTGATTTTATGCTTTAAGGTGATAGTAGCTGAACGTAAGATTTTGTTTTAACTCATCTCTGGTCCAAATTAGACTTTTCAGATCTGGAGGGCTTGGACAGCAGTCTGAAGTAATAACAACCAGGGAGATAAGGGAAACAAATGACCAACATTGAGCACTTACTATGTCCCGGGCTTGTGGCTAAGCGCTTCGGTGTCATTTGGTGGGGTCAATTGTTACTGTAACCTGGTTCACCGTCTCCTCTCATCACTCTAGCTAGAGTCCTGACATTGCATTGCCCTCATTTGATTTTGTTTTGAAACAAGGGCTCAGGATGTATCCCAGGCTAGTGTGAAACTCTCCATCCTTCTACCTCAATGTCCTCAGTGCTTGAATCCCAAGTGAGTGCTACCACAACAGCCAGCTCGGCCTTGGACTTGTGGGTGCATCGAAGCCCGAGAAAGGTGTGGTTCAAGTTCACAGCAGAGCCTAACTTGTCTGAAGTCCATTCCAGAGAATTTATCCTCAACTACCCACATACAGTGTTTGTGAAGACCCAGTTTCTCAAGCCTTTCATATTGTCTCCGCCCTTCTTTACACTGTACGATGTTCAAAGGAAGATAACATCAAATGTATAATGCCGTGCAGGTGACCACATGACAAATGGACTGTGTGGTCTGACCATCTGCTCTTGGGCTGAGAAGCTGGAACACATTGAACATGAGTCCACATAGACCTTCAGGACAGAGGCGAGCAGTCTCTTGGTTAACTACTTGTCTCATGAAACACCCTCATAGATGAGCTGAGGATGAATCCATGAACATTGTGTCTTTCTTTCCTGTTTTTCCATCCAGGCAACCATGGATGACCACCCAAATATGGAGGCCCATGAGGCTTTCGCTAGGAAAACCCTGCTCATCGTCACCTTCTCGCCATAGCTGGGTAGGTCACCAACTGCCTCCTCACACTGAAGTTTATTTAACAGTGTGGGCTTTGCCTGTTCAATCTCAAAACTATCTCAGCTATGTATATACTGTGTTCTGAAAAGCTCTGTGAACACTATTTATTAGTCTCTTTGATCTAATTCATCATACACATCAATCTCAAACAAGCATCAAGTGTCCTTCCGTAGAGGTGGGGGTTGGGGAGCCTGTGAAGGAAGGCCTTCAAAGCATGCCCAAGCCCCCTTCCACCCCATCTCCCGTGATTTGGTCCCTCAGGTGCCATGGGTTCAGAAATACAATTAAAAAAGAAGAAAAACAACCGGGTTTCACCGTTGTCAAAATGCCATGTCACCCCTGAAGGAAAGGCACGCTTTTGTCAATTTCCCCATCCATGCCAAAGTTTATGAGAGACCCTTCACTTTATAAATCAGCTCACAGCTTAGCACATCCTGGCAGCCCCTTCAAGGAACCGATCGACATGACAGGGAATAAGACGATAACCATCATAGCTTGACTGGATACAGGTGTTTGCGTTTACAGACGAACCGCAAACGCCTGGATCTTTGACAGGCGTTGATACTATCAGTGAATCGCAGCTATTATTGGCTCCGGTCGCCAAGGGCTGGGGGGCCTTTCCCTTAGCAACATCTCGGAGGCTGATAACATTTGGCTGAACTTTTCAGATCGTAACCTCCCTTCTGACTTTCTGCAGTCAAACCCGCCTAAACTGATCAGAAGAGGAGACACGCAGTGGGAAGACAAGTAAAATATTATTGACTGCACTGTTTCATGTCTATTAGGAAGAAAGAGCAGAGAAGGGAGGGCGAACTTACAACTTGACAGGCTTCAAGATAATCAGGGGAGGAATCGGGGCTGTTCAGTAACCCTCGGTGAGGCTGGAAAGCACTGCCTTACAAGAGGTCATTGTTCTGTGCTGGGAACAAACAGAACGCCGGACAAACAGATGTGCATTCCTCCACGGAGCCTGTGCCTGCCACAAAACAGGGGGTGGGAAACACAACCCGGGCTTGGTGTGATAAGAGAAAGCAGTGGGCCCTTCCTGTCCCCAGCTTGGTCCTCAGTCCACCTGAAGAGTCTGGTCTCTGAATGCAGCAGCTGTGTGTGCCTGGCAATAGGTGCGTACAATGCACCTTTGTGTGTGTGGGGTAGAGATGGGGCCTGCACAGATGAAGCACCTGGGTTCTTGAGTTTGGCTCTTCTTTCCTCCTCCTCTTCTCCCCTCCCTCCTCCCTCTTCCCTTTTTTTGATTTTGAGATACATTTTTGCTATACAGGCCAGGCTAGCCTTGAACTCTCTATCTAACCCAGGCAAGCCTCCAACTCAAAATCTCCCTGCCTCAGCCTTCATTTGTACCTTCAACTTAACATTACACTTCCGTGTTCCTCATCTGGCTGTCCAGAACTGAGGTCACACGGCCTGTGGATAGAGGTGGGGTTCACAGGTTCAGGGATGCATGCACAAGCTCTTGGATGTGTGTGCTGGGGATCTGATAGCTGACAGTCCCCTGGACTTTCTGAGAGAAGGCGTGCTTGTTTCCTGATGTTCTCAGTCCCACTGGGAAAGACAAATCCCCACTTTTTATCAAGTTGCAAGGTCAAGTTTGTGATCTGGAGCAAAGGTTAGGGTCTCAAACACTGACTCAGAAAACCAACCCAGCAAGGTCAGACCCAACACTGCCCACGTGCCCTTCCCCAGTGACATGCTTGCTTTTCCTCAGCCTTCAGATTCACTCTGGAAAAACATTAAAAAATCTCCATAGCATTTCCTACCACCTACCCTGTTCTGGGTGTAATTTACCATAGAACTTCCCATCTTTGGTCACAGAGCTATTCATTTTCCTCCAATATATCCCCACTTGTGTCTCAATAGCCTTGATCTGGGCAGAAGTTTATCCATGGCTGCTCATGAAACACTTCCCTTTGGCTGTGGGAAACACTACTAGAGCCACGTGGCTTTGTCTCTCGGAACATCCCCCTGCAGGAAGACTCCCTTAACAAGCAGACCTCTCTTGTCCACATCACTTGCCTGAGTTACCCAGCACCTTCTTATGAAGGCAGACTTCACAGATCCCCCCAGTCATATGGCTCCACCTCGCTGTCTCAGTTATCACCCGTGACACCCTGCCATCTTGAAATGGCCTACCTCTTTGGCCTCGTGGTTGAGTCCTTTCTTCTTGGTCACTTCATCTCAGCTCTGTCTGTTTCTTCCTCACTTTTCACCTGCATTTTGACAATGAGATTTCCAGGCTTCTAGCGGCAGCATGCCTACTTTTCCTCCGAACATTCTCCCTCCTCACATTTTTAACTGCCACCCCCCCCAACACCAGCCAAACTCTCCCCATGGAACACAGGCTGAGGTTCAAACCAACTGGCCATCTCCAGTTGCCTTGGGCCAAAGGTATCCTGATAAGACCCAACATGTGTGTGTGTGTGTGTGTGTGTGTGTGTGTGTGTGTGTGTGTGTGTACATGTGTATGCACTTGCCTATGTATGGCATATGGAGGCCGGAGGTCAAGATCAGGTATCTGCCTCTATCACTTTCCATCCCATTTTTTAAGGACAAGGTCTCTCTCTGATCTTGTAGCTTGCTGTTTTGCTAGGCTGCCTGCCCAGCAAGTTCCTGGGATCCATTTATCTTTGCCCCCTCCTTTCCCCTCCAGAGTTATGACACATGCCACCATGCCTGGCTTTGACACGAGCAGTGAGAATCAAGCTCAGGTCCCCATACATGCACAGCAGGTTCTTTACCCAGTGAGCCATTTCTTCAACCAGATATGTGTGATTTCCACAGGAATCTGGTGGTGAGGGTTTATTTATTTTTATTTTATGTGCATGAGTGTTTTGCCTGTGTGTACATATATGCACCACCTATGTGCCTAATGCCTGTGGAGTCCAGAACAGAGTGTTGGATCCCTCGGAACTGGAATTACATTTGGTTGTGAGCTACCATGTAGGTTTTGGGAACTGAACCTGGTTCCTCTAAAAGAACAATAGGACTCTTAACCATTGCAACATCTCTCTGGCCCCATGGCAGGTTTTGGATCTGGGTAAAGTATGGTTATAATGCTCATGGGCGCTGCAGGGCAGATAACTGTGCCTCTTGTAGAAAATTATTGGTAATTCTCCCCACACAGCTCTACATGATAAGAATCCACCTCTGCTCTGATAGCCCAGGCTCTACCAGGGGTTTGAATCAAGTCAGGTGTGTCTCTCATGTGGCCTACATGTATTTTCTAAGCTGATTTCTCCTGGCATCCACTCTAAACCTGAGCCTTTATATAGGGAGGAGTCAAGTATAGCTGAATGGGAGCAGCCTCCAGCTCCTTGGCTTCCTGTTTTTCCAGTCTACCCATGAGCACCCATGAGTCATAGATGGTCTGATCTTTGTTGCAGGACTGTTTGCATGCAGTCCCTTTGGAATGGGGGTACTCTGCAATTGTGTGATTTCACAGCCTGCAAGAGTGAGCCTCGATAGCCACTGGGAAAGACCATCTCCCTAAATAGTTGTGATGTTGCTCAGAATGACTTCTCCAAGTTTACAGCATGCATGTGGAGATGGTGCAGTCATCACTTTCATTGACGCTGCAATCACAAAGAGGGAGTGAACAGGCTAACTCACATGACTCCTTCGCAAAGTGACCGAGAATCTCAGAGACCCTGTCTGTACAACTTTTATGAAAATCTTACCCCATGCCCTTCAGGCTGATTCAAGGTTACCCCTCAAGGCTACAATGAGTAAGGCAGAGGACAAAGGACTAAATATGACAAAATAAAATATAAGATTAAAAAAAAGCTATCACATGCAGGCTGAACAAGGCAACCCAATGGCAGGAAAAGAGCTCCAAGAGCAGGCACAAGAATCAGAAACCCAGTCTTCAATGGGATGGAGTCTTAGCAACTCTTATTTTGGCTGTCTTGATGTGGCTTCTACACTGGTCCCCTGTCTGCTATCACTGTTTTCTCTCATCCTCAAGACTCAGGGGTCTCCTCCTTACAGATGATGTCCCAACCACCCATTCTACGGTCACTTTCTCCATGACTTCCCCATTGTACTTTCTGAAGGAAATGACAACTGCAATTGTCACCAGCTAGAAAAAGTATTGATGACTGCAGTGGTTTTGTATAGCTACAAACAAAACATCTGAGAGAGCAATATGATGTGGGAAAGATTTATTTGGGCCTAGTTTATGAGGGTTTAGTACATAATCCATTATCTCCAGGTGCTTAGGAAGAACATTATGGTGGCTGGAATTTGTGGAAGGGAAGGCAGAAAACCAGGAAGTGACTAGAGCCAGATATAACCACTAGTGACTTCTGAAGAGTAACCTACTTCCTCCAGCTAGGGTCAAACTCTAGAAGTTTCTAGAACCTCCCCAAATAGCATCATGGGCTGTGAACTGTATATAAGCCATCTGTATATAATCTTCTGGAGAATATTTTAGATTCAAACCATAACAATTGTATTTTGTAGTTGTTTGTTATCTGGTGAACAGTAAACAGAAAGTGTGTCGTAGCAATGGAAAAATGAATCCAGCTGGCTGCTATTAGATCCTCAGTGACATGAATGGCTAAAGCAGTGACTATTGAGTTGAGTTCTCTACCAGATCTGGGATGTTAGGGCCTTAGACAGCCTGAGTCCCATTTCTTGGTTCTGATTTGTGTTATTGCCTTCTGAAGACACTTCACCAATGACACAAAGAGCTAAGTCTCTTGGAAATGCATAGTCCCACTGAACTCGGGGAACCAAGGACAGCATCACCCCTAGAGTGGGTGCATTCTGAGCCCTTTCAGATAAACCGGTCCCAAAGACTAGGATGCTCCAGGCTCACCTGTGTTCCCTACAGAAAGTGAGAAATATACCGTGTTGATCTGACCAGACCTTGCCACAGAAGAAGCTGGCATTGGTGCATTCTTGTAGCAATGTGCCCGCTACCAATCAAGCCAAGGCCTTTACCATCTTACTGCTTCTACAGAGCAGAGACAGGTGTTTGCCCCTCGCTTACTTTCTTCTCATCTCATTTGGTCCTCCCCACACTGCTGAGGACAGGGTGTGGGGCCAGCATGGATTTGACACTCACAACAAACCCTGTTGATGGCTAGTGTCAGCACTCCCTTCTCTGAACGCTGTGCAGCAGTCACAGCCAAGCCCTTGACAACCCAGTCTCTGGACTCTTGCTCACTGTGTCACTCCCTCTGGGCTGCAGCATCTTTAGGAGACTGAGTCCTACTAAGGTAAGACTGTCCATCTGGAGGAAGATCCATTGAGAGACGTGAAACATCCAAAACAGAAGACAGAAGACCCCCAGTGGTGGAGGAAAACAAGAGGGAAAAGAGAGCTGAGAAGTTCTTTGTTAGTTACTGTTGTGCTGTTTTGACATAACACCCAGCAGAGCAACTTAGAGGAAGAAAGGCCTCCCTGAGGCCAAAGAAACTCGGATCTTCCTGGGAGAAACTTGAACTGCTCTGGTCTCTGGCTGGTTCGGGGAGCCTGTTTCACGGAGTTAAGACTGCTAAGTAGACAGAATGAAGCTTCCTTGTCCTCTGCATCAGAACATGACCGTCCCCATGAGAAGCCAGGGACATAAAGTCAGGGAGAGAACCTTCACAGCTCATGCCTGATGGGGGACACTGTTTACTGATGTCCCCATGTCGTATCACTCAGAAATCTGAGGGCAGAGGGACAGCTACAAGGCTACAAGGGTCCATTTCCATCTCTGGACCACATCAGTGTTCAAGTCCTGGCTCCAAAAGCCCTCGGATCCCTGGAGGGTCCTCCTGCCTGTTCCCGTGGCACTGGGAACCCTTCCATTTCTGCATGTTCGGATAGAGTTTTCATAAACAGGGATTCCTTCATCAGCAAGTTTGAATTTATAAACAGTGATCTTCTCCAGAAAAGCAGCGACGAGAGCTTTTCGATAAAAGTTACATCTCCATTTAAGAAAGAATACATAATTCCATATCCCACTGTCCCTCGAACTTTATTCCCGTTTATGTAGATCTTAATACAGTTATATAGTCGTGGGGCTAACGTCCCCTCCGGATGGTAATGAGGTCCTCTAGAACCCTTTAGCTGCAATAAAGTATGCAGAAGTTAAATGCACAGATGGAAAAAAATTTGTCTCAATTTTATACTTCTGCAAAATGGTAATTTTGTACTTAAAATGTACAAGATGGATGTTCAGAAATATAGGCTGATAGCCTAAATTATATTTGGTCATAATTTATGTAGTACAGTCCCAAAGAGATACAAAAAGGCAGAGCATAATTTATCTGCTAGAACCAGCGATAGCTTTGCTAAGACTCCCATTTATTCCATCCCCCATAGTTTCAAGCAGCCTCTGTCCTCGGGGCTCACTCCATTTAAGTTCTGCATACTGCTGTTTGATCACATATTGTAGTCTATAATTTGCCTATCGTCTGAAGCAAATTTAGGTCCCAGAAGTTATGATCTCTACATAGCAACCACTTTATTTGGTAAATGCAAAATATTTATAGCAATATAAAAACCAGATGAAAATAAAATTTCTATAATCATTGCAACATACACGCTTTATCATGGGAGCTCATAAGACTATTAGTGTGGGACTAGCATGTGGCCTAATACAATTACCTTCGGACACACGTTGGAATTTGCTGATGCTAAGAAACCAAAGAAACTTTTCCTCAGGCATCTCTTCCATCTTGCTGCCAGAAGGAAACATCTCCAGAGGAGATGCCCAGAGAAAATCAGATGGAAGGCAGAGTCCAGGTAAGTCATCTCAGTGCCCAGTTGTGCAAAGGATCTCCTGCTTAAAAACAAACATGGTAGTGAGGGTTGTGGACCAGTTCTCTCCTACCGAGGCAGCATCACCAAGGAGGCAGACAAAACCAAGGAATGTGGACCACAGGCACGTCTTTAAGTCAAAGCCAGTGAATGCTTACCTTAATCAGCTGTCACGGCTCCTTTATTCAGCGTGCCTCCCCCTCTAGTCCTCCCATGCCCCCAACTTTTCTTTGTGTTTAATGTTCCATGGAGATATTTGTGATGTTGTGAGCCTGTCCATCAACAGCTCCTTGGAAAAGCAACTTTTGAGGCTGGAGAGATGGTTCAGTGGATAGAGTACCTGCTGTGTAAGTGTGAGGAATGGAGTTCAGATCCTCAGCACCCAATATAAAAAGGGTGTGGTGGCAGCAGCACAGCCCTGTAACCCTGTCAACAATAATAATAACAACAACAACAACATAGTGGGAAATCAAGGAAGACATACAACTTTGACCCTAGCCTCAACGTTTCTAAACATGTCTACACATACCCACACACAAATGTGCACACACACACTAACAAGTACACACACCACACACACACACACACACACACCCCAAAATAAATCCAACTTGCTCAAAATTTTGTTCTCTATGAAAAATGATAGAGTAGAGTCATTTTAATTTGCTAAAGACGATCTACGAGTGTGCAGGGGTGGTGAGGACCCTTCAGACACCTGCATCTCCATCTTTTCTGTCTCTCCTGGGCATGTAAGATTGGGACTTCCCTACAGTGTTGCATTTTGGTCTCCTGGAGCATACTGAACACAAACAGAACTTCCATCTGGCTGTGTGTCCTTCTGTTGGAAGACACGAAAGCATTTTGCTTGTTCATGTCTATTAATGAATAAACACATTCTCTAAAAAAGAAAAGAAAAGAAAGTGAAGGACAGTGGATCAGTTAATTTTCTGTGTCTGTGATAAAACACCATGACCAAAGCAACTCATAGAAGAAAGCATGTATTTGGCTTTAAGGTTCCAGAAGGATAAAAACAATTAAGGCGGGGAAGCACAGTGGCAAATAAAGGAAAGGACGCGGCCGCGGAAGCAGAAAGCTGAGAGTGGTCATCCTCAGAGGTAAACAGGAAGCACAGAGAGAGAACAGGAAGTGAAATGAGGCTGGAAACACTCAAGCTTGCCTCCCCTGAGGTACTTCCTACAAAAAAAAAAGCACCTCCTCATAACTTCTCCAAACAGTACCACCAACTGGGGACCAAGTATTCGAATATCTGACCCCATGGGGGACACTCTCCACCAAACCACTGTCCAGAGGCAGCAGCTGCAGGGCGAGAGCCCCAGACTGAAATGGGAACTTGAAAACAGGAAGAGAACTTGTGGCCCGTCTCAGGTGCTTGTGGGAAGTCTTCCCATTAAACACTAAACAAATCGCCCCTCTGCTTCCCTTAGACATCTTCTACGTGAGACATATTCAAAAAAGGAAACAAAACCAAAGAAGTCACCGGCGTAGTCACTGGGAGAGGTGAAATTCACATACACAGGCCCAGGATCCTTCAAAGCAGCAGTCTCGAGGCACCTGCCCAGGAGTATTACTTCTCCATCTTCAGTCCTCTCCCCGCCCACCCCAGCCCCCTTCCATCTAGCCCTCAAGGTTGCCTTCAGCTGAGTGAAGATGAAATAACACCTCAGATACATCTCCACGATAAAAACTTCAACAGGAGCCTCATATATTTTGTGGATACTAAAGATCTCATGGCTTTCTGAAGACGGGTGTTAGTATTAATCATGAAGAGCTCTTAGATTATTTCCTCAGCATCCATGTCCTCCCATCCAGGAGTCACCATTTCCATGAGCTAGGCAGCCAGGCTCCCAGCTGGTGTCCTAGCTTTCAGTACATATTTGCTCTTCTTCCTCAAGACTCTTTGGCTCCCTCGGTCTAAGGGAGCACCCCCACTTCACCCCCTTCCACCCAAAAACGCTAAGCAAAAACATTTGAGTGAACATGTATTTGAGAAGAATTCTTGTTGAAATCCAAATATTATTCAACAAGGTCTGTTTTAAACATTGTTTCTATCATGCACTATTCAGGAAGAATGGAGGGAGGGAAGGAAGACAGGAGAGAGACACAGAGAGAGAGAGAGAGAGAGAGAGAGAGAGAGAGAGAGAGAGAGAGAGAGAGAGGATAAATTATGATCCCAAAATAAATGCGTACAAAAGTCGGGGAGGGAATGACAAAAGAAATATATCGGTCTTGTTTACCTCCCAATTTCATAATTATTTAAGACCAAAGCCAGACCTGGTGGCATAGGACCATCATGTCAGCTACTCAGGAGGCTGAGGCAGGAAGATCACAAGTTCAAGGACTGTCTGAGCTACAGAGTGATTGTGAGGCCGGGCTGAGTTTACTAAGACCGCATTTCAAAAGAGGTGTGCTGGCAAGTTGGCTCAGCAGATAAAGACATTTGCTGTGCAAAGCCAAGGACCTGAGACTGGTCCCTGGATCTCGTGATGAAAGGAAAGAGCCAATGTGAGTTGTCTCAGGAGCCTCCACACTGGGCATTGGGAGAGTACTCACTTTCTTTACTCAAAGACAAGCCTTCAAGTAGTCCAATTGCACAGTCAAGGCTCAGTCAAGTTGTCCTCTGTTCTCTCCACAGGGGCAAGAAGGCATGTATGTGGCCAAATTAACACAAACATTTCTCTCTCACATATGTAACATTAACAATCATCATCATCATCATCATCATCATCATCAAAAGTAAAAGGAGGACTGAGGGTGTAGCTCAATATTAGACTGTTTGCCTAGCATTGGAGAGACCCTAGGTTCAATCCCCAATACAGCAAAAACGTGTGTGTGTGTGTGTGTGTGTGTGTGTGTGTGTGTGTGCTTATATAAACAGTCACAGTGAGAAACCTTCATGTACAAGACCCATTTATTCATTTTGCAACTAGAGAAACTGAGGCTCAGAACAGAGAAATCGCGTATCAGTAAAGCAAACAGATAGGTCTTCATCTGAGTCTCCATAGGTAACATGTAAACAATGGCTGTGTTCTCATCAAAGACAACAGCTATTGCCCCAGCTGGTCTCCAGAACCCGGGACATAAAGAGCCATCTGTGACCAGGTTCCTGGTGTCGCTAGCCTGAGAAAGGAAGACAGGAAGGCAAACCTGCAGGGAAGGAGATGGACTGCATCACCTGTCTGCAGGCTGGCAGTGACCACCCCTTGTTGTGCCTGTGTGGGGGTGGAAGGAGCAAGGAGGTACACACTGAGTTGGCTCAGCAGCCTCCAGACCAGGCATGGGGGAGCTTTACCTCTTTACCCACAGATGTTCTTGAAAATCGCCCCATTGCACAGAGGAGGCTCAGTAAAAGTGGATATCTTCCCAAGGACACACACAACAATGAGCAATCTCCATAGTGACTATGCTAAATGAAGTAACTGCTAGCTCATCCCTTAGGGAATTTGAGCTGACATTTCAAGTTGAATTAGGCAAGATGAGAAGGTATTTGCATGGGGAGATCAATGTGTGGGCAGAGTTCTTAGGCCCCTAACAAATGTCTGTCTGATGATCCCAGGTCAAGGACAGGACACAAGTGCATGGTACCAAAAGAGAGAGGCTTGACAATCCACCACTATTCCCCAGAAATCATCTCAACTCAACCCACATCCAGCTGCCCTGCAGTCAGGAGCTCAACTCCATCTAGATTTGCAATATTATAAAGTGCCGGAATGTGAAAGGCACCACATAAAATCAAATTCCCTTCTATTTTAAGTTGAGTGGTACACGGGTTCAGCTTTAAAACCTAATTTCTTAAAAGTTTTTGAGAGGGGAAAAAATGTCCCTTTGCAATTGAAATCGAGTCCCCATAAATTAACAAGCCACCTCTCTCCACAGCAGTCCTTCAGAACCAGGCCTGATTGCTCACTTTCATCAAGCGACCCACACGCCACTCGTCATCCTTCACTGCCCAGAGCAAGGCACCTTGGCTACTGATGACATACAAATGTTAATTTCCTTCAAATATCAGCGGAACCGGCCTACTCCTGAGAGTGCTTAGCAAACACAGGCCGAGAATGAAGGTAGACTGAATGAAACACCCACAAATACAAGGGGAGGAAAAAACTCCCAAGTTTTCATGTACTGCTAGGCCCTTCCTCTTTCCAAGGTAGAAGGCAGAATTATTGATTCCTAGGACCAGAAGGGTACCTGCTTCTCCCCTAGCAAAAGAACCTACATAAATGGGGGGGGGGACCCAACCCCACCCACTCACCCACCCCTCTCTCCACACCTCATTATGTGACCTGGACTGGTCTGAACTCATAAACCCTCTTCCTCAAGCTCCCACAGGCAAGAGCCACCAGACATGGCATATTTTCAGTCACAGGGATGGGGGTAGGGAGGTGGCTAGGAGGTTGGGGGACAATGGAGGGAGATGTGTGAGTATATGAGCATGTGCTTGTTTGTATGTTCTGACACACGTGTGCCATGGCACTCATGTTTCAGAAGAAAACCTTTGGGTGTCAATTCTTTAAACCACACTAGCTAGCCCATGAACCTCCAGAGGCTCCTGTCTCTACCTCCCATTCCCCGGACATGGCCATCAAGATTACAAACACTGGCTTTTAAGTGGGTTCTGGGGATCCAAACTCAGATTTATCTGGCAAGCACTTTTAAGCCATTGAGTCATTGGCCTACCTGCCTCTGCCCCATCCCCAGGCCACCCCCAGGCCTGCCCTGGACCAGCCAAGTCGGTCTGTTTAATTGCTATCAAAAGCGACGGCGGCGGCAGGACACACACACTTCACTAAGGAGACAACTTTAGAGGCCTCCTCACCAATCATCCACAGCTTCAACCATCTCCTCCAGAAAGGTTCTCCTCACTACCCGAGGGAAAGCCAGAACAGGACAGCTGGTCCGGGAGAGCACCTTCTAGTCACAGTGAGCAAGTGATGGAGTCCGCTGAGGGAGATATTCACATGAATGGATAAAGTGAGGTACATAGGCCCAGTGGAGTATTACTGAGCCATGAAGAAGAGCAAAATGATGTCACTTGCAGAAAGCCAATAGAAATGGGGAATTATCATATTAAGCAAAATAAACCAGACTCAGAAAGACAAGTGTTGTCAGATTTTCTCATGTGTGAAATTCAGGTCTCAAAAGGGAGGAAGAGCTAAAAAAGCGCATTAAAGGAGAAGTGGAATCATTTGAGAAGAGCAGAAAGTCTGTGCAGGGGAGCAATTGGGCTGAAGATGATCAGGTACAACATATGAGCATGGAACTTCATAATGAAACCCATTACTTTATGCTGCATCCTTACACGGCTTTGGGTCCCAGGACCCTGATTAGGGGCAGCAAGAGAATAAAGAAATGACAGATACACTGAAAAAATGGGATCAGGTGGTCTGGGGTCTCTGAAAGAGAAGCCGCGACACCCCCCCCCCCCAAACTCCTAAGCTTTATTATATAAAGTTGAGCAGGGCCAGGTTATTGCATGCATCTGAACAAGGAGGCGGGGTTAGCTAATCTGGGTGGGAACACTTTCTGTAGGGGCCACAAACATCTGGAAGGAGAAAGCTATGGTGACATTTTCCACACACATTATCAACAGCTGCTCACAGACCCAAGGATCCCTTTGCCATCCCTCAGAGCCTCTAGGAAGACTTGGCCACTCCCATGGGGCTGAGGCCCTGGTCCTTGACATGGCTGTGCCCAAGCCAAACAAAACACATTCACTCTCTCCCGACAACATAATGCTATACACTAATTTTAAAAACTAAAGTGTACCACTCCTAATCCCAGCACTCTAGAGGCTGAGGCAGGGGAATTTCGGGTCAACAGCAGTCTGAGCTGCACAGTGAGTTTGAGGCCAGGCTTGGCTCCATAGAAAGATCCAATGTTCAAGAATAATGTACCATTGAAAGAGAGAAGCCATTTAAATCCCTGTGCCTCTGCTGTTTCAGTCTGCTTTCTCTCCTGCTTTGTCCGCCTTCTGTTAAACACTCCATCTTCACTGACCCCTGCTACACCCCCAGACCCACAATATTAGGGGGCGGTTACCTAGTAAAGTTTACAAAGAATACTTCGGAGTGACTAAAAAAACAAAAGAAAAATGCTGGTCTCTTAGTCAGCAGGATTTGCCCAAGCAAGAAAACACTCTCCTAAGCCCAGAGGTCACGGGGTGGTGGGTCCCCAAGACTTTGAAAAACACCCCTCAGTTAATGTGACCACCAAGATGAAATTCATAACAATAAAGTCCCCAGGATCTCAGTGTCCTTGCCCCTGGAACATCGGCACCATGTAAACAAGCCATCACCGTGATGATCACCAGTTTCCAGGGCTGGTCAGACTGAAGCCTTCACGGTGACAGCCCATCTTTAGAAAGAACAGAAGTTGTCAAAAGAAAAAAAAGGGAGAGAGCCTGAACACTGACTGCCCGTCTCAAAACGCCTAACATGCTTCATTTGGCTTATAATAATCACGTTCTGTCTGTTACCCCTCCAAGTGTTAAGTAGTGCCGATTCCTCTGGGGACGTAAGGATCTGGGGTTAACAACTTTCTCTGTAAAAAATTCATAAGGTGCAAACAAACAGCATTCCAGCCAATGCCTGGGAGAAGTCAGGGAAGATAGAACCAAACAACAACAACAACATCACCCGCACGCCGGATACTTGGCAATTAACTCCAGCTTTGTCAGCAATTTTTTGAAAAATTTGCTAAACACGGGAAGACTCGTCCTCGCCATATGAGAAACAAAAGCTTCTGCGGTGACTCTCCCATGCATTACAATGTGTGTGTCTTACTTCTTAACCAAGCCGCTAATCACGCAAATTATTGCAACTAATTACATCTGAAGGTCTAATTAATTCTTTCAGTACCACATCATTTAGTACGCATTCACGACACAGCACCTGTTTTGAAAATCCTTGCAGTTAATTTGTTTATAAACAAACACAATTTGCATAAAATGTTTAATGAATGGTTTAACAGTTACTACAATACTCCGGGTTTTGTCTTAGTAGATTGGAGGTCATCAAAGGCCACGAGAAATTAATTTCAAACTATACAAATTAATTTAAATAGAATGTGTGAATTTCTCATTAATAAAGAAAACATTTCCAACATGTTAATTAATATCTTGGTAACAGGCTAATTACTCACAGCACAAGTACATCTCAAAAGCAAGCCTTAAAGATTTGGGGGGCAGAAGGAGCAAGATGATTTTAAAGGTGTGAGGGGAAAAAAATAACATGCAACTCACACAAAAAACATACAGTGTCCAATGGTAGTGGAGAATCCACTGCACAGGACCACGGGAAGAAGCAAGCTCCTCACACATTTCAGTTATCAAGAATAGGAAAATTGAGAACCACCTCTTTCCCGGGTGCGAAGTGTCTCTCAATACAGCTAGAAGGACAGTGGCCTTCTGGTAGAGACATATGCTTAATGTCAGTTAGTATAGTAAGGATCCTGTCTTCCCTGTACTGGTGCTCCGGTCCTAAATACGGCTTCATCTGATGGATCTGCATTTGCTCAACCATCATCTTTCTCCCAGTAGAAACTACAGCAAGACACATCCCTTGAGAAGCCAGAGAGGAGCAGAAGAGATTGCTCAGCACCCAGCCAGCACAAGACGTCTGGGAAATACGCTCGTGCCGTAAAGTTTGTTTCTGACTTTTGAGCATCTTCATATCTGATGAGCACCTGTTGTGATGTACTTCCACCCCGGATGTAGTCTGACGACAGGAGCTGGCATTGTAAAGTGTGCTTATATGCTCACCCTTGCTTGGCATTGCCCCCCTGCAAAGGCTAATGAAATGGCTAGTTATTCTGGGCTCAGAGGGATGTGCCTGCTTCCCTGGGCGTCAGTCCCCAAGGAGTCAGACTAGACCCTTTCTTCAGGAAAGCATTTTGTTAGTGGATCTGAATGTGCTTGTTTTTGCTTGTCTAAGTCTGCTAATGGTCTGTGGGGAGAGACGGAGGGAGGGAGGGGCCGTGGATCCTTGCATGGGATAAAACAGCAGAGAGACAAAGAGAAACATAAACACAGGGTTCACACCCATTTTGGGGACACCCAATGTATTTCCAGGAAAACAATGCAAAAAAATAAGTAGGAGTCCCATCCTAACAACTCCAAGGGAAAGCACAAACTTGCTTGGCCTTTGATTAGCCCCGCACTGGCAGAGAGAGACTGAACACTAGCAAGGAGTCCACAGACCACTTCCACCCCTTGCTCCTAATACTCCTTTGTAGGTCCATGAAGAGTGAAGCTGTCCCTCATAGGCCACCTCCAACCAGCATCCTTGTCTCCGGGAGGGTAAAGGCCTTCTGCCCACCTGGGTGTCCCTGCCCTCTCCCTCCACAAAGAGGCCTGGTAGGCGTTTCCTGTAACCCTCAAGCTCCAGAGTGACCTAGCAGAATGATGGATTTCAGAAAAGGCAGGCACTCCCTACTCTTTGCAAATTCCTTTTATTCCTTCCAAGTTTCCCACCAACAGCACGGCTGTAAAAATTCAGTCCTTGAGAGACAAACACTTCATGAGAACAGGCTGTGGTGAGGGGAGAAAATAAAAGCCGTTTCACCTCTCCCTATCAGGACACAGATGTAAGCTGCTCTGCCCCCAAAATGCAGGGGGCAGGGGAGGGAGAGCTGCTGGCACAGTGCTGGCCACCGCAGACCCGTGTGCACACTCACTTCATTTTTGAAAATAGTACAAGAAAGCCGTGCAAGGAATTACTCAAGATCTCAGCACCATAGCCGAGCAGAACTGAGGCTAGAGGATGAGGGCACCCAGAGGAGGTACTGATGAGTGGGGAGGTGGAAGGAACAGGGCAGCTGGCAGAGAAAATACTTCCATTCCAGAATAAGCAAGACGAGGCACTCAATCCTGAAAGCCAGAGAGCCCTGAAGCGTGGAAGGAACTCCAGTCTGCTCCCGAGATGCACAGACAATACACACACCCCAGCCAGGTGCCAGAGCGGTTTCCTTCAAAGCAACACTGCATCTGAGCCCACTGCTTCCCAACTTCCCCCTAAAGTGATCCAAGGTGCCCCACCCGAAGCGTGCAGATTTCACATTCTCTCTCAAGGAAAGCATCCCCAGGTCTGGACCAGGCTTTTCCTCTCCCTATTAAAATCACCAGCATTTCACAAATAAAGGCACTCACCATGTGAAAAATTATCTTTTAAAATGGAGTTTAATTTGCATATAAGGAACGGGAGATTTATGGCGAGCAGCGCCGTCCAGTACCACATCTGCCTAGTATCAGCCGTAATTTAGATTGTTTGTGACTGATCTTAAATTCTAAAGCTGAGCGAAGATGAAGTGTTCTGCCGCTGTATTATTGTCAGGAGTCTAAGACTTACCAGAGATTTATTATTAATCTTATCACAAACACGTCTCAACTTTTTACTTTTAATACGTACCAAGCTCCTTGGAGGAATTTTCCTCACTGCAATTATGGGCCTCGGTGCCAGAGCTCTAGAGCTGGGCTGATTTCCTTCCCAAAATAAGGCGACCTATCACTAGGCCACAGCAGCCCTTGTACATTTTTTCTCTGCTACTTAATAATCAATGTATTCATCATTAAAATCTGAGCCCTGAAGCGATGGTTTTTAGCATATTCTAATGACTAGCGACTTGCAAATTGCCGTGACCTTTCATGTATATTCTGTAAGCACCTTGTTCTAATGTGTACTGTATTTATAGTTTGCCAATACAAACTAGCCAAAGATTGGATAATTACTGTAATCTATTAGCTTGATTGCTTTTCCCTGCTCATTTATAGCAGGTGCCACGCAGGCCATTTTCAAAAGCTGGCCTATCTTTCATCTCCCGCGAGCTCAGAAACTGGGGTCTACTCTCTCTCTCTCTCTCTCTCTCTCTCTCTCACACACACACACACACACACACACACACACACACACACACACACACACTCTTCTCTCTCTCTGAGGGATGTCTGGACACCAACCCATCGCAGCTCAAGGAGGTTTTGAAAGTGAAGCATCTCCCTTCCTGTTAGTGTCAAAACGCTATTTGTGACTGATAAAAACCACAGCTAGGAGAATGTAAACTTTCACTAAGGAATGTCAAAGCGAGTCCCATTTTCTGCCCACACCTCTGACCTCCTCATACCATTTAATAAGATCTGCTTGGTCCTTCACTTAGAGAGAGAAAAAGATCCAGGCACCACTTCCCCTTAAATAACAAGCTACACACACACACACACACACACACACACACACACACACACACACACACACACACACGTGTGTATATGCATATATACATGTATATGTTGACACAAAGCATTAAGCATTAAACTTTTTTCTTCCGTCCTTTTCTGTTACTTTAAAGTATGTGACTGTGACCAGGAACTGATAAGACCCAAGTGTGAAAGCGTCAGCTCAGGTGGCCTCTGACCCTCGGCGACGGTCTATTTCAGGCAGTTATGGATAGATAACATTACAGACACTGGTAATTAAAACAACACTAATTTTGTCTCCGTGGCCACGCTCTGTGGTGAGGGACCATCCATCATGGCCTGTACGCGTCACACCAGAGAAGACATTTGTCTGTGGATATCGTGCCTGGTCAGTGGTTTTACAGACCCCACCCCGGTACCCAGATGAGGAGGCACCTCTAAAGAGGGATTCTTTTCATTTCTATGTTGTTGCTCTGATAGATAAGGCATTTATTTTGCATGCTTAGTCAAAACATACTGCAGTGTTTCCAATACATACAGTCATGGGATGGGCAAGAAAACCATGCCGACTTCTTCCCTTTTGGACAAACAAAACAAACAAACAACAACAACAACAAAAGACACTCTGGTTCCGACTGGGAAAAGAAAGGGGGAAAGTCATGCGTGGAAATCCTTGCCTGCACTGTAAAGCAGACCAACTGAATAGAAAGCGCAGCATTAAAATAGACATCATGCAGCTTCTCCTTTAAGACCGCACGTATGCTGGGCTGTGCAAGTGGCTGGCTCTTTTGCGTGCATCCATTTGTTCGATTTATGGACATTTGATTTCACTCCACCTTCTATTGTAAGACCTACAGTTACCTGAAGAGTGATAGCGAGTCAGATGGCTTTGTGTTTGGTTAATGAAAAAAGAAAATGCAGAGAGCTGGCCCACAGGCCCTTGCAGGAAATTAGGGGCGGCTGAGATGCAAGCTACCTGGCTCAGTTCTGTTGTAATAAAGTAAAAGGAAATTGTAGTGGTGCATTTCAAGGGATCCTTAGCAACTGACACAAACAAGAGAAGAAGCAGACAGGAGCATTTAACTTCAAACTCTGCCAAGGAGAGGAGAACTGGAGGCTTCCTGCTTGCTACTGCATGGCCATCTTTATTTCCCGGTGGAGACGCGGCCCCCTGAGACCCTCCAGGCACCCCCAGCTGCATTTTTTTTATCAAGTGTCTGAAAGGTGGGAGCTGGCAGCTCCTTCCCTCCACTCACCGGTGATCACAGCTCTTTCTCCCCTTTCTCGGCAGACACACGAGGAGTCTTCACTATTAGCTGCGGCAACCCCTAATTGCTCTCTCAGGGAAAGTACTGTGCGCACAGGTATGACACAGATGTAGCTTCAACTATATGCAGGCAAGAGCACTACATCAAAGCTATTTGCAAAGTGACATAACTAGTTATTAAAAAGTACATTTTTATTATAGTCCCTGGAATTTGCATTCTTCCAGAAGCCAGATGTATGTTTTCTCTCTTTCTTTCTTTTTTAAATGCAACCCGTGGACTGTTAGGATAACAGAGCATTCCTGACATTTGCAAAGAAATCACACCTAAATATTTTCCTAGCCAGTTGAATAATTCCAAGTGTATCCGTCACTGCAAGTAGCCCCAATCTTTTCTATAAGTTAATATTAGCTCATCTATCCTGCTGGATGCTGTGAGGGGGAAACAGACCCAGACGACGTGAGTTTATCTGGTCCTGACTACAGTTCTGCTCCTTATTCTACTGAAACAAATGGGAAAGGAAAACCTGCCGGCTTTTGGCAGACTACAAAGGTTAACTCTATTCGTCTTGAAGGAGCGGATGCTAAGTGCTGTCTGTCCATGTATTTTAAAGATTTAGAAGTACCTGTTAGCACTCTTAGGCGAGGGAAAACAGGACCATCAGTCTGAGATGTGTGTGCAGAAGTCTCGCTCAGTTCCTTCTATCTCTGCCACTGTTGAATCTTTATATTCATCAGTTTGGGAAACAAGGTTATTTTTCAGTGAGATTGAGGGAAAAAAATCTTTTCCTTAATGTCATCTTTGCTGAGTCCCTTAAGGAAAGTGGCAGGATGTGATCCCTGTGAACACTCTGAGTACTGAGTTTTAATGGCAGGAACAAAACGGCCACCATCTCACTGACAGCCAGAAATACGTGCCCCCTCCCGATGCCAGCACAGCCCCTCGCCCCACCCCAGGATTTCCAAAGACTGGCTGAAGCTAATGAAGAGTAAACCCAGGGGACTCTGCAGAGCCTTGGGTTTTATAGCGCCAGCTGCTAAGTTGAGGACCCATTCCACCCACTTTTCCCTGCCGAATTGCTCTGGACTGCACAGGCGGACAGGGGAAGGAAGGGTCGAGGAAGTTCGAGGCCTGACAACTGCCAAAGGAAACAAGAGGCTTTCCCTGCCCCGGGGACCCATGGCACCAGCTCCCATCACATCTTTTCAACTTTCTGTAACTCATCTGCATGAATTCACTTTTTGCCTTAAGAGGCTGTTGTAATGCGTGTTAAAACACACAGAGCGATTTTATCTCCATAACATCGCGAAAGAAATATTATGTTAGTATAAAGTTGGGGGTGTGTGTGGAGGAAAAAGAAAGAAAAAGAAAAAATCGGCTCTTACAGCCGGGCTGGCGGCAAAGTATTGCTCAAAAGCGCCACCCAAAGGCGGGAGAATGTAAATGCAAGCCGCGAGCCACGGGATGGCTTGCTTTCTTTTTCTTTCTTCCTTTTTTTTTTTTTTTTTTTTTTAATTTCAGAACGTAAAAAATGACAGCGCCACGCAACTTGACGGAGGCTTTTGATTGAATTGACTGATTGCCCCAGCTGCACCTGCGGAAAATTGATGACAATGCTGTCTAAACCATTCATTAGGGTTTGGAACTTTGCGCAGATGAATGCCGGATTCATACATTTGCTAGACATGTGTTGGGGATAATATGACGAAGCACTGTTTTCAAATGAACATTTCTTTGACCTAATTTTATCGAAATCATGCAAAGGAATGAAAGCTCGTTCGTGACCGAACTTGGTCAAAGCAGCTGCAACTGGGTTCTCACTCTCTCTCTCTCTCTCTCTCTCCCTCTCTCCCTCCCTCTTTTTTGTCTTTTCAATACATTTAAGTCGACTATTTTCTTTGAAATATCTCTGCTGGTCTGCCTTGAAGTATTTGTTATGAAAAACGCTTTTATTTTTTCAGTCATTCCAAGTGTTACTCTCCACCAAATAAAAGAAAAGTATATGAGGTTTGCTTTTTTTCCAAGCCCCAAATTTGCTAAATTGTATACAAGTGGAAAATAGATTTTTTTAAGAAAAAAAAAACTAATAATAACATCCTCCTCTTAGACATCTTGGGAGGAATCATTTCAGGACCAACTGGCCGTGCGTGCTCTCCTTTCTCTGAGAATTAGACTGCCTGCAGGCTTTGAAGGGAAATGAAATCCCTTTAAAATATTGACTGTTCTGGTCAAAACGGTGTGAATGCTATCTATACACCTTTTATGTAAGAGCCCTGATTCACTCTTGATTTTAATGTATCAAAGCACAATCAATATTGAATGAAGCTTTTGCTGCATGTCCAGAAATAAGGGGGTGGGGTGGAGAAAGGTGGCATGGATGGAGAGAAACTGTGGCTTTTATACCTGGCTTGGCTTGCTACACCCGGGAGGAGGCTGTGTTTGAATCTATCTGCCGAGCAGGCAGCCTGCTGGAGGTGGGAATTGTTAGGCAGGAGTTATGTTTTTTAAAAAAGAGAACCTGGCCCTTAAGAACCAAAAATGCTGTACAAATAGATATTACTTATCCAACAAGGGCTCTATGCCTAGAACTTGCCCCCCCAAAAAAAACCCACAAAATGAATATTTATTAACGTAAGAACCTGGCGCAGGTCTGTCCACAGATCTCTCTCTGCCAAAGCGCTTCTAGCTCTCTTCACTGGCATTTAAGAAGAAATCTATTTTTATACATTCTCGTGCATTTGGGTTTTCTACAGTAAGGTAATTTCTGATGAGGCATCTTGGATTGTTCCTCCCTTGCTTTATTCCTAAATCAACCCTGCCAATTCTTCAGGCACTTGCACTCACCCCGAATCTGGATGGAGAGGAAACGCAGGTGTGAGCACAGGATAGCCAGCGTGGCATTCGCCAAGCCTTCTCCTACTGCTTTCTCGGTTACGTGGGGCAGGAAAACACACTCCACACAGAGCCAGACCAGGCTCTTTAAGGACACTGTAGCCAGCCGTACAGACAGAAGATGACCAAGTGCATACCTGACAGCGCTTGGGTGCAGAACCAGCTGGGGCCACTTCCCTCCTTGCCACGCTTTGTCCTCTAGTGAGGAAATGGGCAAACCCAGCAAGTGTTTGGAGCTCAGAGCAGTAAGAGAACATTCTGGCATTTCTATAAATGCCCTAACTCTGTAGCATGTCTGAGAAAAAATCAAACCCCACCTACTCCTAGCCTTTTAGAATGTAATGTTTGCTTTTAAATCGGGGGCAAGGTATTGGAAACAAGGTCCTGGTTTGAATGGTGGTCGTCTTCCTTGTTCGTTTATTATAGTACTGGACATGGGACCCGGGCCTCACGTGTGCTGTGTAAGCACTCTATCTCTGTGCTAGTCTGCAGCCTTAAAGCAAGCTCCTGGTTTGTTTTAGATGGCTCGTAAAAGCACTGATGTCCAATAACCACCCATACAGTGACAAGTAGCCTCCCCCTTAGAGACGTTATAACTTTGTCAGGGTATCTGTGTAAGTGAATTGAGGATGGGGGGCGGTTTAAGATGTAAATACAAATACAGTTCTGTTAATACAGGACAAGAAAGTCCAGGTGCCCCAAATGACACTGGCTGCAGAATAATTATAGCTTAGGTATCAGAACTTGGGCACAGTTAGGAAGCAAATGTCTGTAAGAGGAGCAGAGGTTACACACAGCGAAGGTAAGTACACATGTGAGTCTCCAATGGCATGCCTGTGCTATCTTGTGTCTGGCTCTCCCTGCTTTAGGCCCATGTTCTAGATGTTTTGATGGGATTCAGGGAGACACAGAGAGGGTGGCCCAAGTGTACCCCACCTCCAACTGGCCTGCAGTGTGCATCTCCAGCCTGGCCTGTGGAACCACCTAAAGCCACAGTCCTTAACAGAGGCAGACCCTCCAGCAGATCTCTAATGCCTTTACAGGAAGCCTTGATCTTAACAATAAGAGACCCCCTCCACTAAGAACCCCGTCACTCAACCTGCACATCCATCATTTCCTTTTTCCCATTCCATGTTTTCAGCTCTATGCTGGGAGCACCGTTAGAGTCTGTACTTCTTCCACCTAAAGCTCTCATCCAGAGAATCTTTCCATCCCCTGGTCCTGGTCATCCCCCACGGGTCATTGAAGCTGACCTCCTCCACACTCTCGTCTTTTGTGGTCTCAGTGGAGATGCTTTTGTGGATTCTGCTAGAAGACATCCTTTGTCCCCGCCAGAGTCTCAAATGTTTAGTTAGTATTTATTTCCCCTTGAACACAATGAACAGACACTGGAACTCTGTAATATGGATTCCCAGTAGCACCCAGGCCAGCTTGGACCAGATGCTTTCCTGAAGCCACTAACATCCCAGCAAATGCCTACCAGCTGTGGACATCATCATACAATTCAGCCCCTTGCTAAGACCCGAAGTTCAGGCACACCTGCCTTGTGCTCCGCTAGAGCTGCTTCCAGGGGGCTGAGAAAGAGCAGTGTATGCATCCCATCTCAGGCTCACCACGCGCAGCGGCCTTACAAAGCTAACTCAGCCACATATGAGGAAACGGTCCTGAGGTGGCAAGGTCAGGCTAGAATCTAGGCTTCCTAGATTTGCTTGTTACATCTCCTCCTCCAGCTTCGGCTTCTTCCTCAGCTACCACATATTTTGACAGCCATGATGTTTACAGCCTCCCACCCCGTACGTGTGAAAAAGACCAAACGACTTTGCCACGAATGTATCAGAGCATTTAGTCAGCACCAGTGCCTGGGTACAAAGGTGAAAATGGACGAAGATAGAGCAAACAGGACCTTTGAGCTAGATGCCAGCATTAGGAATAGCCTTACACAGAACTAGCTACACTCTTAGACCCTTTAACAGATAATAGGCATGCTCACAAATACAGATGCACACCTCCACCACTATTGGTAGAGAAAGCAATGAGAAAATAAACCGTGGGCTGGCAGTGGAGCACAGTCAATGGAGTGCTCACCCAGCATGCACAGGGCTGAAGATTCAACCGCCCATACTGCTTAAACCAGGTGTGGTGGCACACACCTGTAATCCTGGCACTCAAGAGGTGGAGGCCAAAGGATCAGAAGTTCAAGGTCATCCTCAGCTCAGCTGCCTTCAAGAGCCATAGGAACATGCTTCTGGCTGAAGCAGGTATGTGGCTCTAACTTTCTTTTGCCATGGACTGAGAAGGAACTACACAGGAAACTCAGACATGTCAATGATATCAGAGTTTCTGCGCTTTGTGGTCCCTCTTGGTCTCTCTAGAAGGCTGCAAGGATACTGTTCTTAGGAACCCAGTAACCTCCTAAATAAAAGAGCAAAGTCCTGTGAGAAATACAAAATCTCCCACCTCCAAGCCACATGGCTAACATCCCATACCCAGTTGTTACTTGTTACAGATCCTGCCATAACGGTAGGTGTCTGTCTAGGCTGTCCAAAGCCAGTACCAAACCACTCCAGGAAACAGGGAGCTGACACCAGCGTTGTGCCAACACCAACAACTCAGATGTCTACCAGGGCCAGGTTGATAGTCCAAGTCTGAGATGCATCCACAGAGGATTCTTTTGTCTGTACTGGGGACCCAATCTTCTTGGCACTTGTAGCCATCCAAGCCAGACATTCAGCTAATGACAAGAATACTCCAAATAGTAAACACTGGGGACAACCTCACACTGCTTTTTAAGTAATCTCATCTCATATACACAAAAAGAATACTATAGATCTGGAAGTGTAGCTCTATGGTAGAGCACCAGTCTAGAATACACAAAGCCCTGAGTTCCATCCCCAGATATAAGTGTAAATAAAATACATCCATACATTTAGATGCCTATGCTAGCATATATTTTATATGGGTAAAATGCCGTCCTCAGAAACCCACTTTGTTCCTCACATAAGCTTTTCACCACATACAAACAATTTTGCTTTTCTTCTTTATTTCAAGGTAGATACCACCTTACTAAACAAGCAGAGTCCTTGTCAAGACAAGGATAAGGTCAGTGGGGTCCCAAGCAGGGTGTGCTTGGGTGCCTTTGTGAGTGAAGCTTGTCCATGAGCCAAGGGTGTGTGTGCAGGCCCAGGTTTGGCCAGCACACAGTAGCTTCCCCAAGGGAAGTGACCCTCAGAGCAGATGACTTTGGAGCCTTTCCAGGTACCAGTGTAGTCCCCAGGGAAGTGGACTGCCTCCACTCCATATGACTTTCCACCAGCTCGTGGGACACAGAGCTTATAGGAGATTTGCCTCAGTGGAGCAATTCTGCTCACGGTTACTATAGAAGGAGGTTAGCCTGAAGCAGCAGTGTGTGGCTATCTGAGGCTCTGATTATGGTTTCTGTTACCACCTGCTTTCGTCAGACTGGCCTTTTCTCAGATCCATTTATATAAACACAAGTGTACCACCATGTACACGATCCTTTTATATCTAATATAGTTGCATTAATACCTGGATATTGATTAGCTGGAAAAACATATATAATTTATATGCATATATAAATTCAGAATAATTACATGTACTCTCCTTTGGTAATACATATTTATATATATATATGTGTGTATCATAATATTTAGCAAATACAAATAGATTAAAGTATATCTAAGTCTAAATATCTTTAATATGTACTTATTTATATGCACAATAGAGCATATATCAAATAGATATAATTATGACTATATTGAAATACATGTGCTTAAGTATATATTGTTCTTTCCTATGGTATGCATTTATTTTTATATATGGATATTAAATAGATACAAATATAGGTATATTTAAATATATGTAATTATCATGCACATTTTATATCATATACTCATATTTACATAGAGATATTAAATAGATATAAATATATTTAAGAATGCTTATTGTTCTCTTACATATTGTATTCATATCTATAGAAAAATTGAATATATATTTAATATATAAATATTAAATAGATATATTTAAATATATACATCTTATATATTATATATTTATGTAGAGCTATTAAAGATACATAAATATGCTAAAATATCTTTAATTGTTATGTGTTAATTGTATTATATTGTTCTTTTTATGTTATAAAATCACATGTATATAGATATTCTATAGTTATAAATATATTTAAGTATGTATTCTATACTTTTTGTGTATTTTATATTTATTTGTATTTTTTGATATTAAATATATACAAATAACATAATTAAATATATATTTAAGTACATATATTGTTTTATCCATTACATATTTATGTTTTATATAGATATTAAATGAATATAAATATATTAAATACATATTGAAATGTATTTATGTGCATACGTTAGTCTTTTTTATGTGATATATTTGTTTATATTTTTACATAAATATTAACTAGGTATAAATAGATTTGAGTGCACGTATTTATATTTCTAATAGTATATATATTTTTGGTCTTTTCTGTTTCCTCCTAACATCTGCAGGCTGAGCTTGATGCAACAGTTAAAATATCACATTTCTCCAAATGGCCTTTCATCTATTGAAATGAGATCGCTGAGGCCCAGCGGGAATCGATTTGCCCCGGAGTCCCCCATTCAGTGTCCTCTAGTTTCAATAAGGAAAGCCAGGGGCTGCAGACATCCCCCCTCAGGAGCCTCCACGAAAACCCTTACAAAAGCAGGGACCCACACAGCACCAATTCTTTTTATTCTCAGCCTACCTCTGTCTGTGTGCGCATCCAGCAGGGCACGGCAGCGCCTATCTGCAGGCCCTGTTTAAAGATGCAGAGGTCCACCCCGTGTCATTAAAACAAATGAGCAGACCCCTCTGGTCATCTAGGTGAATGCATTTTGTCGGGGTTTTCTTTTTCAAGTTGTCATCGCTATATATAAGTGTAACGTATAAGCAATAACCGTAGAAAGATACTGTACCCTTGTGTGTGGATAATTAAAATAGGAACATCTCTGGACTAAATTAAAATGTGTAAAAACCAAATCCTTATAGCAGCCATGAAATTACAGACACTACAAGTGAATCACCAGCCCAGGGACCAGGCGTTTCTCTCATTACTTCATGAACCTCTTCCATGATCACAGTTTTCCATTTTCACAAATCTGTGAGGTCCTTTTTATGTCACTAAATAGTTCAGCTCACTACTACTGCCTTCCTTGTAAGAAGCTTGCTGGTAACAGAAGGCAAACAGACTCCAGTCATTGAAAGAAACAACCTTTCGTTGTTTTTGATAACACTGACCGCTACAAATTATGGTCTAAAACTCTGAAAGGGGTAGAAGGAGATGATTATATATATATAATGAGCATTAAGAACAAATTCCTGCGGTAAGGTAGTGGCTTCTGTATACCATGAAACCTCAACAACATGGCTACCTAAATAAGCCCTGCACAGTGATAACACTTACTGATGGACCAACATGGATGAGGAGATCTCAAAGGCCCACCCTTAGATGAAGGATTCTAGGTGATTAATGGCTGCTGAGAGGGAGAATCAGTCTTCTCCAGAGGAGAGCCCCCTGATGCGTCACCCCAAGCAGTCAGCTCTAAATACGTATACAGATGAGCACAACTAAATGAACTCAGCAAATTTCACAGACACATACACACACAGACAGACAGACACACACACACATGCTCACACATACTCACACACACTCACAAACTCACACACACACTCTCACACACACTCACAAACACACACACACACACACACACACACACACACACACACGCTCACACACACTCATGAGAGAGAGAGAGACAGTAGTTAAAGAATCAGAGACCGTGAATTTGAGGATTGGGGGAGAAGAGAAGGATGGAAGGAAATGATGTAGATACATGAAATTCTCAAAAAATAAATTAAAAAAATTTTTTTTCCACTTTCATAAAGTCGAAACCCACAGGTATAATCTGTGAATTCAGAAGGCCCAAATACCTGCGGACCCACTCCCGGAATTCTGCCTTCACCCGTGACCCACACAATCTGTGCGATTCCCCTCTGAGGACAGCTCCGACATGCCCTTCTCTCCTCTGCACTCTGAGCATGAGAGGTGTTATTACCCATAACTTTTTATTTAAAGGAATTGTGCAGCTGGGAAAATGAATGAATTTAATTATCAATGCAGTGTGAAAAAAATCATTAGAGCAAGGGCCTGGAACGCCACATATTAAAAATAAACAAAGGCTATTAAAAAAATCCGTTCCCAAAAAGGGTGTCAGTTTGTCTCCAATTCTTAAAATGTAAATACCAAAAAGAAAGCAGTATGTAAACACCCACAGTTACAGAGGGAATTACTCTTTAAGAAAATGTTAAATGATTCGCTGGATCATTTAACTTTAAATCTATACTTTATATGGCAGTATGGGAAGGTCATTTGATTGCTACGCATCGAAAAATGAGGATTCCATAATGTGGTCTTGAAGTTTCACCTTCACAAGACAAAATTTTCATTATAAAAATTTTATGTAATGGGGAGCATGGAGAACTCCTTCCTCGATGGTTCAAGATGACACTTTCCGTAATCTGAGAGGCAGCTTTGTCGTTGACTTTCAAAACAGAGTCGGACTCTGTTTGGGGGACTGAAAATGTGAATCATAAATGCTGTATGAATGATCTTGAGACTGCTTAATTAAAGCTCAGAATTAGCTGGAAGATCGGAGATACACAGTGAGTAAAGGTGCCTTTGCAACACCTTCCTAGGCCTGGTGAGGTGGCACAAGCTTGTTGCAGTGTTTGGCATGGGGATGCAGCAGGATGCTGAACTTGAGAGGAGCCTGGGCTGTACAGGAGAATGCTCCGGAATGCATAAACAAATAGGAAGGAAATGAGGAAGCAATAAGAGGTTCTCGCTTCATATCAGAGTTGAGACACTCGCTTTCTGGACTACAGGGAACTGAATTCATTCTCTGAAGTTTAGAAACATTTGTTTGGAACCAAATCAAACTGGTAGCGGGGATATCCCCAGCAGGGCCATGTCCAAGCTCCAGTGTGGAGGAATCCGGGCAAGATAGATAGGGCTAGCTGTCTGACACCAAGAAAAACCACAGGTGGCAAGACAGTGTGGCTCAGTAAGGGTTCATCTCCAGCAAAATCAGGAAGAGGAGGTAACTCCCAC
This sequence comes from Peromyscus californicus insignis, assembly GCF_007827085.1. Lineage (NCBI taxonomy): Eukaryota > Metazoa > Chordata > Mammalia > Rodentia > Cricetidae > Peromyscus > Peromyscus californicus. The sequence continues at coordinate 157,831,083 of NW_026294562.1, forward strand.
AGGAACCAGTTCTTGGGAGGTGGAGGCATTCGCTCTGGGATGGGAAGAGCAGGGTGTGTGATCTTTCCCCAGCAGCTCAGGGGAGCTCCCTTTATGACTGAAGTCCCAAGGGCTAGGATGCTAAAATGTCTTTCCCACAAGCCAGAGGGAGATCGGACCAGGAGATGCAGGGCATCCTCAGCTATATTCTACTCCAGGCCTATCTCCCATCCCCTGTGAGCTACAGCTGTTGGCAGCTGGAAAGCTGACATGCAGGCCAAGCCCCATGTCAGAGGACAGTCCCTAGCTAGTGTCACACAGCTGTGCTTGCTTTCACCAAAAACTTTGGCTTATATGTGATTTATGTCTCTGCTCTCTTCTTGGAGTCCCTCTCATGGGGCTAACTGGTCCTCCCAGCTGCCTTGCACTTGGGTCCCTTCATGGACCAGTCTCCGGGGGGCGCCATGAGTCACCAGGAGCACCTGCTGCTGTCTTCTCTGAGCTTCAGTCTCCCCATCTGTGAATATCAGAAATCACACCTGACAGTGTGTGGGGCTTGGGCTCCCACAAAATATCCCTCCCTACCTCCGAGTACCCTGTGAATATAACAACAGCTGTGGGTTTCCTCCCTGGGATGGGGATAAACACCATGATGCTTGCCACTTTAAGGTGGCCGTGGACCATCCCAAAGGCAGTGCATGTACTTTTCCCCAAGCTGAGTTGAGAAGAAGACATCCCTGCTGGGGTTCCCAGGGCAGGGCCTACACTGCTCCACCTCCCAGCAAGACCTTCATTCCACCCCTTGCTACCCTCTGCTTCCATTCCTGGGGAGGTCCCATGGGCCCTGCTTCTCTCAAGGTCATGTCCCAGCAATTGCAAAGGAATGAAGAAGATGGAACCCAGGGGCCCAATAACATTGGGTGATTCCTTAGGAAAGGTGAGCAGGTGATGGGCTGAAAAGGTGTCACCTGCCCCTCCCACCGCAGAATAAGTGGGTCTAAGCTATTGTTTCAAAATATGCATTCTCTGTATTTAAAACATATATATGTGGAGGAGGAGTTGGGGGAGTGGGGGACACTCTAGCTAGATAAATTCAGAGTGATCTGAATAGATTACCGCAGTTAAGTTTAGTACATAAAGAATCCAGGACGGCTCTGCTGTGCATTTCAATGAAGCCCATTTCAGTGAAGACTCTGGCTGGGCTGTTGCAGCTCCATCAGAGCGATGGCTGCCCTAATAAGTAGGAAGGAGGTATCCATGGCTCCCTGCCCAGGAATTGTCCTCATGGGACTGGGCTCAGCCTCCAAGGGGAGGCAAGGCAAACTCAAGAGGAGAGGAGCCTGGCAGCTGGGCTGAGAGGTGGAACACCTGTAGGGAAGGACAGGCTATGTAGGTCATTGCCAGGCTCGAGCTAGCCAAGGTGTCCCTCCTGGTGCAGCCGAGGCCTGTCCTCTCCATCTTCCAAGCTTTCCCAAGGGTGAACATGGGATCCGAGGCTCGGAGGGCAGTCTCTCACCTGAGTCCCCCAGCTCACCCCTCTCCACCTCCTGAGACTTGGTCCTTGCCCAGGAAAAAAAAGGGAAAATGACACCAACCGAGGGACCCTGGGTGGGGGCTCTGGTCGTTCCTTCCAGGGCCCTTTAGAGGAAGAAAGACTTCACGGAGAGAAAGAAGGCAGAAGAAAGAGGCACAGGCCAGGCCCTGGCTGGAGACACCGGAGTCCGTGAATGAAGAGATGAGACATAGCTCTTCCTCCACCATCTCTTGGGTCCAAATGGTTGCATTTACAAGAACTGGGAGAGAAAAGATAGACCGGATGTGTTCAAGAAACATCCCCAGAGCCAACACCCAGGTTGTGAGGACAAGGAGACACGGGCACATCTCAGAAAGAATAAAAACGGTAGCCATCCGCGGGCATGGTTCCAGAGAACCCGAGTCTGACTCCATGCAGTTATTTGACCCTCAGGCCTGGAGCGCTGGGGAGCTATAGCTCCCAGCCAGTGCCAAGAGCAAGGGTCTCCCCTGCCAAGGGAGCACAGAGCTTCTCCCAGGTGAGCACAGGAGATGCCATGGTCTGGCCAATGGGACATGGAACATACCCAGGCTCTTTGTAAAGGGCACTGCAGAGACCTGGGACCAATCTCACAAAGAAAATAGAAGCAGCTAAACTCACAGAATCAGCCTCAGTCTCTGCTCTCTGGATGGAGTTTGCTCCTGGACTTCTGTGAATAGTTAGCTGAAAAGCTGTCAGAGTGGACATCTGTTGTTTTTGCCTGCCCAGCCGCTTTCCTTCTTTTGCTGGAAATAGCATCCTGATTTTCCTTGAAGAATCGCCCCTCCCCCACACGCATCCATTTGGTCTCTAGGAGGAGCTGAACCCACCCCCAGCTCCAAGGATAGGCAAGTGACCTGGTCCAGGACAACAGCGAGGACATCACATCCCACACACTGGCTCAGGGGGTGGGGATAGGACCTAAATCAAGAACAGCCTCACTCAATCACAGGTCTTTGTATAAAAAGAGAAATCTTTTTTTCCCCGGTGTTCCTGAGAGGAAGCATATAAGTCTCGAGCTGCTGGCAGCCATCTTGCCATCACAATGAATGCAACCACGCTGCCTGAAAACAGGGAAGAGGACATATCCTGACCCCTAGATCCAGCCCTTCCTGAAGCTCTACCCACCAAGATTTTCAGTTTCAGATACCAACATAACCTGGTTTGGCAAACCCATCTGATTTGGTCTTCCATGTAAAAACCTTGACTCAGGTAGTGAGCTTGCACACAGGGGAACTGACACAGACAGACAGGGTCCATTTGCACTGGTGCAATAACATACATAAAGGATAAAATTGTTTTGTTTTTTTTCCTCACAGTTCTGGGGCCTGGGAAGTTCAAGATTCAAGTATCAAGAGGTCTGAGTGGTGAGCTGCTTGCTCTCTGCTTCCAAAAGGCCTCCTGGGTGCTGTGTTTTCTGGGACAAAGAGATAGTATCTCCACATGGTGGGAGGTAGAAGCGCCCTGAGCCAATTACCATTAAGCATTTGTCATAAAAGCCTTAGACCATTTATAAGTGAGGTGCTCGTGGCTTAATCACCCCCTTAAAAGACTCACGATCATCTCATTGACTATCATATTTTAACACCTGAGTTTGAGAAGGGACCCACTCAAACCAATGGGACCTGTGATGTCTCAGAACTGATAAGGTTCCCCAGGTACCTAACAGGTTCCTTGAGTCTCTAAGTAGATGTGTCTGCTGTCTCAGCTGCATTTGGGGATGGCTGCAATGGAAAGGTTTCCTCCTGGGAAGACAGCAGACGGTGAAGTCTTCACAGCTTACAACTTACTCATCAGGAGCTGGAATGGTTTTTTGTGGGTTTTTTTTTTTCTTCCTCTGCTACCTTAGTTACTGATTATTTCCAGACCCATCAGATACACAGAGTCATTTTTAAAATGCAATCAGGACACCCTCATACCCATCTATAGATAGTAAAGAACAGTTAGCTGAAGCCCATGGAATGTATTACTGTCACACAGGCAGAGGTGGAGAGCTTCCCAAATGCACACCTCTGCAGGAAAATACTATTTAGTTGGTAATTCAAGCCGGGGGCAGGGGTTGGTGAATAGCCACCTTATTTTGAATAATACACCAAGAAAGTAATAGCACTTAGAAAACTTAGAGTCTATTCTTGTCTTTGAAAGCCTGGTGTGTTGTGGGGTGTGTGTGTGTGTGTGTGTGTGTGTGTGTGTGTGTGTGTGTGTGTGAAATGTGCAAGGTCACCACCTCTTCCAGAGAGCCCAGGCCACTGTCTCCAGCCAGCCAGGTGTATGCAGCCAGTTGGAGACTGCACAGCCCATCTTCCCTGGCTCCAATGTCTCATCAGGCTGTGACCTTAAGACCTCCATTTCTGTGTGCCCTGCCTCTGCAGAAGGCAGACAGTGCACAGCTGTGCCTGCAGTCTCTGCCCTGGTTTTAGCATCACATTAGGTCACATGGCTGGACTGCTCACCACCAACAGCTATAAGATGCCTGGAAGAAAAGAACTTCCAGTCTACCCTGGGGTAGTCCAGAAGAGTCTTTGACCAACTCCATTGTGACTCAAGGGACTTGGGAGATGGCTCAGTAGCTAAAGTGTTTGCTGTGCAAGTGTGAGGCCCTGAGTTTAGATCCCCCAACATCCACATAAAAAAAAAAGATGTGGTAGTGTGTGCCTTTAATCTCAATGCTGGGAATATGGAGACAGGAGGATCCCTGGGGCTCACTGGTTAGCCAGCTTGGCCCAATCAGTGAGCCTTGGCTTCAGGGAGAAACTCTGCCTCAAAACACATCGTGGAGTAATGATAGAGTGTCAACTTCAGACACACATGCGTACCTGCATACACATGCATATTCACGCACAGGTGCAGGACTTCACATATGTACCCGAGAGCGCGTGCACGCATGCCCACAAGTGTACACACACACACACACACACACACACACACACACACACATATTCACACACAGGTGCAGGACTTAAGAGGTACTGCTAAAACAGAGGTCTGCACTAGTATAGGACAGTCTAAAAGAAATGCCTCAGAACCCCTTCAGAGCTGGTGTGGACCTGTGTTGAAGGCAACTACTCCCTTTGGGGTATGAAAAGGTCTGCCACGGGTGGTCCTCACATTTAGCTCTTTCTAGGCATGGATGTTGTGATGGCTCCTGCACTGAAAGGCTCTCGTGTGGGAGGTTCTGCCAACTTTAGGAGGGTGAGACCTAGCTAGAAGAAGTAAGTGACTAGGGGCGGAACTTTAAGGGTGTGTTATTCCTGACTCCTTCCTGTTTTCCATCTCTCTATTTCCTGTCAGTCATGAAGTGAAGAAGCTCAATGGCCATACACACCCAGAGACAGGAGGTCACGTGACTGCAAGATGACCCTCCAAAGCTGTGAGTCAAACTAAATCTTTCCACCTTTAAGGCTGTTCCTGTCACGTATTTTGGTCACAGTGACATAAAACGAATACAGTGATGAATGCATTGGGTGCCATCCTCACTCTCCTGCCTCAGTGGCTGTGACCTTTATATCAGGCACATGACTGGGAACCTCCCTTATGGGTATCCAGATCCCTGAGACAAGAAGCCTCAGACCTAATCCCAGATTGAGCATTTGCCAGACCAAGTCCCAAGTCGCCCCTCATGGTGGACAGTGGCCCTGAATTAAAGCCTGCCTGTCCAAAGGCCAGAATTTTAGCCTCCAAGGGAAGTTTGGAAGCTTTCCTCTCATATAACGCTGACCTAATCTTTACATGGAGACTGCTATTTACATTAAAATTGGTCACATAATGAAAAAAAAACATAGTTCATTAATATGCTAAGAAGTGCTAATTTGAACATTGCCGAAAAGCAATTGCGAATTCCATCTCGCAACCCGCAAATTTGATGCAGTGCAAATGAGGGCTGATGGCCCTGTCTGCATACACGGATTCGTATCTCTCCAGCTCCCCTCCTCAGAGGCAGAGGTGGGCTGCAGGACCCTTCTAGGGAGAAACTGTAGGAGTCTGGAGTGACCTGGATGCTGCCCTGTAAGGGGAAGGCTCCAAAGGCCAGCTCCCACAGGGATGCTGAAACGACTCCAGATGTTTTGTAAGATGAAACTGGACCAGAGCCACACCTGCACCCTAGCCTGCTGGCCGCAGCCATTCCACTCAACCTTGACTCCGATGGTGACCTAGTGACTGAAGGTGCAGCCTGGGATGCCCTGTCAGCAGGAGAAGCCCATGGCAGTCAAAGACTGTCAGGGGTGGGCTGGAGGCAGCTCAGCAGGTGAGCCTTAAAGCCTAGGGACCAACCTTCCTGGCTGAGCTGACCCATCCATTGTCCTAGGTGGAGTGTGCAAGGTGCACATGTGACAGGAAGTCAGGATGGGGGCAGAGTGCCCTTGAAAGTCCCTTAGGACAGCGAGGCATGGGAGACCACGCTTCCTTCTCTAGGAAAATGACACACTGCTGCCACTCTAGGGACAGGATGTCATCTCCTCAGAGCACTCAGAGACTCGGCCTGGATTCGTCTCAAGAGCACATGACACACAGTAAGGCAGTCTGAGGATGCATCCTGGCCCCACACTAGTCCTCTAAGGCATCTTTCTAGCTTGGCCCATTTCTTCTTGAAAATAACGAAAGAAGAAAGGTCACAGCAGGGCCACCTTCACACTTCCCTCCCCGACGCCACAGGGAGCTGTTTATGCCCTTCTGGGTCCTGCTTTGACACCTAAAGGGTTCATTCTTTCAAATCCCTCAGATTTCTTCTCCTGTCCTCTGGGGAAGAGGGTTTCAGTAACTTTAACCAGGCAGCTTCTCCGCAGTAAGCACGCCGGAAGTCACTCCAGTTTTTTGTTGTTGTTGTTGTTTTTTTTCAGTTCCACATAAAACAGAAGCTTCCTCTAGGCAAGAAGTTTGTCTTGCCCACAACACCAAGTGCTAAGAAGTTGGCCTGGCATGTGATGGGTTTGGGGTGGGTTTCTGCAAAGCAAATGAGTTGGCAGCCAACCCGTCTTATAGCACATTTGATATTTCAACCGCTTAATTGATTTGAAAATATTAAACCTCACTCAAACTTTGTAACAATTGTTAGGTATAGGTTCTACCATTAACCCATTTCACAGATAATTAAAGAAACCAAGGCACAGAGTGGCAGCGTACTTTGCCCTGGGGTCACACAGCTAGCGGGTGGTAAGGGCATGTATTAGTTACTACTCTCTTTTAGAAAGAATTGCTTATTCGTTTTATTTTATATGTATATGTGTGTGCCTGTGTGTATGCATGTGAAACACGTGTTTGAAGGTGCCCACTGAGACAGGACGAGTGTGTTAGATCCCCTGGATTCCGTTGTAAACTGTGCAGCATGGGTGCCGGAAATGGAACCTGAATCTTCCTCAACAACAGGAGGCGCTGGGGCTGGGGAGACAGCTCAGTGGTTAAGAGCACTTTCTTATCTGACCGGCATTCAGATCCCAGCACTCACATGGAGGTTCACAGCTCTCTGTAATTCTAGTTCCAGGGGCTCTTGTGCCCTCTTCTGACCTCCCTGGGCACAGCACACAAGAGGTGTGCCTGTACACACTAAAGCACACACACATACACATAAAATAAAAGTAATTTTGAAAAGAGCAGCAAGTGTTCTTAACCACTGAGCCATCTCTCCAGGCCTTATTAATTACTTCTCTTGTGGCTGAGACAGGACACCTGACAGAAGGGATTTAAAGGGCAAGTCTTCACTTTGGCACACAGTTCCAGGAGCGCATCATAGCAGGAAGACATGAGGGCTCCATCTGGGACAGGAAACTTGCAGCTATGGCTTCTCACAGCTTGGAGGACCAGGAAACGGAACCAGGCAGGCACTAGAAGTGGGTGTCACCCTAGAGACCTGCTCTCGATGATCCTCTCCTGCCATATAAGTCCAATGTCCTAAAGGTTCTGGGACCTCCCAAAACAGCACCACTAATTAAGTGGTGACAGTCCTCAGCCTGTGAGGGACAGCTCACATTCAAACCATAGCAGACCAGGAGAACTCACTACAGACGATGTCTGATTGGGCCAGGTAGTCATCCCGTGGAAAACTAAGCTCGAATCTTTTTCCTGGGCTCAGCAATATGCACTCCTCGGCCCTCTCTTCTTGCAAAATACCTTTTCTGATTCATGGACACAGGCAGGCCAGTCGCCTTCCATTCTTCATTTACCATTTGATTTTCTCTAAAATACACAGCTCAGTATGGAGGACCCCATTGGCATCTACTGGAGAGTCTGGGTTGGCTCATTAATAAGATTGGCAGCTGCCCATCAGATAACATGGCACAGGACTTCAAGGAGCTGGATGGTGCTTCTGGTCACAAATGCTTAGAGACACGCATTGTCAATCAGTCCTCAGTCCCTGTCCCCATGACAGAGGATAGCACTAACCAGCCAGCACTGCCCATCCACCATTGCTCTGCAAGGAGCTGTATGTGGGCATCTCATGAAGGCCATGCCTGGCCCAGCACTGCCCAAGCAGGGAGAACTTAAGACCTTTGCAGTCTGCCAAGAACCCCTGAGAACCAAATGAAGATTTGGAGGAAGAGTTCCCTGTCTCCAGAGGGAGGTCCTGGGTGGAGCCCCAGAAGCACTCCACTTGTCCCTGAGACCCTTGTTGCATGAGACTCTGTCATGATTGTCATTGACTGTACCCCTCAGAATGATGCAAATGATAATGACGTAGGGCCACTAAAGGAAAATGGCAGAGAAATGGGAGCACCCAGGAGCCCAGCCTGTGCACAGCCCTCAAACCTCAGAGACCTTGTCCTCTTCCACACCCCCTAGAGAATCTCCCAGGGTCCGTTCCCTGCCTGCTGGCTGCTGCGCTGTCCAGCTTCTTGTGGCTGGCCTCATCCTGGCTTCCCAGATATGGACCCCCCTGCAGCGTCTTTGATACTTCCAGCTTCAAAGTCCAGTTCAGGTTTCCCGTATGGAGAGAAAGAGCATTGCAGGGGAAAACACAGAAAGAAGGAAGCTGCCCGTTTCCTTCCCTTCTCCCTCCCCACTTTGGTTATACTTCATTTTGGTTTGGGTTTAGGATGTGTTGTTGTTGTTGTTGTTCTGTTGTTGATGTTGATGATGTTGTTGTTTTGAGACAGGATCTCACACTACATCCTGGGCTGGCCTGCAACTCACAGCGTTCCTCCTGCCTCAGCCCCCTGAGTGGTAGGATTACAGGCATGTACCACCACTCCCAGCTCCTTTCTCTGCCTCTTGTTCCCAGAGACATCCACAAGAGTGGTGACCCCCGTCCCAGAACTACCCCCAGCTCCTGTGAACTGCGTTCAAGCTTGAATAGCCCCCTCTTTCCTGTGTCTAGCAGTTTGACCACCACTACCCGAGTCAGTTCTGGAAATAAACATGGATAGGGCCTTCCTGCACATCCAGCTATAACCATTAGCACCACCTGGCAAAACCAGACCTCCTACCAGTCTCGATGAAAAACCTAACCAGGAAAAAAAATTGCATCTCTCACTGTCTCTCCTGAGAACGTTCTCAAGTTTATAGGAAAATAAACCCGTCCTCACAGACAGGCCACATCCTCATCTTTCTCTTTTTCTTCTGACACCTGAGATACGAAGTCTCCCAAGGCCCAGGATAGTGGAAGAAACCAGCAGGGCCAATTTTCCCCAGCTTTCAGTCTACCAGACTTGTACAAAGTCAGCGGTGCCAACAAATGAGTCTACGATCCTACCTTGGCCCTGCCTGGAGGAGACTGTCATCTTGGAAAGATGGGCTTGTCCGTTTCAACCACACTGCAAGAACGTGGAGTGTTACAAGGACATTGAGGAGCTGCAGAGGCCATTGCACGCCGATGTAAGAAGCCTAGTTCTCCTGCATTCCCCTCACTGTTAAATAACACGATGGCTTTCTGGGTTTATGTATCAGTCTCATAACTTTGATGAATGTGAGTCCATACTAGGTTGATACTAACAAATGCCACCTTGCAGAGATGGCCTCAGGCAAGTCTCCTTCTGTCTTAACAGTTCCTGGGAATCCCATGAGGGGATGGGACAGGCATAGATGTAACTCTACCCAGTCTAGAGCAGTGATGTTAAAGACTCCAAGGAAGAAAGGTTTTGGGGGATAGCAGCAGTCTGGAGACCAGAGAATGACTTGTTCCCACTATCACCAATCACTGCCTGAGTTCGCCCAGAATGACACTTCCATAGGTCAGGCACCTGGTGTCAGCTACCAAGAAGAACTGCTGGCCCTGGCTGGAGTCCTTAAGTGCTTTGAATGCCAGTTAGAGCCGATAATTAGAATTCACTGCAACTCCAAGAACACACAGCCGGTCCACAGCCTAGGCCTCCTGTGACCTCGGCATGAGTCCAGAGATTTAAAAACTCAGTGGACAGAGTCACCACACCTGACTCCCTTCTCGAGATGGGTTGTCCCCTCTGACATCCAGTGAGAAGGAGAGGAATCACAGCCAGAGACAGAAAGAGAAGTTGCAGGAGGATGTCCCAATTAAGCACTGTCCTGGATGGGTACTTTGAGGAAAGCTGGAGGGAGCAGGATAAAACTGTCCCCGTTTGTCATTTGAGTGTCCTTCCAGGAAAGCATCCCATACCCACCCCAACCTGTGAGTTTCCTGCATCACACAAGAACAGGCTGGGATGGGGGTAGATTAGCTTGTTCATGAACCTCTCGGGATGCCGGACACAGCGTAGTCTTCATTTTCACAAGTAGTAAATACAGTCAAATTAAAAATACATTTGTCCCCACGCATTTTACCCCCACATAGGTTCTATTCAACTTTTGCTAGTCTCAGGGTGGTCAAGATGATACACAGCCATCTTCCCATGTGTCTTGATGTCATTAATATTCTTTTAACGTTGACCCAAAACAATAGCGGCTGCTGCCCTTGGCAGTGGAAACACTAAGAAAACCTGCAAATTGCATGTCTGGTTTGATTCTATCTGCTGCACTATTTGAGAAAGCCTTCCTGTCACCAACAACCAAACCTTTTCAGTGAGTTGAAACCTTCAATGAGAAGGCTGTGGATGTAACTGCAAATCTGAAATGTGAAGACTTGAGTTGGAGTCCCAGCTCTTACATCAAGCTGTTCTGTGGCTTGTCCATCGCACTGGTTGACTTTGTCAGTTTGACAAAAACCCGAGTCATCTGGAGGAAGAAATCTTCAGTTTAGAAGATGCCTTCATCGGACTGGCCTGTGGGCAAGTCCACAGGGCATTTTCTTGATTAATGATTGATGTAGGAGGGCCTGGCCCACTGTGGGCGGTGCCATCTCTAGGCAGGTGATGCTGGCTGTATAATAAAGCAGGCTGAGTGAGCCATGGAGAGTGAGCTGCACTCCTCCATGGTCTCTGCTTCATTCCTGCCCTGACATCCCTCGATGATGAGCCATAACCTGTAAGGCAAATGGCCCCTTTCCTCCCCAAGTTACCTTTGGTCAGAGTGGTTTATTACAGCAACAGAGAAACCAAATTAGGATTTTAGTTTCCTTTGTGAACTGAGACCCTCCTTCCTTCCCCATTCCTACCTCAAGGGTGGTAGCAGGTATCCTACTTGGGGAGCGGCTCTATGAGGCAGAAAGCACAGGAATGAAAAAGTATTTGGAAGGAGTTCCATGGGTGGGTGTGGCTTGATGAAGGGAGGGAGTGACACTAGCGATCCCAAGAGCCTCAAAAGAGTGACACCCACACACACCCCGGTAGGTATGGTAGTGCACACCTGTAATCCCAACACACAACACAAAGATCAGTCAGGAGAAAAGAGAGCCCAAGGGAAGTTTTCATGTTTATACCCGTGTCCAAAAAAAAAAAAGAGAGAGAGAGAGAAGAATAAGAAAAGGAGAAAGACATGAAGAGGAAAAAGAAGAGAAGAAAGAGGAGGAGGGGAAAAGCAATAAGAGGCACCCCTGATAAATGCCACAGCTGGGTATGGGTAGAGATGCTGTAGGTACAAATACCGCCAGATACAGGATCCCAAAGCAATATGTCAGCTTGGAACAGAATGCCAGCTGTTCGCTCTGAGGTCCTTTGAGGGTTTCCCAATGGCCAAACCAACTGAAGTCATCTATCCAGGGCAGTCCACTATGTCAGCCTCCTGGGACACCAGGAAGAACATAGAAAACTGGGGAAATGAGCAGGGTGGGGTAGGCTGGGATAGTAGTCATCCACAAGCCTCTGCAAAGCTCAAATCCGCGTTCCACGCCTGGGATGAAGGGCATGCCCCTTTGCTGCATGAGTTTTCCAGTGCCTTCGTGAGCAAATGAAGCCCCAGATGCCAAGAAAAGCAGGAAGTTCAGCTTTGGAGAGGATGGTTGTGGTGGTTTGACTGAGAATGGCTCCTGTAAGCTCTTATGTTTGGGTGCTTGGTCCCCGTTAATGGAAATGTTTGAGAAGGATTAGGAAGTGTGATGGCTATTTTTGGTTGTCAACTTGACTACATCTGCAGGGCTCATGTGTGAGGAACTTTGTTTTTCTTAATTTGAAGTAGGAAGATTCACTTCTTTTTTTTTTTTTTTTTTTTTTTTTGATTTTTCGAGACAGGGTTTCTCTGTGTAGCTTTGCGCCTCTCCTGGAACTCACTTGGTAGCCCAGGCTGGCCTCGAGGAAGATCCACTTCTAATCTGGGTCTGTGAGATAGGAAGACATGCCTTTAATACAGAACTTTTAAACTGGGAAAAGACATGTTTGTAATCTGTATCTTTAATCCAGATCTCATCTGGGCCACGTCCTTTGCTGTAAGCCTATCTAAGGACATGGAAGAAGGAAGTGTCTTCTCTTTGCCTGCTTGCCCTCACCCTTGGTAGCATTTCCATTCCTTCAGTAGTATTAGAGCCTACTTCTTCAGGATTCCAACTTCCACTGAAAACCAGCTGAGACATCCAGCTTCATGGACTGAGCAACTACTGGGTTCTTGGACTTTCTGTTCACAGCCAATCATTGTAGGATTAGCTGGACCAAAGCCTGGAAGTCACTCTAATAAATCCTCTTTCCATAGATAGAGAAAGATTCATCCTGTAAGTTCTGTTAATCTAGAAAAGCCTGACTAATACAGGAGGTACAGCCTTGTTGGATAAGGTGTGGCCTTTTTAGAAGTATGACCTTGTTGGAAGAGGTGTGGCTTTATTGGAGGAGGAGTAGCCTTGTTGGAAGAGGTGTGGCTTTATTGGAGGAGGTATGGCCTTGTTGGAGGAGGTGTGACTTTGTTGGAGGAGGTGTGACTTTGTTGGAGGAGGTGTGATTTTGTTGGAGGAGGTGTGACTTTGTTGGAGGAGGTGTGTCACTGAGGGCAGGCTTTGAGGTTTCTAAAGCCTACACCAGGCCCAATCTTAAGCTTTCTCTGCCTGCAACTTGTGGATCAGATGTGATCTCTCAACTACTGCTCCAGTGCCATGCCCACCCTCCACCATGCTCCCCACCATGATGGTAATGAACCTGTAAGTAAGTTCGCAATTCAATGCCTTCCTTTATAAGTTGCCCTGGTCATGGTGTCTATGTTCAGCAATAAAACAGTAACTAAGACAATGGTGGCCTATCACCCACAAGCCTGGCCTTGGATGTTCCATGTCCAGGAAGGCAAAGCTCTACATCAGATGAGTGAAGTTATCTGCTCCTCAATGATCTCCCAGGGCATCACAGAAGATCTCCATGAGGGCCCATCAATAGACCTGCCTCACCTCAGGCACCCTGAGATCAAAATTGGCATTGGTTGGGGAGATAAAGGCCACAGAAAATCAAGGTTAGTCACTGCCTACAGCAAGCCAGCACCCCCAGGACCCCCAGGACCCCCAGCACCCCCAGGGACCCCCAGCACCCCCAGGACCCCCAGCACCCCCAGGACCCCCAGCACCCCCAGCACCCCCAGCACCCCCAGCATGGGGCCTGATAGTTTGATCTCTTAACAATTCAATATCAATGAAGAAATGTGATATCTTAGGCTACCTGCAACAGTATAAGCCACCAGAGCATACCTCAGTGTTGACTAGCTTTGGAAGACCTCAGCAAAGGTTCCCTGGGGTTCTGTCTTAGCCACTGTTCTAATGCTGTAGAGAGACACCATGACCACAGCAACTCTTATAAAGGAAAGCATTGAATTAGGAGCTTGATTTTAGTTTCAGAAGCTTAGTCCATTATCACAATGATGGGGAGCATTGTGGCGGGCACAGCACGCATGGCATGGCAGGCATGGTGCTGGAGAAGTAGTTGAGAGCTACATCCTGATCCCCAGGCAGAGAGAGAGAGAGAGAGAGAGAGAGAGAGAGAGAGAGAGAGAGAGAGAGAGAGAGAGCCTGGGACTGACTTGGACTTTTGAAACCTCAAAGCCCACCACTAGTGACACACTTCCTCCAAAAGGGCCACACCTCCTAATCCTTCTAATCCTGATCCTATAGGGGCCATTCTTATTTAAACCACCTCAGGTTCTGAGTCTTATTTTAGGAGCACACCCTTGACCTGAAAAGATTGTGAAGGTTCACTCAGTCGAGCCTCTGTTTGACAGATAAGGAAACCAACCAAGGAGGGGTGTGACTCATTCAAGACTACACCTTGGTCAGTGCTCCAAGCCACACATCAGCAAGGTGCGTGTGAGAACCCATAGGGATGAAGTCCTTGTCATGCCATGCATAGGCTAAAGGCACAGACCTTAGAGTTACACTCCATCCTGGTTTGCTCAGCCTAAAATCATCTGAAAGGAAAACCTCAACTGAGGAATTGCCAAGAAGAGATTGGCCTGTGGGCATGTCCAATGTCTTCATTGTTACAGGAGGACATAGCCCACTGTGGGTGGCACTACCCCTAAGGAAGTGGTCCTCAACAGTATAAGAAAACTGGCTGAGTATAGCTTGGCCTGAAAACCAGCTAGCAAGCAGCAGCCTCCATGGTTCCTGGTGTGTGTCTTTGGCCATTATGTGAGTTCCTTGGTCAGAGGCAATGCACTGCGGACTAGCAATCAGGCAGCCCTCCAGATCTTGCCTTAGTTCATGCCTTGATCGCTCAAGATTGTGACCTGGAACTGTAAGCCAAATAAACCCTTTCCTCCTCTGATTCCTTTGGTCAGAGTGTTGTATCCCATCAACAGAAAGCAAGCTAGCAAACGTAGCCTGGGTTCAACCCCTGCTCCACTGGCTATGCGGGTTTGGGAAAGCTATTTCACTCTTCCAGCCTCTGTTTCCTCATCTGTTAAATGGATCTCGGGATCCAACCAAGTGGGAGGACTTAGTCAGCCTGGAACCTGCCATCCTTTCATGGAAAATGAGAGTATGTTTGGCACCATGTCTTCTGAAGATGAAGGGACACTTACTTGCCCACAGAGAAGCATGAATGGGCTCCTAGCCTGAACTTGGGCAAGACTAAGAAACTAGCATGCCCACAAAGCACTGGCATCCTGGAAGCTACAGTGGGGGTCACATTTACTTTAAGTACCAGGTACAACAATGAGCTGAACCCCATCGTGTTGGTTTGGGAGTTCAGCAAAGCACCCCTCGGCTGGACCCGCTGCTGAGGCCACAGTGCAGCCCCCATATTGTTTTCCTCATCCTCTCCCCTGGACCAGGAGTTTCTATGGTAACTTTGGGTGGCACCCCACACTCGGAAGCTATCTCCACACTTCTGGGGGCCGCACCAAAGCGGAACCTCACACCCCAGCTCAGCTGCCTAGAGGTGATGAATCACCATGAAGTCGGGCACCGCATTATCCACGGAGTCCACGGCTTAGGGGGGCCCCCGCTGGCCAAGGAACGCAGACTAAACCAGAGTGATTAAAGGAAAACAAAACACAAATGCTTCTGGGTGAAACAGCCTGATAATCACAGGAAGGGAGCCCCTGATCACGATCTTGGACTTTGCTCCAGCCGACCTAGCCTAGGGCTTCTATCTAAACCCATGTGACTCTAAAAGCCACATGAATAGTTCATTTCCCAGCAAATCTGCCACAAAGGGAGACAAATAATTTAGTTGGGGACAATGTTTCACCAGTAGGCACATGTTAAAGACTTTTTTAAAAATCACAACCCAGGGAACGGAAGGAAAACAAACTTTTGCTTTCTTTGATTTGCTCTGTACCAAAGCCACACAGAGCACCCTGGGAAAGTGCTCCCTGTGCCCCTGATAGAAGGCACCAGCCACAGTGGAGCATCAAGGAGGGGTGCCCTCCTTGGAGGAGGGGAGGTGGGATTTGGATTTTAGGCAGAGAGAGACTGTTATGAGTTCACAGAGAATGCACGGTAGATCCACAACAGGTAATTCGCTTTGTGGGGGATGCCTGTCCGCTGGAAAAGCAGTCAGATGGAGCTTGCCTGGCGGGGCACTGCTGCTCATTGGCGGAGTGCTTGCTTAGCATGAGCAAGACCTTGGGCTGGATGCCCAGTTTTATAAAAACACATAAATAAAGTGTGTGTGTGTGTGTGTGTGTGTGTGTGTGTGTGTGTGTGTGTGTGTGTGCCAGTGAACCTTAGATGTTCTTCATCAGGCTGGCTGTCTACCTTGTAGTTTTAATGAAACAAGGTCTGTGTCTGGGACATGGGACATACCAACTAGGCTAGGCTAGCTCACACCCCAGGGACCCTCCTGACTCTGCCTGCCCAGCACCGAGTTTACAAACAGGCGGCGACACAGCTGGCTTCGCTTGTTCTCCAGATGGGTTCTGGAGATGAAACTCAGGTCCTCGTGCTTGCACAACAAGCACTTTCTGGAAGGAGCCAGCTCACCAGCCCGAATAAACGTAACAAGTTCTTTTCTGGCCCTGCCTGTAGATGAGCTCTAACCTTGGCACTTTTGTAGGATAGCATCATACTTTCTGAGTGTATCATCAAGCCCCACTACCTCTACCAGGATCAATGTGTGCGTTATAGCTTATTGAGCACTCAGGGCCTAGGCTATAGCCTCTTGTTCAATGCCAGCATGAGAGCCATTGTTCTCCATTCTGGCCCTTAAAACGTGATGACTCATTGTACATTTATATGTACATTTGCAGACACAGCCACTATTCATCATAAACTTATCCCATCCAAGCTTATCCATGACGGAAACTGGAAAGCAGTGTGTGTGTCCTTCCTGGGAACAGCATTCTAGATACACAAAGTCAGGAAGATATTACTGGTCCAAGAAAGAACTCACAGCCTCCACTACTGGATCCGTCCCCAATGTCCAGCAGTTTCCAGGAGACTAACATGGCCACCTCAGGACCCTGAAGGCAGTTAGAAGTTGCCCGCACCCAGTCATTGTGTGTGTCTGAGGACAGATACAGAATGGCGCTGCTCTCCAGTGTTCTGCAGAGCACGCCATGCTATAGACAGAAGTGTTTCAAGTCAACACAATATGAAAAAATTCAAAATAAAATGAAAAGTGTCTGAAAACAAACCAACATAAATATACAGCAGTCCTGTTCATTATGATTATTTATGATCCTAAGAACTGGCACCCTTACTGTGGTTTCCCTTCCAAAATCTCACAAACTTGTTATGACACAGCAGTCTCCCAGGCCTATAGGCTTCAAAAGGTGGCTTGCTCCAGCCCAAAATTATTTCCCATTGGGACGTTACCCACCCCAGGTGCATACATGCGTGCTTGTGAGCAGTGAAGACATAAGAAAGCTGGCCCAGACTTTCCAATGCCCCTGATTAAACCAGTGATATGCATTGCAGATGTCTGATGGGCACCGTCAATCAAACAAATTGCTCCAGGCACCTGTGAGGGGCCTGAAGAATGGTCTAGAAATCCATCCCTGGGGTGGGGGGTGGGGGGTTGGGGGTGGACACAGCTCATGGAACATGCTGGGCAACAGTGAGAATGTCATCCAGGGATGACAGGACCTTTCTCTTACAGCCCCCCTTCCTCACCCCCTCTTGCCACTTCCTCCCCCCTTTTCCAACTTCTCCTTCCAGTCTCTTGACAAGTAGTCATGGCCACATCACCACCGCGCTGCTGTCCTCGCGGTGAGCTGACCTGCGCCTTGCGCATGGGGCCCAGTGGTCATGCTGTCCTCGTCTCTCGCCAACCACATCTGACAGGAGACACGGTGCTCACGGCACCTGAGACGCGCTGGGACTACACAGGTAAACCAGTGGAGTCCGTGTTGTCTCCCGACTAACAACAGACGGAAAGACATGACATCTGCAGCCCGGGAGCCCACGTCCGAATATTCAAAGGTTCATCATGCGGGTGATGAGGGCCGGCAGTGCATGAGGCTGGAAGGCAGGAGGGGGGCTGGGAAGGGGAACCCGACTCTGTCCTCGATCAGGGGAGAAAAGGAGCTCAGATGTAACTGGGCAGTGAGAGCGAGTCAAGGACAATGGGCAGAGAGGAATGCCGCCCCCTCCTAGCCCCTGGAGCCCACCAGTGGCTGTAGATGCGCTCCTAGCTCCTTGGTAAACTTCTCAGCCTTGAGAAACTCTTCCCTGCTCCTTATGCCCCACCCCATTTCCTGGAGTCCCTCTCAGTATCTACAGACCCTCCCTACAGCTTAAAACCCCCCTGCTCCTAGATGCCTTTCTCAGCTCCTCTGAGCCTCACACTTCTTGGACGCCCTCCTACCTCCCTGGGGCTCCATCCAGCTCCTTGGAGCCCTATGCAACCCCTTAGAACACCTCCTTGGAGCCCCTCCCAGCTCCCTGACAGTACCCTCCCATCTCCTCGAGCCCTACACAGTTCCTTGGAGCCCTTCCTAGCTCCCTGGGGCTCCATCTAGCTCCTGAGAGTCCCACCTGCCTCTTTGGAGCCCTACTCACCTCCTTGGAGCCACATCCAACTCCCCGACAGTACCCTCCCACATCTCCTCAGCCCCGCCCCCAGGCAAGACCAGATCCTCCAGACACAGGTAGCCCCCAGGGCTGTTGAGAAGCCAATTTTTTTCCCTCAAGGCTTCTGACATGACCCAAGGAGACAGGGCTTCTCCATGGAGCGAGGAACGCATTCTGTTAGTGCTGGCATGGTAGTTTTAAGTTGCTATATCGTCTTGCCACTCCTTTTTGGTAAAATGTCGGAATGGAGAAAAACATGAAGTATTTTGACTGAAATAAATGCTTTCATGGAAAACAGAGAGCCCTGGAGAGTATTCTCAGACTTGAAGAACGTCATACTATTTTAAGCAGGTGACAGTAATGTCACTGTCTGAGAGGTTAGGATTTTTTTTTCCCTAGACTTACAAGAGGGGGAAAAACACATAAGTTTGCTTCGAATAGAGAAAGCGAGGAAGCATGCTTCCCAGTCACATGGATAATTCATATACCACGGTGACATAGCTCCCTGCAAGGAGACTTCGGCACAGTTAACAGTGCTTTCAGAGGCTGTGTTGGCTCCTAGCAGGATCGGAAAGAAGCACAGACACACCCTTAACTCTGAATTTTCCCAACTTCCTTTGTACTACCCACATCAACATGACTGCTATAGGCTGGCTCAAAAAAACCCTCCCCAGCCTAGGGCAAAGTCTAGGGCAAACCTGGACAGCATGCTTTAGCCAGCCTTGAGCTGGAAGCTTCTTCTAGACCTTATTTAAAGAGGAGATGCATTACTGCTCCCCTTTATTTTTCTTTGGTTCCCAAGCAGTACTGAATGGGCATGAAAGGGCAGACAGCCCATGAGGCACCCACAGTCGTGGATGGAATTTTCTAAGAGTCTTTCTAGGATACCTCACTCACCAAGGTCATGCCAGCTCCCTGGCTTCCTCTTTTCCCTGGGTGGCTTTTATGTTGTTTTATAGCTGGTGGAGAAGGCATCCTATGGCAGCCCTGCTTGTTGGATTGGATGGGGAGTCTGCTGCTTTAGGAGATGCTGGAACAGATGAAGACCACCTTGAAGGGTCTCCCCACATTGTCTTGCCCCTTACCTTCCTGTGAACAATTGCTACCTGGCTCATGAAGTGGAAATACACTGCCCACTGTCAGACTTATACCACTGGACCAGAGGTCACCAAAAAGAGATAAGAAGATGGAGGTTCAGGCTGGAGAGATGGTTCAGCAGTTAAAAGTGCTTGATGTTCTTGCAGAAGCCTGGGATCCGTTCAAGGCACCCACATGGCAGTTCACAGCTGTCTGTAACCCCAGTTCTAGGGGATCCAGTGCCCTCTTCTGGTGTCTTCAGGCACCAGGTACACACATAGCACTCAGACATACATGTAAGCAGACACTCATACACATAAAGTAAAAATAAAATCTTTTATTAAAAAGACAGAAGTGATGTCACCAGGTTCCCTATGACTCTGAGCTCAGGAGAACATGCAGAGTATAATGGGGACAGAGAGTTGCCTAGGGATACACACTTCTGCCAGCCACACTGCTGCTGCATCATTACATTTATTTATTTTTTTAAGACAGAGTATCTCTGACTAGTCGAGGCCAGCCTCAAACTCATTATATTATACAGCTTGGGTTGGCACCAAACTCATGATTCCTCCCTCGGCCTCCTTACAGCTATACCATTCTTGGCTTAGAAGGTAAAATTCTTGATCCAGGCCACCCTTAAATGACACTGGCCTTCCAAAACCAAGACCTACTGTGACTAATGTCACAGAACACCAAGCTTCTGGAACCCAATGGCACCTAAGCCAGCCCACCCTCTCTTGACCCTCAAGAAGCCATTTCTAAATTAGAAGCACATGCATGCATACACATGCACACAGACACACACACACATAGAGACACACATACACACATAACACAACACAGAGAGTCACACACATGTACACACACAGACACAACACACACATACACACACCTCTACCACCTGAAGTCACTCAACACACAAGAGTCCCCAACCACACAAAAAGAATTTTCCTTTAAGGGAGCCCCACTTCCCAACAAATGCTGATGGAGTAAGACAAGAGCTCTGACAGCCCACCTGCTGTCTTTAAATCAGGATCCTAGGATGGCATGGCTTCAATAGCGTTGGGATTTCAGGGTCCCTCTCATTCTGCTGCAACAAACTCATGTCTTCCCTTAACTTGGGCTGCGGTGGTCTGCCCAGATCACCATCCTGGAAAGGGGTCACTCCTCCAAACTGGGATCTAAAGAAGCTTTACTGAGCTGAGAGACCTGGGGTTCCAGCAAGGTGGAATGGGGAGCTGCAGCATCATATCTCGTGATCATTGGTCTTCATTGAAAGGATGATAATCGGCACTGATGGCGGCACTGGTTGTGGTGTGGAAAGGTCATGGTCAGGACAGAACCCAGTATCAGTATTCAGAGCTTTATTAGGAGGAAAAGTGTGGGAGGGGACCAGACCTGGTGAGAGAGAAAGATGGTGGGGCGGGAAAAGAGGGGAGCAGAGCAGAACAGGGAGCAGAGAGCAGAGAGAGCGTGGGGTCTGCATCCGGCTTTTAAGGCACAGATTGTATGACCACACTGTGTGTACGTAGTCACCAGCGCCCCCTGATGACAAAAGATGCAAGACCCCCAGCTGTGCATGTACAGGAGTGAGATCCAATCTACTATCACCTGGGAAGGCAATCTCAGTGAGGGATTGTCTAGATTAGGTTGCCCTTTGGACATGTCTGTGAGGAATTTCCTTGAGCATGCTAGTTAATTGAGGTGGAAAAACCCATCTCCATTGTTGGCAGGATCAGAGCTGTATAAGTGAGAAAGCAAGCTGAGATCTAACATGTAGAATCTGCACTCTCTGCTCTTGGCTGTGGATGTAATGTGAGCAGCTGCTTCACCTTCCTACAGCCTGAACTTCCCCAAGATGATGGACTGTAAGCTGAAGTAAACCTCACTGTTGGGAGGTGGTGGAAGGTGCAAGTTGAAGGCTTGACTGAAGGAAGTAGGTTACTTGGGAATGTGCCCTAGGAGAGAGTATCTCGTCCCCAGGCCCCTCTCTGCTTCCTGCTCACTATAAAATGGGTTGTTTTGCTTCATTCTGTGCTCCCTGCCTAACCACATTCACTCACAGAGCCACGTGACTAAACACCGAGTTCTGAAAACTTGAGCCCTTCCTCCATTACATTGTTATGACAGCTATCTTCCCACAACAGAGAACTAAGGACTGGGTAGATGTCTTTGATTGACATGAGGCAGATCAAGGGAGGGATGCATTAAGAACTTCAGGACTTAGTTTATTTGGGCTTAGGGATAAGTTTGGACTTCAGAGCTAGCTTGTAGGAGCTTCCCTCTGACTTATAGGTAGTTCTTTACTAATGGTGAACAAAATTCACCAAGCTGGAGTCCAAGGTTCTCCAAACCACAAAAACCTCTGGATGATGATTCTAGTAATCTTGTGTCCAAGTGACACTGGTGTCCCTGCCCAGCCTCAGTTGCAGGTATGTGCCATGGACAGACAGGCCCTCTCCTTTCCCATGCCCAAAGTTCCTGCTCCATCCTAGGACGAGCTGAAGTCCCTACTTGCTGTTCCAGCCTCTCCGCTTTTACGTTGATCGTTAACTAAGAATATTTCCCTCTAGAGATTTATTACATTAATGAGCTCTGAAATTACTCATAGCAATTAAGTATATTGTTTTTAAACTCTTCAGAAATCATCAAAACACATCAGCTTTTTTCAAAGAAGCATAAATAAATAAAGGGTCCAACTTGTTTCCCAAACATCCCCAGCAGCTCCTTTCACACTGCTTTGGGGACCTTGGCTCCCCAGGCTCCAAAGTAGACATTTGCACACCCAGCTAAGGATGCTCAGCCTACCAGTGCAGTGACATCTTCACTCTCTGTAGGCCTGGGGCCTGAACTGAGCAGCCAGGCAGGGATGGTGGTGTGTGGGAGAGGTTGCAAAGCCCTTAGGGTGGGAAGCCTGGCTGGTAGAGGTTGGGTCCTTTGAGGAAGGGGGCTTGAGGGTTACAGCACATGCCACTTCTGGCATCTCTGCTTTCTGGCAGAATGATGGATGCATCAGGATCTCAACAGCTGCCTCAAGCTCCTGTCACCATGCCTTCTTCTCTGTGGTGGTCTATGTCCCTGAACTGTGCACCAAAATACATCCTTTAAGTTGCTTCTACTGGGGATTTTTGTCACAGCAAGAGGAAAGGTAACCAGTACATTGCCCCATCTAAAGACCCCACTGGGGCCTCGTGCCTGTCCCAGCATGTGCCCTTCCCTAAAGCAGGGAGCCTTTCCTACAGCTCATCTTGAAATCTGCCCACTCTTGTTTCACTCCTACAGCTATGGAACAAGAACTGTGATTGGTGACATTTATCCAGCAAGGAGACTGAGATACCATTGGCCAGGCTGAGCTGTAGGCTTTTTCCTGAGCCTCTCTGGATTCTCTCTGAGGGAAGCTGCTCTCACGCTCTTGCCATGCCCAGGGCTCTGCATTGGCTTCGGCCAATGAGAGCCCAGCAAGAGGTTGGGGGAGGGAGGAAAGTGGCATGGTGGGTCACTCTCCCTCCTGCTCTCATTGCTAGCCCTCTCAAGGCAGTTCCAGGATGTTCGCCCCGAATCATCAGGCCTCGGTTTCTCTCTCAGTCCCTACAGCATGGGTTCCTAACCTACTTGCTCCATTGTAAATGATTTTTCTACCAGTCTTTCCTTCATTTCTACCCTTTGATTTTTTTTCTAAACAAGGTCTCTCTGTGGAGCTAAGGCTGGCCTTGAACTCATGATCCTCTTCAACTAGCCTCCAGAATGCTAAGATTCCAGATTTGTGCCACTATGTCCAACACCCACTGAGCTTTGGATGAGGACTCTTGCTGGGTCTGCATCTTACAAAGCCATGTTCTAATCACTAGCCCACACTACCAGGGTCAGGTTAGCCCCAAACTTGCAATCCTCCTGCCTCACCCTCTGATGTGCTGGGATTGCTTTGAGCCCCACCACACCCATCCCTGGGAGCGTCTATTAAGTTCTTCAAGGCTGGAATTGGGTACAACTTGCTGGTGAGGTGGTGAATTTGATGACTGCCTTTAAAATGCAACTGCAGTATACAACCGTATGGAGCCATCAGATCTGTGTTGTTTTTAATACTTTTAGAAATTCTTGGAGAATTTCATCAAACATATCTTATTATGTTCACCCTCAACTCCTCCCTCTTAACTCCTCCCACACCCATACCCACCTTCTCCCTCACCTCTTTCCTCTTTTTTTTTTTTAATTTATAACTCACCTGCTCCAGTTTGTGCTATCCATACAGTCAAGGATATGAGGTTCTCCATTAGAACAAGGTTGACCTACCAGGGGCCACACACACTTAAAAAAACTAAATCTCCCTGCCCTAGAAGCCATCAACTGTCACTAGCTCCTCAGTCGGGGGTGGGGGCTCATGAATCCCAACAACAACAACCACAGCCACCACCACTGCCTCCATGCTGACAATCAAGACAGAACACTGCTCTCTGTAGGTCATTCCCAAATCTCAAACTTCGAAAGAGTTATTGGGTGGTTTATTGGGGGGGGCATGTTTTCAATTTCCCAAATGGAAGCATCATTTCCAGGATGTTGCGGAGGAGAGAGACTGTTCAAGGCTGCTCATGAAGCTGAGACTGGGCGCACAGCACAAATCGTTGTATCCAAAACTTAATTTGCTATGAAAAGGCATTAAGATGCGTCGTGGGAGCAACCAAGACGGTGAGCAAGCCCAGAAGATAAGCTGCCATGGGGAGAGTCACACACCAACATGCCCCAAACCCAGAATCTGAGCTTCTTCTCGCCCTCAGCCTGCCCCCATCACCTCCCACCTCAAAACAGGTGTGTCTTCCCTGAGACACCCGTCGACAAAGCAGAACCAGGGTCAGCGTGGGGACAGCTCAGATCTATTGGACCAGATTTGTCCAGAATGACATATTAAATGGTGGCCTTCATGAAGAAGAGCCACCCTTAGCCAGAGAGACCCTTCGCCACCGGCAGGCACACGGGCACACGGGCTATGACAGAGGCTGAACAGTATGAAGTGTCATCTTTAAGAAGGATTTCCACCTCCGTCCTTCATTTGAGAAGCACTGTGCTTAATGAATGAGTCCTGAGTCATGACACGAAAATGACTAAAATATGGGAATTGCACAGAGGTCAGCAAATGTATTTTAAACCATAAAATTAAGGGACCTATTCATATCTGCAGATGGTACCACTTACAGAGACTGTCCCTGGGCAGTGGGGGGGTGGGGACACAGCTAATGAGCAAGATTCCTGCAGAAACCTCCAGAAGAGAACAATCACAGAGGAAGAGAGAGGTGAGAGAAGGGACAGGAAAGAGGGAGGGAGAGGAAGAGAGAAGAAGATGAAGGCTTTGCCGTCTCCCATAAGGCAAGCTCTGCTCCAAGGGAGAAGCTTAGCATGGTGTGGTGGTATCTGCCTGTGATCCAAGCACTCAGGAGGCTGAGGCAGGAGGACCACATATTTGGGACCCACCTGGGCGGTAGAGAGAAACCTGCCTGGAGATGGATGGGTCTATGGCTAGCAGAAGACTGTGTATCTGCAGGTCCTGAACTTCCACAGTGGAAGTTCATTGTCAGCTTCCATGTCACACATACACCAGGAAACGGTTCTTCT